>NW_027646309.1:0-406000 GCF_951394435.1 Stenella coeruleoalba
GCCGTACCCTCACCTGGACCCTAAACCGGCCCCGTCCCCTAACCCTAACCCTAGCCCGAACCCTAACCCTAACCCTTCCCCGAAGCCTGACCCTCACCCGTCCCCTAATCCTAACCCGTACGCTAACACTAACCCGCGCCTTCACACGCACGCTCCCCCTAAAGCGTTGCCGTACCCTCACCTGGACCGTAAACCGTCCCCGTCCCCTAACCCTAACTCTAGCCCGAACCCTAACCCTAAACCTTCCCCGAAGCCTGACCCTCACCCGTCCCCTAATCCTAACCCGTACGCTAACACTAACCCGCGCCCTCACACGCACGCTCCCCCTAAAGCGTTGTCGTACCCTCACCTGGACCCTAAACCGTCCCCGTCCCCGTCCCCTAACCCTAGCCCGAACCCTAACCCTAACCCTTCCCCGAAGCCTGACCCTCACCTGTCCCCTAATCCTAACCCGTACGTTAACACTAACTCGTGCCCTCACACGCACGCTCCCCCTAAAGCGTTGCCGTACCCTCACCTGGACCCTAAACCGTCCCCGTCCCCGTCCCCTAACCCTAGCCCGAACCCTAACCCTAACCCTTCCCCGAAGCCTGACCCTCACCCGTCCCCTAATCCTAAACCGTACGCTAACACTAACCCGTGCCCTCACACGCATGCTCCCCCTAAAGCGTTGCCGTACCCTCACCTGGACCCTAAACCGTCCCCGTCCCCTAACCCTAACCCTAGCCCGAACCCTAACCCTAACCCTTCCCCGAAGCCTGACCCTCACCCGTACCCTAATCCTAACCCGTACGCTAACACTAACCCGCGCCCTCACACGCACGCTCCCCCTAAAGCGTTGCCGTACCCTCACCTGGACCGTAAACCGTCCCCGTCCCCTAACCCTAACCCTAGCCCGAACCCTAACCCTAACCCTTCCCCGAAGCGTGACCCTCACCCGTCCCCTAATCCTAACCCGTACGCTAACACTAACCCGCACTCTCACACGCACGCTCCCCCTAAAGCGTTGTCGTACCCTCACCTGGACCCTAAACTGTCCCCGTCCCCTAACCCTAACCCTAGCCCGAACCCTAACCCTAACCCTTCCCCGAAGCCTGACCCTCACCCATCCCATAATCCTAACCCGTACGCTAACACTAACCCGTGCCCTCACACGCACGCTCCCCCTAAAGCGTTGCCGTACCCTGACCTGGACCGTAAACCGTCCCCGTCCCCTAACCCTAACCCTAGCCCGAACCCTAACCCTAACCCTTCCCCGAAGCCTGACCCTCACCCGTCCCCTAATCCTAACCGGTACGCTTACACTAACTCGCGCCCTCACACGCACGCTCTCCCTAAAGCGTTGCCGTACCCTCACCTGGACCCGAAACCGTCCCCGTCCCCTAACCCTAACCCTAGCCCGAACCCTAACCCTAACCCTTCCCCGAAGCCTGACCCTCACCCGTCCCCTAATCCTAACCAGTACGCTAACACTAACCCGCGCCCTCACACGCACGCTCCCCCTAAAGCGTTGCCGTACCCTCACCTGGACCCTAAACCGTCCCCGTCCCCGTCCCCTAACCCTAGCCGAACCCTAACCCTAACCCTTCCCCGAAGCCTGACCCTCACCCGTCCCCTAATCCTAACCCGTACGCTAACACTAACCCGCGCCTTCACACGCACGCTCCCCCTAAAGCGTTGCCGTACCCTCACCTGGACCCTAAACCGTCCCTGTCCCCTAACCCTAAACCTAGCCCGAACCCTAACCCTAACCCTTCCCCGAAGCCTGACCCTCACCCGTCCCCTAATCCTAACCCGTACGCTAACACTAACCCGCGCCCTCACACGCACGCTCCCTCTAAAGCGTTGCCGTACCCTCACCTGGACCCTAAACGGTCCCCGTCCCCTAACCCTAACCCTAGCCCGAACCCTAACCCTAACCCTTCCCCGAAGCCTGACCCTCACCCGTCCCGTAATCCTAACACGTACGCTAACACTAACCCGCGCCCTCACATGCACGCTCCCTCTAAAGCGTTGCCGTACCCTCACCTGGACCCTAAACCGGCCCCGTCCCCTAACCCTAACCCTAGCCCGAACCCTAACCCTAACCCTTCCCCGAAGCCTGACCCTCACACGTCCCCTAATCCTAACCCGTACGCTAACACTAACCCGCGCCTTCACACGCACGCTCCCCCTAAAGCGTTGCCGTACCCTCACCTGGACCGTAAACCGTCCCCGTCCCCTAACCCTAACTCTAGCCCGAACCCTAACCCTAAACCTTCCCCGAAGCCTGACCCTCACCCGTCCCCTAATCCTAACCCGTACGCTAACACTAACCCGCGCCCTCACACGCACCCTCCCCCTAAAGCGTTGTCGTACCCTCACCTGGACCCTAAACTGTCCCCGTCCCCTAACCCTAACCCTAGCCCGAACCCTAACCCTAACCCTTCCCCGAAGCCTGACCCTCACCCGAACCCTAATCCTAACCCGTACGCTAACACTAACCCGCGCCCTCACACGCACGCTCCCCCTAAAGCGTTGCCGTACCCTCTCCTGGACCCTAAACCGTCCCCGTCCCCTAACCCTAACCCTAGCCCGAACCGTAACCCTAACCCTTCCCTGAAGCCTGACCCTCACCCGACCCCTAATCCTAACCCGTACGCTAACACTAACCCGCGCCCTCACACGCACGCTCCCCCAAAGGGTTGCCGTACCCTCACCTGGACCCTAAACCATCCCCGTCCCCTAACCCTAACCCTAGCCCGAACCCTAACCCTAACCCTTCCCCGAAGCCTGACCCTCACCTGTCCCCTAATCCTAACCCGTACGTTAACACTAACCCGTGCCCTCACACGCATGCTCCCCCTAAAGCGTTGCCGTACCCTCACCTGGACCCTAAACCGTCCCCGTCCCCTAACCCTAACCCTAGCCCGAACCCTAACCCTAACCCTTCCCCGAATCCTGACCCTCACCCGTACCCTAATCCTAACCCGTACGCTAACACTAACCCGCGCCCTCACACGCACGCTCCCCCTAAAGCGTTGCCGTACCCTCACCTGGACCGTAAACCGTCCCCGTCCCCTAACCCTAACCCTAGCCCGAACCCTAACCCTAACCCTTCCCCGAAGCGTGACCCTCACCCGTCCCCTAATCCTAACCCGTACGCTAACACTAACCCGCACTCTCACACGCACGCTCCCCCTAAAGCGTTGTCCTACCCTCACCTGGACCCTAAACTGTCCCCGTCCCCTAACCCTAACCCTAGCCCGAACCCTAACCCTAACCCTTCCCCGAAGCCTGACCCTCACCCATCCCATAATCCTAACCCGTACGCTAACACTAACCCGTGCCCTCACACGCACGCTCCCCCTAAAGCGTTGCCGTACCCTGACCTGGACCGTAAACCGTCCCCGTCCCCTAACCCTAACCCTAGCCCGAACCCTAACCCTAACCCTTCCCCGAAGCCTGACCCTCACCCGTCCCCTAATCCTAACCGGTACGCTTACACTAACTCGCGCCCTCACACGCACGCTCTCCCTAAAGCGTTGCCGTACCCTCACCTGGACCCGAAACCGTCCCCGTCCCCTAACCCTAACCCTAGCCCGAACCCTAACCCTAACCCTTCCCCGAAGCCTGACCCTCACCCGTCCCCTAATCCTAACCAGTACGCTAACACTAACCCGCGCCCTCACACGCACGCTCCCCCTAAAGCGTTGCCGTACCCTCACCTGGACCCTAAACCGTCCCCGTCCCCGTCCCCTAACCCTAGCCGAACCCTAACCCTAACCCTTCCCCGAAGCCTGACCCTCACCCGTCCCCTAATCCTAACCCGTACGCTAACACTAACCCGCGCCTTCACACGCACGCTCCCCCTAAAGCGTTGCCGTACCCTCACCTGGACCCTAAACCGTCCCTGTCCCCTAACCCTAAACCTAGCCCGAACCCTAACCCTAACCCTTCCCCGAAGCCTGACCCTCACCCGTCCCCTAATCCTAACCCGTACGCTAACACTAACCCGCGCCCTCACACGCACGCTCCCCCTAAAGCGTTGCCGTACCCTCACCTGGACCCTAAACGGTCCCCGTCCCCTAACCCTAACCCTAGCCCGAACCCTAACCCTAACCCTTCCCCGAAGCCTGACCCTCACCCGTCCCGTAATCCTAACACGTACGCTAACACTAACCCGCGCCCTCACATGCACGCTCCCTCTAAAGCGTTGCCGTACCCTCACCTGGACCCTAAACCGGCCCCGTCCCCTAACCCTAACCCTAGCCCGAACCCTAACCCTAACCCTTCCCCGAAGCCTGACCCTCACCCGTCCCCTAATCCTAACCCGTACGCTAACACTAACCCGCGCCTTCACACGCACGCTCCCCCTAAAGCGTTGCCGTACCCTCACCTGGACCGTAAACCGTCCCCGTCCCCTAACCCTAACTCTAGCCCGAACCCTAACCCTAAACCTTCCCCGAAGCCTGACCCTCACCCGTCCCCTAATCCTAACCCGTACGCTAACACTAACCCGCGCCCTCACACGCACCCTCCCCCTAAAGCGTTGTCGTACCCTCACCTGGACCCTAAACTGTCCCCGTCCCCTAACCCTAACCCTAGCCCGAACCCTAACCCTAACCCTTCCCCGAAGCCTGACCCTCACCCGAACCCTAATCCTAACCCGTACGCTAACACTAACCCGCGCCCTCACACGCACGCTCCCCCTAAAGCGTTGCCGTACCCTCTCCTGGACCCTAAACCGTCCCCGTCCCCTAACCCTAACCCTAGCCCGAACCGTAACCCTAACCCTTCCCTGAAGCCTGACCCTCACCCGACCCCTAATCCTAACCCGTACGCTAACACTAACCCGCGCCCTCACACGCACGCTCCCCCAAAGGGTTGCCGTACCCTCACCTGGACCCTAAACCATCCCCGTCCCCTAACCCTAACCCTAGCCCGAACCCTAACCCTAACCCTTCCCCGAAGCCTGACCCTCACCTGTCCCCTAATCCTAACCCGTACGTTAACACTAACTCGTGCCCTCACACGCACGCTCCCCCTAAGCGTTGCCGTACCCTCACCTGGACCCTAAACCGTCCCCGTCCCCGTCCCCTAACCCTAGCCCGAACCCTAACCCTAACCCTTCCCCGAAGCCTGACCCTCACCCGTCCCCTAATCCTAACCCGTACGCTAACACTAACCCGCGCCTTCACACGCACGCTCCCCCTAAAGCGTTGCCGTACCCTCACCTGGACCGTAAACCGTCCCCGTCCCCTAACCCTAACTCTAGCCCGAACCCTAACCCTAAACCTTCCCCGAAGCCTGACCCTCACCCGTCCCCTAATCCTAACCCGTACGCTAACACTAACCCGCGCCCTCACACGCACCCTCCGCCTAAAGCGTTGTCGTACCCTCACCTGGACCCTAAACTGTCCCCGTCCCCTAACCCTAACCCTAGCCCGAACCCTAACCCTAACCCTTCCCCGAAGCCTGACCCTCACCCGAACCCTAATCCTAACCCGTACGCTAACACTAACCCGCGCCCTCACACGCACGCTCCCCCTAAAGCGTTGCCGTACCCTCTCCTGGACCCTAAACCGTCCCCGTCCCCTAACCCTAACCCTAGCCCGAACCGTAACCCTAACCCTTCCCTGAAGCCTGACCCTCACCCGACCCCTAATCCTAACCCGTACGCTAACACTAACCCGCGCCCTCACACGCACGCTCCCCCAAAGGGTTGCCGTACCCTCACCTGGACCCTAAACCATCCCCGTCCCCTAACCCTAACCCTAGCCCGAACCCTAACCCTAACCCTTCCCCGAAGCCTGACCCTCACCTGTCCCCTAATCCTAACCCGTACGTTAACACTAACTCGTGCCCTCACACGCACGCTCCCCCTAAAGCGTTGCCGTACCCTCACCTGGACCCTAAACCGTCCCCGTCCCCGTCCCCTAACCCTAGCCCGAACCCTAACCCTAACCCTTCCCCGAAGCCTGACCCTCACCCGTCCCCTAATCCTAACCCGTACGCTAACACTAACCCGTGCCCTCACACGCATGCTCCCCCTAAAGCGTTGCCGTACCCTCACCTGGACCCTAAACCGTCCCCGTCCCCTAACCCTAACCCTAGCCCGAACCCTAACCCTAACCCTTCCCCGAAGCCTGACCCTCACCCGTACCCTAATCCTAACCCGTACGCTAACACTAACTCGCGCCCTCACACGCACGCTCTCCCTAAAGCGTTGCCGTACCCTCACCTGGACCCGAAACCGTCCCCGTCCCCTAACCCTAACCCTAGCCCGAACCCTAACCCTAACCCTTCCCCGAAGCCTGACCCTCACCCGTCCCCTAATCCTAACCCGTACGCTAACACTAACCCGCGCCCTCACACGCACGCTCCCCCTAAAGCGTTGCCGTACCCTCACCTGGACCCTAAACCGTCCCCGTCCCCGTCCCCTAACCCTTGCCGAACCCTAACCCTAACCCTTCCCCGAAGCCTGACCCTCACCCGTCCCCTAATCCTAACCCGTACGCTAACACTAAACCGCGCCCTCACACGCACGCTCCCCCTAAAGCGTTGCCGTACCCACACCTGGACCCTAAACCGTCCCCGTCCCCTAACCCTAACCCTAGCCCGAACCCTAACCCTAACACTTCCCCGAAGCCTGACCCTCACCCGTCCCCTAATCCTAACCCGTACGCTAACACTAACCCACGCCCTCACACACACGCTCCCCCTAAAGCGTTGCCGTACCCTCACCTGGACCCTAAACCGTCCCCGTCCCCGTCCCCTAACCCTAGCCGAACCCTAACCCTAACCCTTCCCCGAAGCCTGACCCTCACCCGTCCCCTAATCCTAACCCGTACGCTAACACTAACCCGCGCCTTCACACGCACGCTCCCCCTAAAGCGTTGCCGTACCCTCACCTGGACCCTAAACCGTCCCTGTCCCCTAACCCTAAACCTAGCCCGAACCCTAACCCTAACCCTTCCCCGAAGCCTGACCCTCACCCGTCCCCTAATCCTAACCCGTACGCTAACACTAACCCGCGCCCTCACACGCACGCTCCCCCTAAAGCGTTGCCGTACCCTCACCTGGACCCTAAACCGTCCCCGTCCCCTAACCCTAACCCTAGCCCGAACCCTAACCCTAACCCTTCCCCGAAGCCTGACCCTCACCCGTCCCGTAATCCTAACACGTACGCTAACACTAACCCGCGCCCTCACATGCACGCTCCCTCTAAAGCGTTGCCGTACCCTCACCTGGACCCTAAACCGGCCCCGTCCCCTAACCCTAACCCTAGCCCGAACCCTAACCCTAACCCTTCCCCGAAGCCTGACCCTCACCCGTCCCCTAATCCTAACCCGTACGCTAACACTAACCCGCGCCTTCACACGCACGCTCCCCCTAAAGCGTTGCCGTACCCTCACCTGGACCGTAAACCGTCCCCGTCCCCTAACCCTAACTCTAGCCCGAACCCTAACCCTAAACCTTCCCCGAAGCCTGACCCTCACCCGTCCCCTAATCCTAACCCGTACGCTAACACTAACCCGCGCCCTCACACGCACCCTCCCCCTAAAGCGTTGTCGTACCCTCACCTGGACCCTAAACTGTCCCCGTCCCCTAACCCTAACCCTAGCCCGAACCCTAACCCTAACCCTTCCCCGAAGCCTGACCCTCACCCGAACCCTAATCCTAACCCGTACGCTAACACTAACCCGCGCCCTCACACGCACGCTCCCCCTAAAGCGTTGCCGTACCCTCTCCTGGACCCTAAACCGTCCCCGTCCCCTAACCCTAACCCTAGCCCGAACCGTAACCCTAACCCTTCCCTGAAGCCTGACCCTCACCCGACCCCTAATCCTAACCCGTACGCTAACACTAACCCGCGCCCTCACACGCACGCTCCCCCAAAGGGTTGCCGTACCCTCACCTGGACCCTAAACCATCCCCGTCCCCTAACCCTAACCCTAGCCCGAACCCTAACCCTAACCCTTCCCCGAAGCCTGACCCTCACCTGTCCCCTAATCCTAACCCGTACGTTAACACTAACTCGTGCCCTCACACGCACGCTCCCCCTAAAGCGTTGCCGTACCCTCACCTGGACCCTAAACCGTCCCCGTCCCCGTCCCCTAACCCTAGCCCGAACCCTAACCCTAACCCTTCCCCGAAGCCTGACCCTCACCCGTCCCCTAATCCTAACCCGTACGCTAACACTAACCCGTGCCCTCACACGCATGCTCCCCCTAAAGCGTTGCCGTACCCTCACCTGGACCCTAAACCGTCCCCGTCCCCTAACCCTAACCCTAGCCCGAACTCTAACCCTAACCCTTCCCCGAAGCCTGACCCTCACCCGTACCCTAATCCTAACCCGTACGCTAACACTAACTCGCGCCCTCACACGCACGCTCTCCCTAAAGCGTTGCCGTACCCTCACCTGGACCCGAAACCGTCCCCGTCCCCTAACCCTAACCCTAGCCCGAACCCTAACCCTAACCCTTCCCCGAAGCCTGACCCTCACCCGTCCCCTAATCCTAACCCGTACGCTAACACTAACCCACGCCCTCACACGCACGCTCCCCCTAAAGCGTTGCCGTACCCTCACCTGGACCCTAAACCGTCCCCGTCCCCGTCCCCTAACCCTTGCCGAACCCTAACCCTAACCCTTCCCCGAAGCCTGACCCTCACCCGTCCCCTAATCCTAACCCGTACGCTAACACTAAACCGCGCCCTCACACGCACGCTCCCCCTAAAGCGTTGCCGTACCCACACCTGGACCCTAAACCGTCCCCGTCCCCTAACCCTAACCCTAGCCCGAACCCTAACCCTAACACTTCCCCGAAGCCTGACCCTCACCCGTCCCCTAATCCTAACCCGTACGCTAACACTAACCCACGCCCTCACACACACGCTCCCCCTAAAGCGTTGCCGTACCCTCACCTGGACCCTAAACCGTCCCCGTCCCCTAACCCTAACCCTATCCCTATCCCTAACCCTAAACCTTCCCCGAAGCCTAACCCTCACCCGTCCCCTAATCCTAACACGTACGCTAACACTACCCCGCGCCCTCACACGCACGCTCCCCCTAAAGCGTTGCCGTACCCTCACCTGGACCCTAAACCGTCCCCTTCCCGTAACCCTAACCATAGCCCGAACCCTAGCCCTAACACTTCCCCGAAGCCTGACCCTCACCCGTCCCCTAATCCTAACCCGTACGCTAACACTAACCCGCGCCCTCACACGCACGCTCCCCCTAAAGCGTTGCTGTACCCTCACGTGCACCCTAAACCGTCCCCATCCCCTAACCCTAACCCTAGCCCAAACCCTAACCCTAACCCTTCCCCGAAGCCTGACCCTCACCCGTCCCCTAATCCTAACCCGTACGCTAACACTAACCCGCGCCCTCACACGCACGCTCCCCCTAAAGCGTTCCCGTATCCTCACCTGGACCCTAAACCGTCCCCGTCCCCTAACCCTAACCCTAGACCGAACCCTAACCCTAACCCTTCCCCGAAGCCTGACCCTCACCCGTCCCCTAATCCTAACCCGTACGCTAACACTAACCCACGCCCTCACACGCACGCTCCCCCTAAAGCGTTGCCGTACCCTCACCTGGACCCTAAACCGTCCCCGTCCCCTAACCCTAACCCTAGCCCGAACCCTAACCCTAACCCTTCCCCGAAGCCTGACCCTCACCCGTCCCCTAATCCTAACCCGTACGCTAACACTAACCCGCGCCCTCACACGCACGCTCCCCCTAAAGGGTTGCCGTACCCTCACCTGGACCCTAAACCGTCCCCGTCCCCTAACCCTAACCCTAGCCCGAACCCTAACCCTAACCCTTCCCCGAAGCCTGACCCTCACCCGTCCCCTAATCCTAACCCGTACGCTAACACTAACCCGCGCCCTCACACGCACGCTCCCCCTAAAGGGTTGCCGTACCCTCACCTGGACCCTAAACCGTCCCCGTCCCCTAACCCTAGCCGTAGCCCGAACCCTAACCCTAACCCTTCCCCGAAGCCTAACCCTCACCCGTCCCCTAATCCTAACCCGTACGCTAACACTAACCCGCGCCCTCACACGCACGCTCCCCCTAAAGCGTTGCCGTACCCTCACCTGGACCCTAAACCGTCCCCGTCCCCGTCCCCTAACCCTAGCCCGTACCCTAACCCTAACCCTACCCCAAAGCCTGACCCTCACCCGTCCCCTAATCCTAACCCGTACGCTAACACTAACCCGCGCCCTCACACGCACGCTCCCCCTAAAGCGTTGACGTACCCTCACCTGGAACCTATACCGTCCCCGTCACCTAAGTCTAACCCTAGCCCGAACACTAACCCTAAACCTTCCCCGAAGCCTGACCCTCACCCATCCCCTAATCCTAACCCGTACGCTAACACTAACCCGCGCCCTCACACGCACGCTCCCCCTTAAGCGTTGCCGTACCCTCACCTGGACCCTAAACCGTCCCCGTCCCCTAACCCTAACCCTATCCCGATCCCTAACCCTAAACCTTCACCGACGCCTGACCCTCACCCGTCCCCTAATCCTAACACGTACGCTAACACTACCTCGCGCCCTCACACGCACGCTCCCCCTAAAGCGTTGCCGTACCTTCACCTGGACCCTAAACCGTCCCCGTCCCCTAACCCTAACCCTAGCCCAAACCATAACCCTAACACTTCCCCGAAGCCTGACCCTCACCCGTCCCCTAATCCTAACCCGTACGCTAAAACTAACCCGCGCCCTCACACGCACGCTCCCCCTAAAGGGTTGCCATACACTCACCTGGACCCTAAACCGTCCCCGTCCCGTAACCCTAACGCTAGCCCGAACCCTAACCCTAAACCTTCCCCGAAGCCTGACCCTCACCCGTCCCCTAATCCTAACCCGTACGCTAACACTAACCTGCTCCCTCACACGCACGCTCCCCCTAAAGCGTTGCCGTACCCTCACCTGGACCCTAAACCGTCCCCGTCCCCTAACCCTAACCCTAGCCCGAACCCTAACCCTAACACTTCCCCGAAGCCTGACCCTCACCCGTCCCCTAATCCTAACCCGTACGCTAACACTAACCCGTGCCCTCACACACACGCTCCCGCTAAAGCGTTGCTGTACCCTCACCTGGACCCTAAACCGTCCCCGTCCACTAACCCTAACCCTAGCCCGAAACCTAACCCTAACCCTTCCCCGAAGCCTGACCCTCACCCGTCCCCTAATCCTAACCCGTACGCTAACACTAACCCGCGCCTTCACACGCACGCTCCCCCTAAAGCTTTGCCGTACCCTCACCTGGACCCTAAACCGTCCCCGTCCCCTAACCCTAACCCTAGCCCGAACCCTAACCCTAACCCTTCCCCAAAGCCTGACCCTCACCCGTCCCCTAATCCTAACCCGTACGCTAACACTAACCCACGCCCTCACACGCACGCTCCCCCTAAAGCGTTGCCGTACCCTCACCTGGTCCCTGAACCCTCCCCGTCCCCTAACCCTAACCCTAGCCCGAACCCTAACCCTAACCCTTCCCCGAAGCCTGACCCTCACCCGTCCCCTAATCCTAACCCGTACGCTAACACTAACCCGCGCCCTCACACGCACGCTCCCCCTAAAGCGTTGCCGTACCCTCACCTGGACCCTAAACCGTCCCCGTCCCCTAACCCTAACCCTAGCCCGAACCATAACCCTAACCCTTCCCCGAAGCCTGACCCTCACCCGTCCCCTAATCCTAACCCGTACGCTAACACTAACCCGCGCCCTCACACGCACGCTCCCCCTAAAGCGTTGCCGTACCCTCACCTGGACCCTAAACCGTCCCCGTCCCCTAACCCTAACCCTAGCCCGAACCCTAACCCTAACCCTTCCCCGAAGCCTGACCCTCACCCGTCCCGTAATCCTAACACGTACGCTAACACTAACCCACGCCCTCACACGCACGCTCCCTCTAAAGCGTTGCCGTACCCTCACCTGGACCCTAAACCGGCCCCGTCCCCTAACCCTAACCCTAGCCCGAACCCTAACCCTAACCCTTCCCCGAAGCCTGACCCTCACCCGTCCCCTAATCCTAACCCGTACGCTAACACTAACCCGCGCCCTCACATGCACGCTCACCCTAAAGCGTTGCCGTACCCTCACCTGGACCGTAAACCGTCCCCGTCCCCTAACCCTAACCCTAGCCGTAACCCTAACCCTAACCCTTCCCCGAAGCCTGACCCTCACCCGTCCCCTAATCCTAACCCGTACGCTAACACTAACCCGCGCCCTCACACGCACGCTCCCCCTAAAGCGTTGTCGTACCCTCACCTGGACCCTAAACTGTCCCCGTCCCCTAACCCTAACCCTAGCCCGAACCCTAACCCTAACCCTTCCCCAAAGCCTGACCCTCACCCGTCCCCTAATCCTAACCCGTACGCTAACACTAACCCGCGCCCTCACACGCACGCTCCCCCTAAAACGTTGCCGTACCCTCACCTGGACCCTAAACCGTCCCCGTCCCCTAACCCTAACCCTAGCCCGAACCGTAACCCTAAACCTTCCCTGAAGCCTGACCCTCACCCGTCCCCTGATCCTAATCCGTACGCTAACACTAACCCGCGCCCTCACACACGCGCTCCCCCTAAAGCGTTGCCGTACCCTCACCTGGACCCTAAACCGTCCCCGTCCCCTAACCCTAACCCTAGCCCGAACCCTAACCCTAACCCTTCCCCGAAGCCTGACCATCACCCGTCCCCTAATCCTAACCCGTACGCTAACACTAACCCGCGCCCTCACACGCACGCTCCCCCTAAAGCGTTGCCATACCCTCACCTGGACCCTAAACCGTCCCCGTCCCCTAACCCTAACCCTAGCCCGAACCCTAACCCGAACCATTCCCCGAAGCCTGACCCTCACCCGTCCCCTAATCCTAACCCGTACGCTAACACTAACCCGCGCCCTCACACGCACGCTCACCCTAAAGCGTTGCCGTACCCTCACCTGGACCCTAAACCGTCCCCGTCCCCTAACCCTAACCCTAGCCCGAACCCTTACCCTAAACCTTCCCCGAAGCCTGACCCTCACCCGTCCCCTAATCCTAAGCCGTACGCTAACACTAACGCGCGCCCTCACACGCACGCTCCCCCTAAAGCGTTGCCGTACCCTCACTTGGACCCTAAACCGTCCCCGTCCCCTAACCCTAACCCTAGCCCGAACCCTAACCCTAACCCTTCCCCGAAGCCTGACCCTCACCCGTCCCCTAATCCTAACCCGTACGCTAACACTAACCCGCGCCCTCACACGCACGTCCCCCTAAAGCGTTGCCGTACCCTCACCTGGACCCTAAACCGTCCCCGTCCCATAACCCTAACCCTAGCCCGAACCCTAACCCTAACCGTTCCCTGAAGCCTGACCCTCACCCGTCCCCTAATCCTAACCGGTACGCTAACACTAACCCGTGCCTTCACACGCACGCTCCCCCTAAAGCATTGCCGTACCCTCACCTGGACCCGAAACCGTCCCCGTCCCCTAACCCTAACCCTAGCCCGAACCCTAACCCTAACCCTTCCCCGAAGCCTGACCCTCACCCGTCCCTTAATCCTAACCCGTACGCTAACACTAACCCGCGCCCTCACACGCACGCTCCCCCTAAAGCGTTGCCGTACCCTCACCTGGACCCTAAACCGTCCCCGTCCCCGAACCCTAACCCTAGCCCGAACCCTAACCCTAACCCTTCCCCGAAACCTGACCCTCACCCGTCCCCTAATCCTAACCCGTACGCTAACACTAACCCGCGCCCTCACACGCACCCTCCCCCTAAAGCGTTGCCGTACCCTCACCTGGACCCTAAACCGTCCCCTTCCCGTAACCCTAACCCTAGCCCAAACCCTAACCCTAACCCTTCCCCGAAGCCTGACCCTCACCCGTCCCCTAATCCTAACCCGTACGCTAACACTAACCCGCGCCCTCACACGCACGCTCCCCCTAAAGCGTTGCTGTACCCTCACCTGCACCCTAAACCGTCCCCGTCCCCTAACCCTAACCCTAGCCCAAACCCTAACCCTAACCCTTCCCCGAAGCCTGACCCTCACCCGTCCCCTAATCCTAACCCGTACGCTAACACTTACCCGCGCCCTCACACGCACGCTCCCCCTAAAGCGTTCCCGTATCCTCACCTGGACCCTAAACCGTCCCCGTCCCCTAACCCTAACCCTAGACCGAACCCTAACCCTAACCCTTCCCCGAAGCCTGACCCTCACCCGTCCCCTAATCCTAACCCGTACGCTAACAGTAACCCACGCCCTCACACGCACGCTCCCCCTAAAGCGTTGCCGTACCCTCACCTGGACCCTAAACCGTCCCCGTCCCCTAACCCTAACCCTAGCCCGAACCCTAACCCTAACCCTTCCCCGAAGCCTGACCCTCACCCGTCCCCTAATCCTAACCCGTACGCTAACACTAACCCGCGCCCTCACACGCACGCTCCCCCTAAAGGGTTGCCGTACCCTCACCTGGACCCTAAACCGTCCCCGTCCCCTAACCCTAACCCTAGCCCGAACCCTAACCCTAACCCTTCCCCGAAGCCTGACCCTCACCCGTCCCCTAATCCTAACCCGTACGCTAACACTAACCCGCGCCCTCACACGCACGCTCCCCCTAAAGGGTTGCCGTACCCTCACCTGGACCCTAAACCGTCCCCGTCCCCTAACCCTAGCCGTAGCCCGAACCCTAACCCTAACCCTTCCCCGAAGCCTAACCCTCACCCGTCCCCTAATCCTAACCCGTACGCTAACACTAACCCGCGCCCTGACACGCACGCTCCCCCTAAAGCGTTGCCGTACCCTCACCTGGACCCTAAACCGTCCCCGTCCCCGTCCCCTAACCCTAGCCCGTACCCTAACCCTAACCCTACCCCAAAGCCTGACCCTCACCCGTCCCCTAATCCTAACCCGTACGCTAACACTAACCCGCGCCCTCACACGCACGCTCCCCCTAAAGCGTTGACGTACCCTCACCTGGAACCTAAACCGTCCCCGTCACCTAAGTCTAACCCTAGCCCGAACAGTAACCCTAAACCTTCCCCGAAGCCTGACCCTCACCCATCCCCTAATCCTAACCCGTACGCTAACACTAACCCGCGCCCTCACACGCACGCTCCCCCTTAAGCGTTGCCGTACCCTCACCTGGACCCTAAACCGTCCCCGTCCCCTAACCCTAACCCTATCCCGATCCCTAACCCTAAACCTTCACCGACGCCTGACCCTCACCCGTCCCCTAATCCTAACACGTACGCTAACACTACCTCGCGCCCTCACACGCACGCTCCCCCTAAAGCGTTGCCGTACCTTCACCTGGACCCTAAACCGTCCCCGTCCCCTAACCCTAACCCTAGCCCAAACCATAACCCTAACACTTCCCCGAAGCCTGACCCTCACCCGTCCCCTAATCCTAACCCGTACGCTAAAACTAACCCGCGCCCTCACACGCACGCTCCCCCTAAAGGGTTGCCATACACTCACCTGGACCCTAAACCGTCCCCGTCCCGTAACCCTAACGCTAGCCCGAACCCTAACCCTAACCCTTCCCCGAAGCCTGACCCTCACCCGTCCCCTAATCCTAACCCGTACGCTAACACTAACCTGCTCCCTCACACGCACGCTCCCCCTAAAGCGTTGCCGTACCCTCACCTGGACCCTAAACCGTCCCCGTCCCCTAACCCTAACCCTAGCCCGAACCCTAACCCTAACACTTCCCCGAAGCCTGACCCTCACCCGTCCCCTAATCCTAACCCGTACGCTAACACTAACCCGTGCCCTCACACACACGCTCCCGCTAAAGCGTTGCTGTACCCTCACCTGGACCCTAAACCGTCCCCGTCCACTAACCCTAACCCTAGCCCGAAACCTAACCCTAACCCTTCCCCGAAGCCTGACCCTCACCCGTCCCCTAATCCTAACCCGTACGCTAACACTAACCCGCGCCTTCACACGCACGCTCCCCCTAAAGCTTTGCCGTACCCTCACCTGGACCCTAAACCGTCCCCGTCCCCTAACCCTAACCCTAGCCCGAACCCTAACCCTAACCCTTCCCCAAAGCCTGACCCTCACCCGTCCCCTAATCCTAACCCGTACGCTAACACTAACCCGCGCCCTCACACGCACGCTGCCCCTAAAGCGTTGCCGTACCCTCACCTGGTCCCTGAACCCTCCCCGTCCCCTAACCCTAACCCTAGCCCGAACCCTAACCCTAACCCTTCCCCGAAGCCTGACCCTCACCCGTCCCCTAATCCTAACCCGTACGCTAACACTAACCCGCGCCCTCACACGCACGCTCCCCCTAAAGCGTTGCCGTACCCTCACCTGGACCCTAAACCGTCCCCGTCCCCTAACCCTAACCCTAGCCCGAACCATAACCCTAACCCTTCCCCGAAGCCTGACCCTCACCCGTCCCCTAATCCTAACCCGTACGCTAACACTAACCCGCGCCCTCACACGCACGCTCCCCCTAAAGCGTTGCCGTACCCTCACCTGGACCCTAAACCGTCCCCGTCCCCTAACCCTAACCCTAGCCCGAACCCTAACCCTAACCCTTCCCCGAAGCCTGACCCTCACCCGTCCCGTAATCCTAACACGTACGCTAACACTAACCCACGCCCTCACACGCACGCTCCCTCTAAAGCGTTGCCGTACCCTCAACTGGACCCTAAACCGGCCCCGTCCCCTAACCCTAACCCTAGCCCGAACCCTAACCCTAACCCTTCCCCGAAGCCTGACCCTCACCCGTCCCCTAATCCTAACCCGTACGCTAACACTAACCCGCGCCCTCACATGCACGCTCACCCTAAAGCGTTGCCGTACCCTCACCTGGACCGTAAACCGTCCCCGTCCCCTAACCCTAACCCTAGCCATAACCCTAACCCTAACCCTTCCCCGAAGCCTGACCCTCACCCGTCCCCTAATCCTAACCCGTACGCTAACACTAACCCGCGCCCTCACACGCACGCTCCCCCTAAAGCGTTGTCGTACCCTCACCTGGACCCTAAACTGTCCCCGTCCCCTAACCCTAACCCTAGCCCGAACCCTAACCCTAACCCTTCCCCAAAGCCTGACCCTCACCCGTCCCCTAATCCTAACCCGTACGCTAACACTAACCCGCGCCCTCACACGCACGCTCCCCCTAAAGCGTTGCCGTACCCTCACCTGGACCCTAAACCGTCCCCGTCCCCTAACCCTAACCCTAGCCCGAACCGTAGCCCTAAACCTTCCCTGAAGCCTGACCTTCACCCGTCCCCTAATCCTAACCCGTACGCTAACACTAACCCGCGCCCTCACACGCACGCTCCCCCTAAAGGGTTGCCGTACCCTCACCTGGACCCTAAACCGTCCCCGTCCCCTAACCCTAACCCTAGCCCGAACCCTAACCCTAACGCTTCCCCGAAGCCTGACCCTCACCCGTCCCCTAATCCTAACCCGTACGCTAACACTAACCCGCGCCCTCACACGCACGCTCCCCCTAAAGCGTTGCCGTACCCTCACCTGGACCCTAAACCGTCCCCTTCCCCTAACCCTAACCCTAGCCCGAACCCTAACTCTAACACTTCCCCGAAGCCTGACCCTCACCCGTCCCCTAATCCTAACCCGTACGCTAACACTAACCCACGCCCTCACACGCACGCTCCCCCTAAAGCGTTGCCGTCCCCTCACCTGGACCCTAAACCGTCCCCGTCCCCTAACCCTAACCCTAGCCGAACCCTAACCCTAACCCTTCCCCGAAGCCTGACCCTCACCCGTCCCCTAATCCTAACCCGTACGCTAACACTAACCTGCGCCCTCACACGCACGCTCCCTCTAAAGCGTTGCCGTACCCTCACCTGGACCCTAAACCGTCCCCGTCCCCTAACCCTAACCCTAGCCCGAACCCTAACCCTAACCCTTCCCCGAAGCCTGACCCTCACCCGTCCCCTAATCCTAACCCGTACGCTAACACTAACCCGTGCCCTCACACGCACGCTCCCCCTAAAGCGTTCCCGTACCCTCACCTGGACCCTAAACCGTCCCCATCCCCTAACCCTAACCCTAGCCCGAACCCTAACCCTAACCCTTCCCCGAAGCCTGACCCTCACCCGTCCCCTAATCCTAACCCGTACGCTAACACTAACTCGCGCCCTCACACGCACGCTCTCCCTAAAGCGTTGCCGTACCCTCACCTGGACCCGAAACCGTCCCCGTCCCCTAACCCTAACCCTAGCCCGAACCCTAACTCTTCCCCGAAGCCTGACCCTCACCCGTCCCCTAATCCTAACCCGTACGCTAACACTAACCCGCGCCCTCACACGCACGCTCCCCCTAAAGCGTTGCCGTACCCTCACCTGGACCCTAAACCGTCCCCGTCCCCGTCCCCTAACCCTAGCCCGAACCCTAACCCTAACCCTTCCCCGAAGCCTGACCCTCACCCGTCCCCTAATCCTAACCCGTACGCTAACACTAACCCGCACCTTCACACGCACGCTCCCCCTAAAGCGTTGCCGTACCCTCACCTGGACCCTAAACCGTCCCCGTCCCCTAACCCTAACCCTAGCCCAAACCCTAACCCTAACCCTTCCCCGAAGCCTGACCCTCACCCGTCCCCTAATCATAACCCGTACGCTAACACTAACCCGCGCCCTCACACGCACACTCCCCCTAAAGCGTTGCCGTACCCTCACCTGGACCCTAAACCGTACCCGTCCCCTAACCCTAACCCTAGCCGGAACCCTAACCCTAACCCTTCCCCGAAGCCTGACCCTCACCCGTCCCCTAATCCTAACCCGTACGCTAACACTAACCCGCGCCCTCACACGCACGCTCCCCCTAAAGCGTTGCCGTACCCTCACCTGGACCCTAAACCGTCCCTGTCCCCTAACCCTAACCCTAGCCCGAAACCTAACCCTAACCCTTCCCCGAAGCCTGACCCTCACCCGTCCCCTAATCCTAACCCGTACGCTATCACTCACCCGCGCCCTCACACACACACTCCCCCTTAAGTGTTGCCTTACCCTCACCTGGACCCTAAACCGTCCCCGTCCCCTAACCCTAACCCTAGCCCGAACCCTAACCCTAACCTTTCCCCGAAGCCTGACCCTCACCCGTCCCGTAATCCTAACACGTACGCTAACACTAACCCGCGCCCTCACATGCACGCTCCCTCTAAAGCGTTGCCGTACCCTCACCTGGACCCTAAACCGGCCCCGTCCCCTAACCCTAACCCTATCCCGAACCCTAACCCTAACCCTTCCCCGAAGCCTGACCCTCACCCGTCCCCTAATCCTAACCCGTACGCTAACACTAACCCGCGCCCTCACACGCACGCTCCCCCTAAAGCGTTGCCGTACCCTCACCTGGACCGTAAACCGTCCCCGTCCCCTAACCCTAACCCTAGCCCGAACCCTAACCCTAACCCTTCCCCGAAGCCTGACCCTCACCCGTCCCCTAATCCTAACCCGTACGCTAACACTAACCCGCACTCTCACACGCACGCTCCCCCTAAAGCGTTGTCGTACCCTCACCTGGACCCTAAACTGTCCCCGTCCCCTAACCCTAACCCTAGCCCGAACCCTAACCCTAACCCTTCCCCGAAGCCTGACCCTCACCCGTCCCATAATCCTAACCCGTACGCTAACACTAACCCGTGCCCTCACACGCACGCTCCCCCTAAAGCGTTGCCGTACCCTGACCTGGACCGTAAACCGTCCCCGTCCCCTAACCCTAACCCTAGCCCGAACCCTAACCCTAACCCTTCCCCGAAGCCTGACCCTCACCCGTCCACTAATCCTAACCGGTACGCTAACACTAACTCACGCCCTCACACGCACGCTCTCCCTAAAGCGTTGCCGTACCCTCACCTGGACCCGAAACCGTCCCCGTCCCCTAACCCTAACCCTAGCCCGAACCCTAACCCTAACCCTTCCCCGAAGCCTGACCCTCACCCGTCCCCTAATCCTAACCCGTACGCTAACACTAACCCGCGCCCTCACACGCACGCTCCCCCTAAAGCGTTGCCGTACCCTCACCTGGACCCTAAACCGTCCCCGTCCCCGTCCCCTAACCCTAGCCGAACCCTAACCCTAACCCTTCCCCGAAGCCTGACCCTCACCCGTCCCATAATCCTAACCCGTACGCTAACACTAACCCGCGCCCTCACACGCACGCTCCCCCTAAAGCGTTGCCGTACCCTCACCTGGACCCTAAACCGTCCCCGTCCCCTAACCCTAACCCTAGCCCGAACCCTAACCCTAAACCTTCCCCGAAGCCTGACCCTCACCCGTCCCCTAATCCTAACCCGTACGCTAACACTAACCAGCGCCCTCACACGCACGCTCCCCCTAAAGCGTTGCCGTACCCTCACCTGGACCCTAAACCGTCCCCGTCCCCTAATCCTAACCCTAGCCAGAACCCTAACCCTAAACCTTCCCCGAAGCCTGACCCTCACCCTTCCCCTAATCCTAACCCGTACGCTAACACTAACCCGCGCCCTCACACGCACGCTCCCCGTAAAGTGCTGCCGTACCCCCACCTAGACCCTAAACCGTCCCCGTCCCCTAACCCTAACCCTAGCCCGAACCCTAACCCTAAACCTTTCCTGAAGCCTGACCCTCACCCGTCCCCTAATCCTAACCCGTACGCTATCACTCACCCGCGCCCTCACACGCACACTCCCCCTTAAGTGTTGCCGTACCCTCACCTGGACCCTAAACCGTCCCCGTCCCCTAACCCTAACCCTAGCCCGAACCCTAACCCTAACCCTTCCCCGAAGCCTGACCCTCACCCGTCCCGTAATCCTAACACGTACGCTAACACTAACCCACGCCCTCACACGCACGCTCCCTCTAAAGCGTTGCGTACCCTCACCTGGACCCTAAACCGGCCCCGTCCCCTAACCCTAACCCTAGCCCGAACCCTAACCCTAACCCTTCCCCGAAGCCTGACCCTCACCCGTCCCCTAATCCTAACCCGTACGCTAACACTAACCCGCGCCCTCACATGCACGCTCACCCTAAAGCGTTGCCTTACCCTCACCTGGACCGTAAACCGTCCCCGTCCCCTAACCCTAACCCTAGCCATAACCCTAACCCTAACCCTTCCCCGAAGCCTGACCCTCACCCGTCCCCTAATCCTAACCCGTACGCTAACACTAACCCGCGCCCTCACACGCACGCTCCCCCTAAAGCGTTGCCGTACCCTCACCTGGACCCTAAACTGTCCCCGTCCCCTAACCCTAACCCTAGCTCGAACCCTAACCCTAACCCTTCCCCAAAGCCTGACCCTCACCCGTCCCCTAATCCTAACCCGTACGCTAACACTAACCCGCGCCCTCACACGCACGCTCCCCCTAAAGCGTTGCCGTACCCTCACCTGGACCCTAAACCGTCCCCGTCCCCTAACCCTAACCCTAGCCCGAACCGTAACCCTAACCCTTCCCTGAAGCCTGACCCTCACCCGTCCCCTAATCCTAACCCGTACGCTAACACTAACCCGCGCCCTCACACGCACGCTCCCCCTAAAGGGTTGCCGTACCCTCACCTGGACCCTAAACCGTCCCCGTCCCCTAACCCTAACCCTAGCCCGAACCCTAACCCTAACCCTTCCCCGAAGCCTGACCCTCACCCGTCCCCTAATCCTAACCCGTACGCTAACACTAACCCGCGCCCTCACACGCACGCTCCCCCTAAAGCGTTGCCGTACCCTCACCTGGACCCTAAACCGTCCCCTTCCCCTAACCCTAACCCTAGCCGAACCCTAACCCTAACCCTTCCCCGAAGCCTGACCCTCACCCGTCCCCTAATCCTAACCCGTACGCTAACACTAACCTGCGCCCTCACACGCACGCTCCCCCTAAAGCGTTGCCGTACCCTCACCTGGACCCGAAACCGTCCCCGTCCCCTAACCCTAACCCTAGCCCGAACCCTAACCCTTCCCCGAAGCCTGACCCTCACCCGTCCCCTAATCCTAACCCGTACGCTAACACTAACCCGTGCCCTCACACGCACGCTCCCCCTAAAGCGTTGCCGTACCCTCACCTGGACCCTAAACCGTCCCCGTCCCCGTCCCCTAACCCTAGCCCGAACCCTAACCCTAACCCTTCCCCGAAGCCTGACCCTCACCCGTCCCCTAATCCTAACCCGTACGCTAACACTAACCCGCGCCCTCACACGCACGCTCCCCCTAAAGCATTGCCGTACCCTCACCTGGACCCTAAACCGTCCCCGTCCCCTAACCCTAACCCTAGCCCGAACCCTAACCCTAACCCTTCCCCGAAGCCTGACCCTCACCCGTCCCCTAATCCTAACCCGTACGCTATCACTCACCCGCGCCCTCACACACACACTCCCCCTTAAGTGTTGCCGTACCCTCACCTGGACCCTAAACCGTCCCCGTACCCTAACCCTAACCCTAGCCCGAACCCTAACCCTAACCTTTCCCCGAAGCCTGACCCTCACCCGTCCTGTAATCCTAACACGTACGCTAACACTAACCCGCGCCCTCACACGCACGCTCCCTCTAAAGCGTTGCCGTACCCTCACCTGGACCCTAAACCGGCCCCGTCCCCTAACCCTAACCCTAGCCCGAACCCTAACCCTAACCCTTCCCCGAAGCCTGACCCTCACCCATCCCCTAATCCTAACCCGTACGCTAACACTAACCCGCGCCCTCACACGCACGCTCCCCCTAAAGCGTTGCCGTACCCTCACCTGGACCGTAAACCGTCCCCGTCCCCTAACCCTAACCCTAGCCCGAACCCTAACCCTAACCCTTCCCCGAAGCGTGACCCTCACCCGTCCCCTAATCCTAACCCGTACGCTAACACTAACCCGCACTCTCACACGCACGCTCCCCCTAAAGCGTTGTCGTACCCTCACCTGGACCCTAAACTGTCCCCGTCCCCTAACCCTAACCCTAGCCCGAACCCTAACCCTAACCCTTCCCCGAAGCCTGACCCTCACCCATCCCATAATCCTAACCCGTACGCTAACACTAACCCGTGCCCTCACACGCACGCTCCCCCTAAAGCGTTGCCGTACCCTGACCTGGACCGTAAACCGTCCCCGTCCCCTAACCCTAACCCTAGCCCGAACCCTAACCCTAACCCTTCCCCGAAGCCTGACCCTCACCCGTCCCCTAATCCTAACCGGTACGCTAACACTAACCCGCGCCTTCACACGCACGCTCCCCCTAAAGCGTTGCCGTACCCTCACCTGGACCCTAAACCGTCCCTGTCCCCTAACCCTAAACCTAGCCCGAACCCTAACCCTAACCCTTCCCCGAAGCCTGACCCTCACCCGTCCCCTAATCCTAACCCGTACGCTAACACTAACCCGCGCCCTCACACGCACGCTCCCCCTAAAGCGTTGCCGTACCCTCACCTGGACCCTAAACCGTCCCCGTCCCCTAACCCTAACCCTAGCCCGAACCCTAACCCTAACCCTTCCCCGAAGCCTGACCCTCACCCGTCCCGTAATCCTAACACGTACGCTAACACTAACCCGCGCCCTCACATGCACGCTCCCTCTAAAGCGTTGCCGTACCCTCACCTGGACCCTAAACCGGCCCCGTCCCCTAACCCTAACCCTAGCCCGAACCCTAACCCTAACCCTTCCCCGAAGCCTGACCCTCACCCGTCCCCTAATCCTAACCCGTACGCTAACACTAACCTGCGCCTTCACACGCACGCTCCCCCTAAAGCGTTGCCGTACCCTCACCTGGACCGTAAACCGTCCCCGTCCCCTAACCCTAACTCTAGCCCGAACCCTAACCCTAAACCTTCCCCGAAGCCTGACCCTCACCCGTCCCCTAATCCTAACCCGTACGCTAACACTAACCCGCGCCCTCACACGCACGCTCCCCCTAAAGCGTTGTCGTACCCTCACCTGGACCCTAAACTGTCCCCGTCCCCTAACCCTAACCCTAGCCCGAACCCTAACCCTAACCCTTCCCCGAAGCCTGATCCTCACCCGAACCCTAATCCTAACCCGTACGCTAACACTAACCCGCGCCCTCACACGCACGCTCCCCCTAAAGCGTTGCCGTACCCTCTCCTGGACCCTAAACCGTCCCCGTCCCCTAACCCTAACCCTAGCCCGAACCGTAACCCTAACCCTTCCCTGAAGCCTGACCCTCACCCGACCCCTAATCCTAACCCGTACGCTAACACTAACCCGCGCCCTCACACGCACGCTCCCCCAAAGGGTTGCCGTACCCTCACCTGGACCCTAAACCATCCCCGTCCCCTAACCCTAACCCTAGCCCGAACCCTAACCCTAACCCTTCCCCGAAGCCTGACCCTCACCTGTCCCCTAATCCTAACCCGTACGTTAACACTAACTCGTGCCCTCACACGCACGCTCCCCCTAAAGCGTTGCCGTACCCTCACCTGGACCCTAAACCGTCCCCGTCCCCGTCCCCTAACCCTAGCCCGAACCCTAACCCTAACCCTTCCCCGAAGCCTGACCCTCACCCGTCCCCTAATCCTAACCCGTACGCTAACACTAACCCGTGCCCTCACACGCATGCTCCCCCTAAAGCGTTGCCGTACCCTCACCTGGACCCTAAACCGTCCCCGTCCCCTAACCCTAACCCTAGCCCGAACCCTAACCCTAACCCTTCCCCGAAGCCTGACCCTCACCCGTACCCTAATCCTAACCCGTACGCTAACACTAACCCGCGCCCTCACACGCACGCTCCCCCTAAAGCGTTGCCGTACCCTCACCTGGACCGTAAACCGTCCCCGTCCCCTAACCCTAACCCTAGCCCGAACCCTAACCCTAACCCTTCCCCGAAGCGTGACCCTCACCCGTCCCCTAATCCTAACCCGTACGCTAACACTAACCCGCACTCTCACACGCACGCTCCCCCTAAAGCGTTGTCGTACCCTCACCTGGACCCTAAACCGTCCCCGTCCCCTAACCCTAACCCTAGCCCGAACCCTAACCCTAACCCTTCCCCGAAGCCTGACCCTCACCCGTCCCCTAATCCTAACCCGTACGCTAACACTAACCCGAGCCCTCACACGCTCGCTCCCCCTAAAGCGTTGCCGTACCCTCACCTGGACCCGAAACCGTCCCCGTCCCCTAACCCTAACCCTAGCCCGAACCCTAACCCTAACCCTTCCCCGAAGCCTGACCCTCACCCGTCCCCTAATCCTAACCCGTACGCTAACACTAACGCGCGCCCTCACACGCACGCTCCCCCTAAAGCGTTGCCGTACCCTCACCTGGACCCTAAACCGTCCCCATCCCCTAACCCTAACCCTAGCCCGAACCCTAACCCTAACCCTTCCCCGAAGCCTGACCCTCACCCGTCCCCTAATCCTAACCCGTACGCTAACACTAACCCGCACCCTCACACGCACGCTCCCCCTAAAGCGTTACCGTACCCTCACCTGGACCCGAAACCGTCCCCGTCCCCTAACCCTAACCCTAACCCGAACCCTAACCCTAACCCTTCCCCGAAGCCTGACCCTCACCCGTCCCCTAATCCTAACCCGTACGCTAACACTAACCCGCGCCCTCACACGCACGCTCCCCCTAAAGCGTTGCCGTACCCTCACCTGGACCCTAAACCGTCCCCATCCCCTAACCCTAACCCTAGCCCGAACCCTAACCCTAACCCTTCCCCGAAGCCTGACCCTCACCCGTCCCCTAATCCTAACCCGTACGCTAACACTAACCCGCGCTCTCACACGCACGCTCCCCCTAAAGCGTTGCCGTACCCTCACCTGGGCCCTAAACCGTCTCCGTCCCCTAACCCTAACCCTAGGCCGAACCTTAACCCTAACCCTTCCCCGAAGCCTGACCATCACCCATCCCATAATCCTAACCCGTACGCTAACACTACCCCGCGCCCTCACACGCACGCTCCCCCTAAAGCGTTGCCTTACCCTCACCTGGACCCTAAACCGTCCCCGTCCCCTAACCCTAACCCTAGCCCGAACCCTAACCCTAACCCTTTCCCGAAGCCTGACCCTCACCCGTCCCCTAATCCTAACCCGTACACTAACACTAACCTGCGCCGTCACACGCACGCTCCCCCTAAAGCGTTGCCGTACCCTCACCTGGACCCTAAACCGTCCCCGTTCCTAACCCTAACCCTAGCCCGAACCCTAACCCTAACCCTTCCCCGAAGCCTGACCCTCACCCGTCCCCTAATCCTAACCCGTACGCTAACACTAACCCGCGCCCTCACACACACGCTCCCCCTAAAGCGTTGCCGTACCCTCACCTGGACCCTAAACCGTCTCCGTCCCCTAACCCTAACCCTAGCCCGAACCCTAACACTAAACCTTCCCCGAAGCCTGACCCTCAACCGTCCCCTAATCCTAACCCGTACGCTAACACTAACCCGCGCCCTCACACGCACGCTCCCCCTAAAGCGTTGCCGTACCCTCACTTGGACCCTAAACCGTCCCCGTCCCCTAACCCTAACCCTAGCCCGAACCCTAACCCTAACCCTTCCCTGAAGCCTGACCCTCACCCGTCACCTAATCCTAACCGGTACGCTAACACTAACCCGTGCCTTCACACGCACGCTCCCCCTAAAGCATTGCCGTACCCTCACCTGGACCCGAAACCGTCCCCGTCCCCTAACCCTAACCCTAGCCCGAACCCTAACCCTAACCCTTCCCCGAAGCCTGACCCTCACCCGTCCCTTAATCCTAACCCGTACGCTAACACTAACCCGCGCCCTCACACGCACGCTCCCCCTAAAGCGTTGCCGTACCCTCACCTGGACCCTAAACCGTCCCCGTCCCCGAACCCTAACCCTAGCCCGAACCCTAACCCTAACCCTTCCCCGAAACCTGACCCTCACCCGTCCCCTAATCCTAACCCGTACGCTAACACTAACCCGCGCCCTCACACGCACCCTCCCCCTAAAGCGTTGCCGTACCCTCACCTGGACCCTAAACCGTCCCCGTCCCCGAACCCTAACCCTAGCCCGAACCCTAACCCTAACCCTTCCCCGAAGCGTGACCCTCACCCGTCCCCTAATCCTAACCCGTACGCTAACACTAACCCGAGCCCTCACACGCACGCTCCCCCTAAAGCGTTGCCGTACCCTCACCTGGACCCTAAACCGTCCCCGTCCCCTAACCCTATCCCTAGCCCGAACCCTAACCCTAACCCTTCCCCGAAGCCTGACCCTCACCCGTCCCCTAATCCTAACCCGTACGCTAACACTAACCCGCGCCCTCACACGCACGCTCCCCCTAAAGCGTTGCCGTACCCTCACCTGGACCCTAAACCGTCCCCGTCCCCTAACCCTAACCCTAGCCCGAACCCTAAACCTAACACTTCCCCGAAGCCTGACCCTCACCCGTCCCCTAATCCTAACCCGTACGCTAACACTAACCCGTGCCTTCACACGCACGCTCCCCCTAAAGCGATGCCGTACCCTCACCTGGACCCGAAACCGTCCCCATCCCCTAACCCTAACCCTAGCCCGAGCCCTAACCCTAACCCTTCCCCGAAGCCTGACCCTCACCCGTCCCTTAATCCTAACCCATACGCTAACACTAACCCGCGCCCTCACACGCACACTCCCCCTAAAGCGTTGCCGTACCCTCACCTGGACCCTAAACCGTCCCCGTCCCCGAACCCTAACCCTAGCCCGAACCCTAACCCTAACCCTTCCCCGAAACCTGACCCTCACCCGTCCCCTAATCCTAACCCGTACGCTAACACTAACCCGCGCCCTCACACGCACCCTCCCCCTAAAGCGTTGCCGTACCCTCACCTGGACCCTAAACCGTCCCTGTCCCCTAACCCTAACCCTAGCCCAAACCCTAACCCTAACCCTTCCCCGAAGCCTGACCCTCACCCGTCCCCTGATCCTAATCCGTACGCTAACACTAACCCGCGCCCTCACACACGCGCTCCCCCTAAAGCGTTGCCGTACCCTCACCTGGACCCTAAACCGTCCCCGTCCCCTAACCCTAACCCTAGCCCGAACCCTAACCCTAACCCTTCCCCGAAGCCTGACCATCACCCGTCCCCTAATCCTAACCCGTACGCTAACACTAACCCGCGCCCTCACACGCACGCTCCCCCTAAAGCGTTGCCATACCCTCACCTGGACCCTAAACCGTCCCCGTCCCCTAACCCTAACCCTAGCCCGAACCCTAACCCGAACCATTCCCCGAAGCCTGACCCTCACCCGTCCCCTAATCCTAACCCGTACGCTAACACTAACCCGCGCCCTCACACGCACGCTCACCCTAAAGCGTTGCCGTACCCTCACCTGGACCCTAAACCGTCCCCGTCCCCTAAACCTAACCCTAGCCCGAACCCTTACCCTAAACCTTCCCCGAAGCCTGACCCTCACCCGTCACCTAATCCTAAGCCGTACGCTAACACTAACGCGCGCCCTCACACGCACGCTCCCCCTAAAGCGTTGCCGTACCCTCACTTGGACCCTAAACCGTCCCCGTCCCCTAACCCTAACCCTAGCCCGAACCCTAACCCTAACCCTTCCCCGAAGCCTGACCCTCACCCGTCCCCTAATCCTAACCCGTACGCTAACACTAACCCGCGCCCTCACACGCACGTCCCCCTAAAGCGTTGCCGTACCCTCACCTGGACCCTAAACCGTCCCCGTCCCATAACCCTAACCCTAGCCCGAACCCTAACCCTAACCCTTCCCTGAAGCCTGACCCTCACCCGTCCCCTAATCCTAACCGGTACGCTAACACTAACCCGTGCCTTCACACGCACGCTCCCCCTAAAGCATTGCCGTACCCTCACCTGGACCCGAAACCGTCCCCGTCCCCTAACCCTAACCCTAGCCCGAACCCTAACCCTAACCCTTCCCCGAAGCCTGACCCTCACCCGTCCCTTAATCCTAACCCGTACGCTAACACTAACCCGCGCCCTCACACGCACGCTCCCCCTAAAGCGTTGCCGTACCCTCACCTGGACCCTAAACCGTCCCCGTCCCCGAACCCTAACCCTAGCCCGAACCCTAACCCTAACCCTTCCCCGAAACCTGACCCTCACCCGTCCCCTCATCCTAACCCGTACGCTAACACTAACCCGCGCCCTCACACGCACCCTCCCCCTAAAGCGTTGCCGTACCCTCACCTGGACCCTAAACCGTCCCCGTCCCCTAACCCTAACCCTAGCCCAAACCCTAACCCTAACCCTTCCCCGAAGCCTGACCCTCACCCGTCCCCTAATCCTAACCCGTACGCTAACACTAACCCGAGCCCTCACATGCACGCTCCCCCTAAAGCGTTGCCGTACCCTCACCTGGACCCGAAACCGTCCCCGACCCCTAACCCTAACCCTAGCCCGAACCCTAACCCTAACCCTTCCCCGAAGCCTGACCCTCACCCGTCCCCTAATCCTAACCCGTACGCTAACACTAACCCGAGCCCTCACACGCACGCTCCCCCTAAAGCGTTGCCGTACCCTCACCTGGACCCTAAACCGTCCCCGTCCCCTAACCCTATCCCTAGCCCGAACCCTAACCCTAACCCTTCCCCGAAGCCTGACCCTCACCCGTCCCCTAATCCTAACCCGTACGCTAACACTAACCCGCGCCCTCACACGCACGCTCCCCCTAAAGCGTTGCCGTACCCTCACCTGGACCCTAAACCGTCCCCGTCCCCTAACCCTAACCCTAGCCCGAACCCTAAACCTAACCCTTCCCCGAAGCCTGACCCTCACCCGTCCCCTAATCCTAACCCGTACGCTAACACTAACCCGTGCCTTCACACGCACGCTCCCCCTAAAGCGATGCCGTACCCTCACCTGGACCCGAAACCGTCCCCATCCCCTAACCCTAACCCTAGCCCGAGCCCTAACCCTAACCCTTCCCCGAAGCCTGACCCTCACCCGTCCCTTAATCCTAACCCATACGCTAACACTAACCCTCGCCCTCACACGCACACTCCCCCTAAAGCGTTGCCGTACCCTCACCTGGACCCTAAACCGTCCCCGTCCCCGAACCCTAACCCTAGCCCGAACCCTAACCCTAACCCTTCCCCGAAACCTGACCCTCACCCGTCCCCTAATCCTAACCCGTACGCTAACACTAACCCGCGCCCTCACACGCACCCTCCCCCTAAAGCGTTGCCGTACCCTCACCTGGACCCTAAACCGTCCCCGTCCCCTAACCCTAACCCTAGCCCAAACCCTAACCCTAACCCTTCCCCGAAGCCTGACCCTCACGCGTCCCCTGATCCTAACCCGTACGCTAACACTAACCCGCGCCCTCACACACGCGCTCCCCCTAAAGCGTTGCCGTACCCTCACCTGGACCCTAAACCGTCCCCGTCCCCTAACCCTAACCCTAGCCCGAACCCTAACCCTAACCCTTCCCCGAAGCCTGACCATCACCCGTCCCCTAATCCTAACCCGTACGCTAACACTAACCCGCGCCCTCACACGCACGCTCCCCCTAAAGCGTTGCCATACCCTCACCTGGACCCTAAACCGTCCCCGTCCCCTAACCCTAACCCTAGCCCGAACCCTAACCCGAACCATTCCCCGAAGCCTGACCCTCACCCGTCCCCTAATCCTAACCCGTACGCTAACACTAACCCGCGCCCTCACACGCACGCTCACCCTAAAGCGTTGCCGTACCCTCACCTGGACCCTAAACCGTCCCCATCCCCTAACCCTAACCCTAGCCCGAACCCTTACCCTAAACCTTCCCCGAAGCCTGACCCTCACCCGTCCCCTAATCCTAAGCCGTACGCTAACACTAACGCGCGCCCTCACACGCACGCTCCCCCTAAAGCGTTGCCGTACCCTCACCTGGACCCTAAACCATCCCCGTCCCCTAACCCTAACCCTAGCCCGAACCCTAACCCTAACCCTTCCCCGAAGCCTGACCCTCACCCGTCCCCTAATCCTAACCCGTACGCAAACACTAACCCGCGCCCTCACACGCACGCTCCCCCTAAAGCGTTGCCGTACCCTCACCTGGACCCTAAACCGTCCCCGTCCCCTAACCCTAACCCTAGCCCGAACCCTAACCCTAACCCTTCCCCGAAGCCTGACCCTCACCCGTCCCCTAATCCTAACCCGTACGCTAACACTAACCCGCGCCCTCACACGCACGTTCCCCCTAAAGCGTTGCCGTACCCTCACCTGGACAATAAACCGTCCCCATCCCCTGACCCTAACCCTAGTCCGAACCCTAACCCTAACCCTTCCCCGAAGCCTGACCCTCACCCGTCCCCTAATCCTAACCCGTACGCTAACACTAACCCGTGCCCTCACACGCACGCTCCCCCTAAAGCGTTGCCGTACCCTCACCTGGACCCTAAACCGTCCCCGTCCCCTAACCCTAACCCTAGCGCGAACCCTAACCCTAACCCTTCCCCGAAGCCTGACCCTCACCCGTCCCCTAATCCTAACCCGTACGCTAACACTAACCCGCGCCCTCACACGCACGCTCCCCCTAAAGCGTTGCCGTACCCTCACCTGGACCCTAAACCGTCCCCGTCCCCTAACCCTAACCCTAGCCCGAACCCTAACCCTAACCCTTCCCCGAAGCCTGACCCTCACCCGTCCCATAATCCTAACCCGTACGCTAACACTACCCCGCGCCCTCACAGTCACGCTCCCCCAAAGCGTTGCCGTACCCTCACCTGGACCCTAAACCGTCCCCGGTTCTAACCCTAACCCTAGCCCGAACCCTAACCCTAACCCTTCCCCGAAGCCTGACCCTCCCCCGTCCCCTAATCCTAACCCGTACGCTAACACTAACCCGCGCCCTCACACACACGCTCCCCCTAAAGCGTTGCCGTACCCTCACCTGGACCCTAAACCGTCCCCGGTCCTAACCCTAACCCTAGCCCGAACCCTAACCCTAACCCTTCCCTGAAGCCTGACCCTCACCCGTCCCTTAATCCTAACCCGTACGCTAACACTAACCCGCGCCTTCACACGCACGCTCCCCCTAAAGCATTGCCGTACCCTCACCTGGACCCTAAACCGTCCCAATCCCCTAACCCTAACCCTAGCCCGAACCCGAACCCTAACCCTTCCCCGAAGCCTGACCCTCACACGTCCCCTAATCCTAACCCGTACGCTAACACTAACCTGCGCCCTCACACGCACGCTGCCCCTAAAGCGTTGCCGTACACTCACTTGGACCCTAAACCGTCCCCGTCCCCTAACCCTAACCCTAGCCCGAACCCTAACCCTAACCCTTCCCCGAAGCCTGACCCTCCCCCGTCCCCTAATCCTAACCCGTACGCTAACACTAACCCGCGCCCTCACACGCATGCTCCGTCTAAAGCGTTGCCGTACCCTCACCTGGACCCTAAACCGTCCCCGGTCCTAACCCTAACCCTAGCCCGAACCCTAACCCTAACTCTTCCCCGAAGCCTGACCCTCACCCGTCCCCTAATCCTAACCCGTACGCTAACACTAACCTGCGCCCTCACACGCACGCTCCCCCTAAAGCGTTGCCGTACCCTCACCTGGACCCTAAACCGTCCCCATCCCCTAACCCTAACCCTAGCCCGAACCCTAACCCTAACCCTTCCCCGAAGCCTGACTCTCACACGTCCCCTAATCCTAACCCGTACGCTAACACTAACCCGCGCCCTCACACGCACGCTCCCCCTAAAGCGTTGCCGTACCCTCACCTGGACCCTAAACCGTCCCCGTCCCCTAACCCTAACCCTAGCCCGAACCCTAACCCTAACCCTTCCCGAAGCCTGACACTCACACGTCCCCTAATCCTCACCCGTACGCTAACACTAACCCGCGCCCTCACACGCACGCTGCCCCTAAAGCGTTGCCGTACCCTCACCTGGACCCTAAACCGTCCCCGTCCCCTAACCCTAACCCTAGCCCAAACCCTAACCCTAACCCTTCCCCGAAGCCTGACCCTCCCCCGTCCCCTAATCCTAACCCGTACGCTAACACTAACCCGCGCCCTCACACGCACGCTCCCCCTAAAGCGTTGCCGTACCCTCACCTGGACCCTAAACCGTCCCTGGTCCTAACCCTAACCCTAGCCCGAACCCTAACCCTAACCCTTCCCCGAAGCCTGACCCTCACCCGTCCCCTAATCCTAACCCTTACGCTAACACTAACCCACGCCCTCACATGCACGCTCCCCCTAAAGCGTTGCCGTACCCTCACCTGGACCCTAAACCGTCCCCATCCCCTAACCCTAACCCTAGCCCGAACCCTAACCCTTACCCTTCCCCGAAGCCTGACCCTCACCCGTCCCCTACTCCTAACCCGTACGCTAACACTAACCCACGCCCTCACACACACGCTCCCCCTAAAGCTTTGCCGTACCCTCACCTGGGCTCTAAACCGTCCCTGTCCCGTAACCCTAACCCTAGCCCGACCCCTAACCCTAACCCTTCCCCGAAACCTGACCCTCACCCGTACCCTAATCCTAACCCGTACTCTAACACTAACCCGCGCCATCACACGCACGCTCCCCCTAAAGCATTGCCGTACCCTCACCTGGACCCTAAACCGTCCGCGGCCCCTAACCATAACCCTAGCCCGAACCCTAACCCTAACACTTCCCCGAAGCCTGACCCTCACCCGTCCCCTAATCCTAACCCGTACACTAACACTTACACGCGCCCTCACACGCACACTCCCCCTAAAGCGTTGCCGTACCCTCAGCTGGACACTAAACCGTCCCCGTCCCCTAACCCTAACCCTAGCCCGAACCCTAACCGTAACCCTTCCCCGAAGCCTGACCCGCACCCGTCCCCTAATCCTAAGCCGTAAGTAACACTAACCCGCGCCCTCACACGCACTCTACCCCTAAAGCGTTGCCGTACCCTCACCTGGACCCTAAACCGTCCCCGTCCCCGAACCTTAACCCTAGCCCGACCCCTAACCCTTACCCTTCCCCGAAGCCTGACCCTCACCCGTCCCTTAATCCTAACCCGTACGCTAACACTAACCCGCGTTCTCACACGCATGCTCCCCCTAAAGCGTTGCCGTAGCCTCACCTGGACCCTAAACCGTCCCCGTCCCCTAACCCTAACCCTAGCCCGAACCCTAACCCTAACACATCCCCGAAGCCTGAGCCTCACCCGTCCCCTAATCCTAACCCGTATGCTAACACTAACCCGCGCCCTCACACGCACGCTCCCCCTAAAGCGTTGCCGTACCCTCACCTGGACCCTAAACCGTCCCCGTCCCCTAACCCTAACCGTAGCCCAAACCCTAACCCTAACACTTCCCCGAAGCCTGACCCTCACCCGTCCCCTAATCCTAACCCGTACGCTAACACTAACCCGCGCCCTGACACGCACGCTCCCCGTAAAGCGTTGCCGTACCCTCACCTGGACCCTAAACCGTCCCCGTCCCCGTCCCCTAACCCTAGCCGGAACCCTAAACCTAACCCTTCCCCGAAGCCTGACCCTCACCCGTCCCCTAATCCTAACCCGTACGCTAACACTAACCCGCGCCCTCACACGCACGCTCCCCCTAAAGCGTTGCCGTACCCTCACCTGGACCCTAAACCGTCCCCGTACCCTAACCCTAACCCTAGACCGAACCATAACCCTAACCCTTCCCCGAAGCCTGACCCTCACCCGTCCCCTAATCCTAACCCGTACGCTAACACTAACCCGCGCCCTCACACGCACGCTCCCCCTAAAGAGTTGCCGTACCCTCACCTGGACCCTAAACCGTCCCCGTCCCCTAACCCTAACCCTAGCCCGAACCCTAACCCAACCCCTTCCCCGAAGCCTGACCCTCACCCGTCCCCTAATCCTAACCCGTACGCTAACACTAACTCGCGCCCTCACACGCACGCTCCCCCTAAAGCGTTGCCGTACCCTCACCTGGACCCTAAACCGTCCCCATCCCATAACCCTAACCCTAGCCCGAACCCTAACCCTAACCCTTCCCCGAAGCCTGACTCTCACACGTCCCCTAATCCTAACCCGTACGCTAACACTAACCCGCGCCCTCACACGCACGCTCCCCCTAAAGCGTTGCCATACCCTCACCTGGACCCTAAACCGTCCCCGTCCCCTAACCCTAACCCTAGCCCGAACCCTAAACCTAACACTTCCCCGAAGCCTGACCCTCACACGTCCCCTAATCCTCACCCGTACGCTAACACTAACCCGCGCCCTCACACGCACGCTCCCCCTAAAGCGTTGCCGTACCCTCACCTGGACCCTAAACCGTCCCCGGTCCTAACCCTAACCCTAGCCCGAACCCTAACCCTAACCCTTCCCCGAAGCCTGACCCTCACCCGTCCCTTAATCCTAACCCGTACGCTAACACTAACCCGCGCCCTCACACGCACGCTCCCCCTAAAGCGTTGCCGTACCCTCACCTGGACCCTAAACCGTCCCCATCCCCAACCCTAACCCTAGCCCGAACCCTAACCCTAACCCTTCCCCGAAGCCTGACCCTCACACGTCCCCTAATCCTAACCCGTACGCTAACACTAACCCGCGCCCTCACACGCACGCTCCCCCTAAAGCGTTGCCGTACCCTCACCTGGACCCTAAACCGTCCCCGTCCCCTAACCCTAACCCTAGCCCAAACCCTAACCCTAACCCTTCCCCGAAGCCTGACCCTCACGCGTCACCTGATCCTAACCCGTACGCTAACATTAACCCGCGCCCTCACACACGCGCTCCCCCTAAAGCGTTGCCGTACCCTCACCTGGACCCTAAACCGTCCCCGTCCCCTAACCCTAACCCTAGCCCGAACCCTAACCCTAACCCTTCCCCGAAGCCTGACCATCACCCGTCCCCTAATCCTAACCCGTACGCTAACACTAACCCGCGCCCTCACACGCACGCTCCCCCTAAAGCGTTGCCATACCCTCACCTGGACCCTAAACCGTCCCCATCCCCTAACCCTAACCCTAGCCCGAACCCTAACCCGAACCATTCCCCGAAGCCTGACCCTCACCCGTCCCCTAATCCTAACCCGTACGCTAACACTAACCCGCGCCCTCACACGCACGCTCACCCTAAAGCGTTGCCGTACCCTCACCTGGACCCTAAACCGTCCCCATCCCCTAACCCTAACCCTAGCCCGAACCCTTACCCTAAACCTTCCCCGAAGCCTGACCCTCACCCGTCCCCTAATCCTAAGCCGTACGCTAACACTAACGCGCGCCCTCACACGCACGCTCCCCCTAAAGCGTTGCCGTACCCTCACTTGGACCCTAAACCGTCCCCGTCCCCTAACCCTAACCCTAGCCCGAACCCTAACCCTAATCCTTCCCCGAAGCCTGACCCTCACCCGTCCCCTAATCCTAACCCGTACGCAAACACTAACCCGCGCCCTCACACGCACGCTCCCCCTAAAGCGTTGCCGTACCCTCAACTGGACCCTAAACCGTCCCCGTCCCCTAACCCTAACCCTAGCCCGAACCCTAACCCTAACCCTTCCCCGAAGCCTGACCCTCACCCGTCCCCTAATCCTAACCCGTACGCTAACACTAACCCGCGCCCTCACACGCACGCTCCCCGTAAAGCGTTGCCGTACCCTCACCTGGACAATAAACCGTCCCCATCCCCTGACCCTAACCCTAGCCCGAACCCTAACCCTAACCCTTCCCCGAAGCCTGACCCTCACCCGTCCCCTAATCCTAACCCGTACGCTAACACTAACCCGTGCCCTCACACGCACGCTCCCCCTAAAGCGTTGCCGTACCCTCACCTGGACCCTAAACCGTCCCCGTCCCCTAACACTAACCCTAGCGCGAACCCTAACCCTAACCCTTCCCCGAACCCTGACCCTCACCCGTCCCCTAATCCTAACCCGTACGCTAACACTAACCCGCGCCCTCACACGCAGGCTCCCCCTAAAGCGTTGCCGTACCCTCACCTGGACCCTAAACCGTCCCCGTCCCCTAACCCTAACCCTAGCCCAAAACCTAACCCTAACCCTTCCCCGAAGCCTGACCCTCACCCGTCCCCTGATCCTAATCCGAACTCTAACACTAACCCGCGCCCTCACACACACGCTCCCCCTAAAGCGTTGCCGTACCCTCACCTGGACCCTAAACCGTCCCCATCCCCTAACCCTAACCCTAGCCCGAACCCTAAACCTAACCCTTCCCCGAAGCCTGACCCTCACCCGTCCCCTAATCCTAACCCGTACGCTAACACTAACCCGAGCCCTCACACGCACGCTCCCCCTAAAGCGTTGCCGTACACTCACCTGGACCCGAAACCGTCCCCGTCCCCTAACCCTAACCCTAGCCCGAACCCTAACCCTAACCCTTCCCCGAAGCCTGACCCTCACCCGTCCCCTAATCCTAACCCGTACGCTAACACTAACCCGCGCCCTCACACGCACGCTCCCCCTAAAGCGTTGCCGTACCCTCACCTGGACCCTAAACCGTCCCCGTCCCCTAACCCTAACCCTAGCCCGAACCCTAACCCTAACCCTTCCCTGAAGCCTGACCCTCACCCGTCCCATAATCCTAACCCGTACGCTAACACTACCCCGCGCCCTCACACGCACGCTCCCCCTAAAGCGTTGCCTTACCCTCACCTGGACCCTAAACCGTCCCCGTCCCCTAACCCTAACCTTAGCCCGAACCCTAACCCTAACCCTTCCCCGAAGCCTGACCCTCACCCGTCCCCTAATCCTAACCCGTACGCTAACACTAACCCGCGCCCTCACACACACGCTCCGCCTAAAGCGTTGCCGTACCCTCACCTGGACCCTAAACCATCCCCGTCCCCTAACCCTAACCCTAGCGCGAACCCTAACCCTAACCCTTCCCCGAAGCCTGACCCTCACCCGTCCCCTAATCCTAACCTGTACGCTAACACTAACCCGTGCCCTCACACGCACGCTCCCCCTAAAGCGTTGCCGTACCCTCACCTGGACCCTAAACCGTCCCCGTCCCCTAACCCTAACCCTAGCCCGAACCCTAACCCTAACCCTTCCCCGAAGCCTGACCCTCACCCGTCCCCTAATCCTAACCCGTACGCTAACACTAACCCGCGCCCTCACACGCACGCTCCCCCTAAAGCGTTGCCGTACCCTCATCTGGACCCTAAACCGTCCCCATCCCCAACCCTAACCCTAGCCCGAACCCTAACCCTAACCCTTCCCCGAAGCCTGACCCTCACACGTCCCCTAATCCTAACCCGTACGGTAACACTAACCCACGCCCTCACACGCACGCTCCCCCTAAAGCGTTGCCGTACCCTCACCTGGACCCTAAACCGTCCCCGTCCCCTCACCCTAACCCTAGCCCGAACCCTAACCCTAACCCTTCCCCGAAGCCTGACCCTCACCCGTCCCCTAATCCTAACCCGTACGCTAACACTAACCCGCGCCCTCACACGCACACTCCCCCTAAGCATTGCCGTACCCTCACCTGGACCCTAAACCGTCCCCGGTCCTAACCCTAACCCTAGCCCGAACCCTAACCCTAACCTTTCCCCGAAGCCTGACTCTCACACGTCCCCTAATCCTAACCCGTACGCTAACACTAACCCGCGCCCTCACACGCACGCTCCCCCTAAAGCGTTGCCGTACCCTCACCTGGACCCTAAACCGTCCCCGTCCCCTAACCCTAACCCTAGCCCGAACCCTAAACCTAACACTTCCCCGAAGCCTGACCCTCACACGTCCCCTAATCCTCACCCGTACGCTAACACTAACCCGCGCCCTCACACGCACGCTCCCCCTAAAGCGTTGCCGTACCCTCACCTGGACCCTAAACCGTCCCCGTCCCCTAACCCTAACCCTAGCCCGAAGCCTAACCCTAACCCTTCCCCGAAGCCTGACCCTCCCCCGTCCCCTAATCCTAACCCGTACGCTAACACTAACCCGCGCCCTCACACGCACGCTCCCCCTAAAGCGTTGCCGTACCCTCACCTGGACCCTAAACCGTCCCCGGTTCTAACCCTAACCCTAGCCCGAACCCTAACCCTAACCCTTCCCCGAAGCCTGACCCTCCCCCGTCCCCTAATCCTAACCCGTACGCTAACACTAAACCGCGCCCTCACACACACGCTCCCCCTAAAGCGTTGCCGTACCCTCACCTGGACCCTAAACCGTCCCCGGTCCTAACCCTAACCCTAGCCCGAACCCTAACCCTAACCCTTCCCTGAAGCCTGACCCTCACCCGTCCCTTAATCCTAACCCGTACGCTAACACTAACCCGCGCCCTCACACGCACGCTCCCCCTAAAGCGTTGCCGTACCCTCACCTGGACCCTAAACCGTCCCCATCCCCTAACCCTAACCCTAGCCCGAACCCGAACCCTAACCCTTCCCCGAAGCCTGACCCTCACACGTCCCCTAATCCTAACCCGTACGCTAACACTAACCCGCGCCCTCACACGCACGCTGCCCCTAAAGCGTTGCCGTACCCTCACCTGGACCCTAAACCGTCCCCGTCCCCTAACCCTAACCCTAGCCCGAACCCTAACCCTAACCCTTCCCCGAAGCCTGACCCTCCCCCGTCCCCTAATCCTAACCCGTACGCTAACACTAACCCGCGCCCTCACACGCATGCTCCGCCTAAAGCGTTGCCGTACCCTCACCTGGACCCTAAACCGTCCCCGGTCCTAACCCTAACCCTAGCCCGAACCCTAACCCTAACTCTTCCCCGAAGCCTGACCCTCACCCGTCCCCTAATCCTAACCCGTACGCTAACACTAACCTGCGCCCTCACACGCACGCTCCCCCTAAAGCGTTGCCGTACCCTCACCTGGACCCTAAACCGTCCCCATCCCCTAACCCTAACCCTAGCCCGAACCCTAACCCTAACCCTTCCCCGAAGCCTGACTCTCACACGTCCCCTAATCCTAACCCGTACGCTAACACTAACCCGCGCCCTCACACGCACGCTCCCCCTAAAGCGTTGCCGTACCCTCACCTGGACCCTAAACCGTCCCCGTCCCCTAACCCTAACCCTAGCCCGAACCCTAACCCTAACCCTTCCCGAAGCCTGACACTCACACGTCCCCTAATCCTCCCCCGTACGCTAACACTAACCCGCGCCCTCACACGCACGCTGCCCCTAAAGCGTTGCCGTACCCTCACCTGGACCCTAAACCGTCCCCGTCCCCTAACCCTAACCCTAGCCCAAACCCTAACCCTAACCCTTCCTCGAAGCCTGACCCTCCCCCGTCCCCTAATCCTAACCCGTACGCTAACACTAACCCGCGCCCTCACACGCACGCTCCCCCTAAAGCGTTGCCGTACCCTCACCTGGACCCTAAACCGTCCCCGTCCCCTAACCCTAACCCTAGCCCAAACCCTAACCCTAACACTTCCCCGAAGCCTGACCCTCACCCGTCCCCTAATCCTAACCCTTACGCTAACACTAACCCACGCCCTCACATGCACGCTCCCCCTAAAGCGTTGCCGTACCCTCACCTGGACCCTAAACCGTCCCCATCCCCTAACCCTAACCCTAGCCCGAACCCTAACCCTTACCCTTTCCCGAAGCCTGACCCTCACCCGTCCCCTAATCCTAACCCGTACGCTAACACTAACCCTCGCCCTCACACGCACGCTCCCCCTAAAGCGTTGCCGTACCCTCACCTGGACCCTAAACCGTCCCCGTCCCCTAACCCTAACCCTAGCCCGAACCCTAACACTAACCCTTCCCCGAAGCCTGACCCTCAACCGTCCCCTACTCCTAACCCGTACGCTAACACTAACCCACGCCCTCACACACACGCTCCCCCTAAAGCTTTGCCGTACCCTCACCTGGTCTCTAAACCGTCCCTGTCCCGTAACCCTAACCCTAGCCCGACCCCTAACCCTAACCCTTCCCCGAAACCTGACCCTCACCCGTCCCCTAATCCTAACCCGTACTCTAACACTAACCCGCGCCATCACACGCACGCTCCCCCTAAAGCATTGCCGTACCCTCACCTGGACCCTAAACCGTCCGCGGCCCCTAACCATAACCCTAGCCCGAACCCTAACCCTAACACTTCCCCGAAGCCTGACCCTCACCCGTCCCCTAATCCTAACCCGTACACTAACACTTACATGCGCCCTCACACGCACACTCCCCCTAAAGCGTTGCCGTACCCTCAGCTGGACACTAAACTGTCCCCGTCCCCTAACCCTAACCCTAGCCCGAACCCTAACCGTAACCCTTCCCCGAAGCCTGACCCGCACCCGTCCCCTAATCCTAAGCTGTAAGTAACACTAACCCGCGCCCTCACACGCACTCTCCCCCTAAAGCGTTGCCGTACCCTCACCTGGACCCTAAACCGTCCCCGTCCCCGAACCCTAACCCTAGCCCGACCCCTAACCCTTACCCTTCCCCGAAGCCTGACCCTCACCCGTCCCCTAATCCTAACCCGTACGCTAACACTAACCCGCGCCCTCACACGCATGCTCCCCCTAAAGCGTTGCCGTAGCCTCACCTGGACCCTAAACCGTCCCCGTCCCCTAACCCTAACCCTAGCCCGAACCCTAACCCTAACACATCCCCGAAGCCTGAGCCTCACCCGTCCCCTAATCCTAACCCGTATGCTAACACTAACCCGCGCCCTCACACGCACGCTCCCCCTAAAGCGTTGCCGTACCCTCACCTGGACCCTAAACCGTCCCCGTCCCCTAACCCTAACCCTAGCCCAAACCCTAACCCTAACACTTCCCCGAAGCCTGACCCTCACCCGTCCCCTAATCCTAACCCGTACGCTAACACTAACCCGCGCCCTGACACGCACGCTCCCCGTAAAGCATTGCCGTACCCTCACCTGGAACCTAAACCGTCCCCGTCCCCGTCCCCTAACCCTAGCCGGAACCCTAAACCTAACCCTTCCCCGAAGCCTGACCCTCACCCGTCCCCTAATCCTAACCCGTACGCTAACACTAACCCGCGCCCTCACACGCACGCTCCCCCTAAAGCGTTGCCGTACCCTCACCTGGACCCTAAACCGTCCCCGTACCCTAACCCTAACCCTAGCCCGAACCATAACCCTAACCCTTCCCCGAAGCCTGACCCTCACCCGTCCCCTAATCCTAACCCGTACGCTAACACTAACCCGCGCCCTCACACGCACGCTCCCCCTAAAGGGTTGCCGTACCCTCACCTGGACCCTAAACCGTCCCCGTCCCCTAACCCTAACCCTAGCCCGAACCCTAACCCAACCCCTTCCCCGAAGCCTGACCCTCACCCGTCCCCTAATCCTAACCCGTACGCTAACACTAACTCGCGCCCTCACACGCACGCTCCCCCTAAAGCGTTGCCGTACCCTCACCTGGACCCTAAACCGTCCCCATCCCATAACCCTAACCCTAGCCCGAACCCTAACCCTAACCCTTCCCCGAAGCCTGACTCTCACACGTCCCCTAATCCTAACCCGTACGCTAACACTAACCCGTGCCCTCACACGCACGCTCCCCCTAAAGCGTTGCCATACGCTCACCTGGACCCTAAACCGTCCCCGTCCCCTAAACCTAACCCTAGCCCGAACCCTAAACCTAACACTTCCCCGAAGCCTGACCCTCACACGTCCCCTAATCCTCACCCGTACGCTAACACTAACCCGCGCCCTCACACGCACGCTCCCCCTAAAGCGTTGCCGTACCCTCACCTGGACCCTAAACCGTCCCCGGTCCTAACCCTAACCCTAGCCCGAACCCTAACCCTAACCCTTCCCCGAAGCCTGACCCTCACCCGTCCCTTAATCCTAACCCGTACGCTAACACTAACCCGCGCCCTCACACGCACGCTCACCCTAAAGCGTTGCCGTACCCTCACCTGGACCCTAAACCGTCCCCATCCCCAACCCTAACCCTAGCCCGAACCCTAACCCTAACCCTTCCCCGAAGCCTGACCCTCACACGTCCCCTAATCCTAACCCGTACGCTAACACTAACCCGCGCCCTCACACGCACGCTCCCCCTAAAGCGTTGCCGTACCCTCACCTGGACCCTAAACCGTCCCCGTCCCCTAACCCTAACCGTAGCCCGAACCCTAACCTTAACCCTTCCCTGAAGCCTGACCCTCACCCGTCACCTAATCCTAACCCGTACGCTAACATTAACCCGCGCCCTCACACGCACGCTCCCCCTAAAGCGTTGCCGTACCCTCACCTGGACCCTAAACCGTCCCCATCCCCTAACCCTAACCCTAGCCCGAACCCTAACCCTAACCCTTCCCCGAAGCCTGACCCTCACACGTCCCCTAATCCTAACCCGTACGCTAACACTAACCCGCGCCCTCACACGCACGCTGCCCCTAAAGCGTTGCCGTACCCTCACCTGGACCCTAAACCGTCCCCGTCCCCTAACCCTAACCCTAGCCCGAACCCTAACCCTAACCCTTCCCCGAAGCCTGACCCTACCCGTCCCCTAATCCTAATTCATACGCTAACACTAACCCGCGCCCTCACACGCACACTCCCCCTAAAGCGTTGCCGTACCCTCACCTGGACCCTAAACCGTCCCCGTCCCCTAACCCTAACCCTAGCCCGAACCCTAACCCTAACACTTCCCCGAAGCCTGACCCTCGCCCGTCCCCTAATCCTAACCCGTACGCTGACACTAACCCGCGCCCTCACACGCACCCTCCCCCTAAAGCGTTGCCGTACCCTCACCTGGACCCTAAACAGTCCCCGTCCCCTAAGCTTAACCCTAGCCCGAACCCTAACCCTAACCCTTCCCCGAAGCCTGACCCTCACCCGTCCCTTAATCCTAACCCGTACACTAACACTAACTCGCGCCCTCACACGCACGCTCCCCCTAAAGCGTTGCCATATCCTCACCTGGACCCTAAACCGTCCCCGTCCCCTGACCCTACCCCTAGCCCGAACCCTAACCCTAACACTTCCCCGAAGCCTGACCCGCGTCCGTCCCCTAATCCTAACCCGTACGCTAACACTAACCCGCGCCCTCAGACGCACCCTCCCCCTAAAGCGTTGCCGTACCCTCACCTGGACCCTAAACTGTCCCCGTCCCCTAAGCCTAACCCTAGCCCGAACCCTAACCCTAACCCTTCCCCGAAGCCTGACCCTCACCCGTCCCTTAATCCTAACCCGTACACTAACACTAACCCGCGCCCTCACACGCACGATCCCCCTAAAGCGTTGCCGTACCCTCACCTGGACCCTAAACCGTCCCCGTCCCCTAACCCTAACCGTAGCCTGAACCCTAACCCTAACCCTTCCCTGAAGCCTGACCCTCACCCGTCACCTAATCCTAACCCGTACGCTAACATTAACCCGCGCCCTCACACGCACGCTCCCCCTAAAGCGTTGCCGTACCCTCACCTGGACCCTAAACCGTCCCCATCCCCTAACCCTAACCCTAGCCCGAACCCTAACCCTAACCCTTCCCCGAAGCCTGACCCTCACACGTCCCCTAATCCTAACCCGTACGCTAACACTAACCCGCGCCCTCACACGCACGCTGCCCCTAAAGCGTTGCCGTACCCTCACCTGGACACTAAACCGTCCCCGTCCCCTAAACCTAACCCTAGCCCGAACCCTAACCCTAACCCTTCCCCGAAGCCTGACCCTCCCCCGTCCCCTAATCCTAACCCGTACGCTATCACTAACCCGCGCCCTCACACGCACACTCCCCCTAAAGCGTTGCCGTACCCTCACCTGGACCCTAAACCGTCCCCTGTCCTAACCCTAACCCTAGCCCGAACCCTAACCCTAACCCTTCCCCGAAGCCTGACCCTCACCCGTCCCCTAATCCTAACCCGTACGCTAACACTAACCCGCTCCCTCACACGCACGCTCCCCCTAAAGCGTTGCCGTACCCTCACCTGGACCCTAAACCGTCCCCATCCCCTAACCCTAACCCTAGCCCGAACCCTAACCCTAACCCTTCCCCGAAGCCTGACTCTCACACGTCCCCTAATCCTAACCCGTACGCTAACACTAACCCGCGCCCTCACACGCACGCTCCCCCTAAAGCGTTGCCGTACCCTCACCTGGACCCTAAACCGTCCCCGTCCCCTAACCCTAACCCTAGCCCGAACCCTAAACCTAACACTTCCCCGAAGCCTGATCCTCACACGTCCCCTAATCCTAACCCGTATGCTAACACTAACCCTCGCCCTCACACGCACGCTCCCCCTAGAGCGTTGCCGTACCCTCACCTGGACCCTAAACCGTCCCCGTCCCCTAACCCTAACCCTAGCCCGAACCCTAACACTAACCCTTCCCCGAAGCCTGACCCTCAACCGTCCCCTACTCCTAACCCGTACGCTAACACTAACCCACGCCCTCATACACACGCTCCCCCTAAAGCTTTGCCGTACCCTCACCTGGGCTCTAAACCGTCCCTGTCCCGTAACCCTAACCCTAGCCCGACCCCTAACCCTAACCCTTCCCCGAACCCTGACCCTCACCCGTCCCACAATCCTAACCCGTACGCTAACACTAACCCGCGCCATCACACGCACGCTCCCCCTAAAGCGTTGCCGTATCCTCACCTGGACCCTAAACCGTCCCCGTCCCCTGACCCTACCCCTAGCCCGAACCCTAACCCTAACACTTCCCCGAAGCCTGACCCTCGCCCGTCCCCTAATCCTAACCCGTACGCTAACACTAACCCGCGCCCTCAGACGCACCCTCCCCCTAAAGCGTTGCCGTACCCTCATCTGGACCCTAAACTGTCCCCGTCCCCTAAGCCTAACCCTAGCCCGAACCCTAACCCTAACCCTTCCCCGAAGCCTGACCCTCACCCGTCCCTTAATCCTAACCCGTACACTAACACTAACCCGCGCCCTCACACGCACGATCCCCCTAAAGCGTTGCCGTACCCTCACCTGGACACTAAACCGTCTCCGTCCCCTAACCCTAACCCTACCCTGAACCCTAACCCTAACCCTTCCCCGAAGCCTGACCCGCACCCGTCCCCTAATCCTAAGCCGTAACTAACACTAACCCGCGCTCTCACACGCACTCTCCCCCTAAAGCGTTGCCGTACCCTCACCTGGACCCTAAACCATCCCCGTCCCCTAACCCTAACCCTAGCCCGAACCCTAACCCTAACCCTTTCCCGAAGCCTGACCCTCACCCGTCCCCTAATCCTAACACGTACGCTAACACTATCCCGCGCCCTCACACACACGCTCCCCCTAAAGCGTTGCCGTACCCTCACCTGGACCCTAAACCGTCCCCGTCCCCTTACCCTAACCCTAGCCCGAACCATAACCCTAACCCTTCCCCGAAGCCTGACCCTCACCCGTCCCATAATCCTAACCCGTACGCTAACACTATCCCGCGCCCTCACACGCACGCTCCCCCTAAAGCGTTGCAGTACTCTCACCTGGACCCTAAACCGTCCCCGTCCCCTAAATCTAACCCTAGCCCGAACCCTTACCCTAACCCTTCCCCGAAGCCTGACCCTCACCCGTCCCCTAATCCTAACCCGTACGCTAACACTAACCCACGCCCTCACACGCACGCTCCCCCTAAAGCGTTGCCGTACCCTCACCTGGACCCTAAACCGTCCCCGTCCCCTTACCCTAACCCTAGCCCGAACCCTAACCCTATCACTTCCCCGAAGCCTGACCCTCACACGTCCCCTAATCCTAACCCGTACGCTAACACTACCCCGCGCCCTCACACGCACGCTCCCCCTAAAGCATTGCCGTACCCTCACCTGGACCCTAAATCGTCCCCGTCCCCTAACCCTAACCCTAGCCCGAACCCTAACCCTAACCCTTCCCCGAAGCCTGACCCTCGCCCGTCCCCTAATCCTAACCCGTACGCTAACACTAACCCGCGCCCTCACACGCACGCTCCCCCTAAAGCGTTGCCGTACCCTCACCTGGACCCTAAACCGTCCCCGTCCCCTAAGCCTAACCCTAGCCCGAACCCTAACCCTAACCCTTCCCCGAAGCCTGACCCTCACCCGTCCCTTAATCCTAACCCGTACACTAACACTAACCCGCGCCCTCACACGCACGCTCCCCCTAAAGCGTTGCCGTACCCTCAGATGGACACTAAACCGTCCCCGTCCCCTAACCCTAACCCTAGCCCGAACCCTAACCCTAACCCTTCCCCGAAGCCTGACCCTCACCCGTCCCCTAATCCTAAGCCGTAAGTAACACTAACCCACGCCCTCACACGCACGCTCCCCCTAAAGCGTTGCCGTACCCTCACCTGGACCCTAAACCGTCCCCGTCCCCTAACCCTAACCCTAGCCCGAAGCCTAACCCTAACCCTTCCCCGAAGCCTGACCCTCACCCGTCCCCTAATCCTAACCCGTACGCTAACACTAACCCGCGCCCTCACACGCACGCTCCCCCTAAAGCGTTGCCGTACCCTCACCTGGTCTCTAAACCGTCCCCGTCCCCTAACCCTAACCCTAGCCCGAACCCTAACCCTAAACCTTCCCCGAAGCCTGACCCTCACCCGTCCCCTAATCCTAACCCGTACGCTAACACTAACCCGCGCCCTCACACGCACGCTCCCCCTAAAGCGTTGCCGTACCCTCACCTGGACCCGAAACCGTCCCCGTCCCCTAACCCTAGCCCGAACCCTAACCTTAACCCTTCCCCGAAGCCTGACCCTCACCCGTCCCCTAATCCTAACCCGTACGCTAACACTAACCCGCGCCCTGACACGCACGCTCCCCGTAAAGCGTTGCCGTACCCTCACCTGGACCCTAAACCGTCCCCGTCCCCGTCCCCTAACCCTAGCCCGAACCCTAACCCTAACCCTTCCCCGAAGCCTGACCCTCCCCCGTCCCCTAATCCTAACCCGTACGCTAACACTAACCCGCGCCCTCACACGCACGCTCCCCATAAAGCGTTGCCGTACCCTCACCTGGACCCTAAACCGTCCCTGGTCCTAACCCTAACCCTAGCCCGACCCCTAACCCTAACCCTTCCCCGAACCCTGACCCTCACCCGTCCCCTAATCCTAACCCGTACGCTAACACTAACCCGCGCCATCACACGCACGCTCCCCCTAAAGCATTGCCGTATCCTCACCTGGACCCTAAATCGTCCCCGTCCCCTAACCCTACCCCTAGCCCGAACCCTAACCCTAACACTTCCCCGAAGCCTGACCCTCGCCCGTCCCCTAATCCTAACCCGTACGCTGACACTAACCCGCGCCCTCACACGCACCCTCCCCCTAAAGCGTTGCCGTACCCTCACCTGGACCCTAAACAGTCCCCGTCCCCTAAGCTTAACCCTAGCCCGAACCCTAACCCTAACCCTTCCCCGAAGCCTGACCCTCACCCGTCCCTTAATCCTAACCCGTACACTAACACTAACTCGCGCCCTCACACGCACGATCCCCCTAAAGCGTTGCCGTACCCTCACCTGGACACTAAACCGTCTCCGTCCCCTAACCCTAACCCTAGCCTGAACCCTAACCATAACCCTTCCCCGAAGCCTGACCCGCACCCGTCCCCTAATCCTAAGCCGTAACTAACACTAACCCGCGCTCTCACACGCACTCTCCCCCTAAAGCGTTGCCGTACCCTCACCTGGACCCTAAACCATCCCCGTCCCCTAACCCTAACCCTAGCCCGAACCCTAACCCTAACCCTTTCCCGAAGCCTGACCCTCACCCGTCCCCTAATCTTAACCCGTACGCTAACACTAACCCGCGCCCTCACACACACGCTCCCCCTAAAGCATTGCCGTACCCTCACCTGGACCCTAAACCGTCCCCGTCCCCTTACCCTAACCCTAGCCCGAACCATAACCCTAACCCTTCCCCGAAGCCTGACCATCACCCGTCCCATAATCCTAACCCGTACGCTAACACTATCCCGCGCCCTCACACGCACGCTCCCCCTAAAGTGTTGCCGTACCCTCACCTGGACCCTAAACCGTACCCGTCCCCTAAACCTAACCCTAGCCCGAACCCTTACCCTAACCATTCCCCGAAGCCTGACCCTCACCCGTCCCCTAATCCTAACCCGTACGCTAACAGTAACCCGCGCCCTCACACGCACGCTCCCCCTAAAGCGTTGCCGTACCCTCACCTGGACCCTAAACCGTCCCCGTCCCCTTACCCTAACCCTAGCCCGAACCCTAACCCTATCACTTCCCCGAAGCCTGACTCTCACACGTCCCCTAATCCTAACCCGTACGCTAACACTACCCCGCGCCCTCACACGCACGCTCCCCCTAAAGCATTGCCGTACCCTCACCTGGACCCTAAACCGTCCCCGTCCCCTAACCCTAACGCTAGCCCGAACCCTAACCCTAACCCTTCCCCGAAGCCTGACCCTCACCCGTCCCCAAATCCTAACCCGTACGCTAACACTAACCCGCGCCCTCACACGCACGCTCCCCCTAAAGTGTTGCCGTACCCTCACCTGGACCCTAAACCGTCCCCGTCCCCGTCCCCTAACCCTAGCCCGAAACCTAACCCTAACCCTTCCCCGAAGCCTGACCTTCACCCGTCCCCTAATCCTAACCCGTACGCTAACACTAACCCGCGCCCTCACACGCACGCTCCCCCTAAAGAGTTGCCGTACCCTCACCTGGACCGTAAACCATCCCCGTCCCCTAACCCTAACCCTAGCCCGAACCCTAACCCTAACCCTTCCCCGAAGCCTGACCCTCACCCGTCACCTAATCCTAACCCGTACGCTAACACTAACCCGCGCCCTCACACGCACGCTCCCCCTAAAGCGTTGTCGTACCCTCACCTGGACCTTAAACTGTCCCCGTCCCCTAACCCTAACCCTAGCCCGAACCCTAACCCTAACCCTTCCCCGAAGCCTGACCCTCACCCGTCCCCTAATCCTAACCCGTACGCTAACACTAACCCGCGACCTCACACGCCCGCTCCTCCTAAAGCGTTGCCGTACCCTCACCTGGGCCCTAAACCGTCCCCGTCCCCTAACCCTAACCCTAGCCCGAACCGTAACCCTAACCCTTCCCTGAAGCCTGACCCTCACCCGTCCCCTAATCCTAACCCGTACCCTAACACTAACCCGCGCCCTCACACGCACGCTCCCCCTAAAGCGTTGCCGTACCCTCACCTGGACCAGAAACCGTCCCCGTCCCCTAACCCTAACCCTAGCCCGAACCCTAACCCTAACCCTTCCCCGAAGCCTGACCCTCACCCGTCCCCTAATCCCAACCCGTACACTAACACTAACCCGCGCGCTCACACGCACGCTCCCCCTAAAGCGTTGCCGTACCCTCACCTGGATCCTAAATCGTCTCCGTCCCCTAACCCTAACCCTAGCCCGAACCCTAACCCTAACACTTCCCCGAAGCCTGACCCTCAGCCGTCCCCTAATCCTAACCCGTACGCTAACACTAACCCGCGCCCTACACGCACGCTCCCCCTAAAGCGTTGCCGTACCCTCACCTGGACCCTAAACCGTCCCCGTTCCCTAACCCTAACCCTAGCCCGAACCATAACCCTAACCCTTCCCCGAAGCCTGACCCTCACCCGTCCCCTAATCCTAACCCCGAAGCCTGACCCTCACCCGTCCCCTAATCCTAACCCGTACGCTAATTCTAACCCGCGCCCTCACACACACGCTCCCCCTAAAGCGTTGCCGTACCCTCACCTGGACCCTAAACCGTCCCCATCCCCTAACCCTAACGCTAGCCCGAACCCTAACCCTAACCCTTCCCCGAAGCCTGACCCTCACCCGTCCCCTAATCCTAAACCGTACGCTAACACTAACCAGCGCCCTGACATGCACGCTCCCCCTGAAGCGTTGCCGTACCCTCACCTGGACCCTAAACCATCCCCGTCCCCTAACCCTAACCCTAGCCAGAACCCTAACCCTAACCCTTCCCCGAAGCCTGACCCTCACCCGTCCCCTAATCCTAACCCGTACGCTAACACTAACCCGTGCCCTCACACGCACGCTCCCCCTAAAGCGTTGCCATACCCTCACCTGGACCCTAAACCGTCCCCGTCCCCTAACCCTAACCCTAGCCCGAACCCTAACCCTAACCCTTCCCCGAAGCCTGACCCTCACCCGTCCCCTAATCCTAACCCGTACGCTATCACTCACCCGCGCCCTCACACACACACACTCCCTTAAGTGTTGCCGTACCCTCACCTGGACCCTAAACCGTCCCCGTCCCCTAACCCTAACCCTAGCCCGAACCCTAACCCTAACCCTTCCCCGAAGCCTGACCCTCACCCGTCCCGTAATCCTAACACGTACGCTATCACTAACCCGCGCCCTCACATGCACGCTCCCTCTAAAGCGTTGCTGTCCCCTCAGCTGGACCCTAAACCGGCCCCGTCCCATAACCCTAACCCTAGCCCGAACCCTAACCCTAACACTTCCCCGAAGCCTGACCCTCACCCGTCCCCTAATCCTAACCCGTACGCTAACACTAACCCGCGCCCTCACACGCACGCTCCCCCTAAAGCGTTGCCGTACCCTCACCTGGACCCTAAACCATCCCCGTCCCCTAACCCTAACCCTAGCCAGAACCCTAACCCTAACCCTTCCCCGAAGCCTGACCCTCACCCGTCCCCTAATCCTAACCCGTACGCTAACACTAACCCGCGCCCTCACACGCACGCTCCCCCTAGAGCGTTGCCGTACCCTCACCTGGACCCTAAACCGTCCCCATCCCCTAACCCTATCCCTAGCCCGAACCCTAACCCTAACCCTTCCCCGAAGCCTGACCCTCACCCGTCCCCTAATTCTAACCCATACGCTAACACTAACCCGCGCCCTCACACGCACGCTCCCCCTAAAACGTTGCCGTACCCTCACCTGGACCCTAAACCGTCCCCGTCCCCTAACCCTAACCCTAGCCCGAAGCCTAACCCTAACACTTCCCCGAAGCCTGACCCTCACCCGTCCCCTAATCCTAACCCGTACGCTAACACTAACCCGCGCCCTCACACGCACGCTCCCCCTAAAGCGTTGCCGTACCCTCATCTGGTCTCTAAACCGTCCCCGTCCCCTAACCCTAACCCTAGCCCGAACCCTAACCCTAAACCTTCCCCGAAGCCTGACCCTCACCCGTCCCCTAATCCTAACCCGTACGCTAACACTAACCCGCGCCCTCACACGCACGCTCCCCCTAAAGCGTTGCCGTACCCTCACCTGGACCCGAAACCGTCCCCGTCCCCTAACCCTAGCCCGAACCCTAACCTTAACCCTTCCCCGAAGCCTGACCCTCACCCGTCCCCTAATCCTAACCCGTACGCTAACACTAACCCGCGCCCTGACACGCACGCTCCCCGTAAAGCGTTGCCGTACCCTCACCTGGACCCTAAACCGTCCCCGTCCCCGTCCCCTAACCCTAGCCCGAACCCTAACCCTAACCCTTCCCCGAAGCCTGACCCTCCCCCGTCCCCTAATCCTAACCCGTACGCTAACACTAACCCGCGCCCTCACACGCACGCTCCCCATAAAGCGTTGCCGTACCCTCACCTGGACCCTAAACCGTCCCTGGTCCTAACCCTAACCCTAGCCCGAACCCTAACCCTAACCCTTCCCCGAAGCCTGACCCTCACCCGTCCCCAATCCGAACCCGTACGCTAACACTAACCCACGCCCTCACACGCACGCTCCCCCTAAAGGGTTGCCGTACCCTCACCTGGACCCTAAACCGTCCCCATCCCCTAACCCTAACCCTAGCCCGAACCCTAACCCTAACCCTTCCCCGAAGCCTGACCCTCACCCGTCCCCTAATCCTAACCCGTACGCTAACACTAACCCTCGCCCTCACACGCACGCTCCCCCTAAAGCGTTGCCATACCCTCACCTGGACCCTAAACCGTCTCCGTCCCCTAACCCTAACCCTAGCCCGAACCCTAACACTAACCCTTCCCCGAAGCCTGACCCTCAACCGTCCCCTACTCCTAACCCGTACGCTAACACTAACCCACGCCCTCACACACACGCTCCCCCTAAAGCTTTGCCGTACCCTCACCTGGGCTCTAAACCGTCCCTGTCCCGTAACCCTAACCCTAGCCCGACCCCTAACCCTAACCCTTCCCCGAACCCTGACCCTCACCCGTCCCCTAATCCTAACCCGTACGCTAACACTAACCCGCGCCATCACACGCACGCTCCCCCTAAAGCGTTGCCGTACCCTCACCTGGACCCTAAACAGTCCCCGTCCCCTAAGCTTAACCCTAGCCCGAACCCTAACCCTAACTCTTCCCCGAAGCCTGACCCTCACCCGTCCCTTAATCCTAACCCGTACACTAACACTAACTCGCGCCCTCACACGCACGATCCCCCTAAAGCGTTGCCGTACCCTCACCTGGACACTAAACCGTCTCCGTCCCCTAACCCTAACCCTAGCCTGAACCCTAACCATAACCCTTCCCCGAAGCCTGACCCGCACCCGTCCCCTAATCCTAAGCCGTAACTAACACTAACCCGCGCTCTCACACGCACTCTCCCCCTAAAGCGTTGCCGTACCCTCACCTGGACCCTAAGCCGTCCCCGTCCCCTTACCCTAACCCTAGCCCGAACCATAACCCTAACCCTTCCCCGAAGCCTGACCCTCAGCCGTCCCCTAATCCTAACCCGTACGCTAACACTAACCCGCGCCCTACACGCACGCTCCCCCTAAAGCGTTGCCGTACCCTCACCTGGACCCTAAACCGTCCCCGTTCCCTAACCCTAACCCTAGCCCGAACCATAACCCTAACCCGTCCCCGAAGCCTGACCCTCACCCGTCCCCTAATCCTAACCCCGAAGCCTGACCCTCACCCGTCCCCTAATCCTAACCCGTACGCTAATTCTAACCCGCGCCCTCACACACACGCTCCCCCTAAAGCGTTGCCGTACCCTCACCTGGACCCTAAACCGTCCCCGTCCCCTTACCCTAACCCTAGCCCGAACCCTAACCCTATCACTTCCCCGAAGCCTGACTCTCACACGTCCCCTAATCCTAACCCGTACGCTAACACTACCCCGCGCCCTCACACGCACGCTCCCCCTAAAGCATTGCCGTACCCTCACCTGGACCCTAAACCGTCCCCGTCCCCTAACCCTAACGCTAGCCCGAACCCTAACCCTAACCCTTCCCCGAAGCCTGACCCTCACCCGTCCCCAAATCCTAACCCGTACGCTAACACTAACCCGCGCCCTCACACGCACGCTCCCCCTAAAGTGTTGCCGTACCCTCACCTGGACCCTAAACCGTCCCCGTCCCCGTCCCCTAACCCTAGCCCGAAACCTAACCCTAACCCTTCCCCGAAGCCTGACCTTCACCCGTCCCCTAATCCTAACCCGTACGCTAACACTAACCCGCGCCCTCACACGCACGCTCCCCCTAAAGAGTTGCCGTACCCTCACCTGGACCGTAAACCATCCCCGTCCCCTAACCCTAACCCTAGCCCGAACCCTAACCCTAACCCTTCCCCGAAGCCTGACCCTCACCCGTCCCCTAATCCTAACCCGTACGCTAACACTAACCCGCGCCCTCACACGCACGCTCCCCCTAAAGCGTTGTCGTACCCTCACCTGGACCTTAAACTGTCCCCGTCCCCTAACCCTAACCCTAGCCCGAACCCTAACCCTAACCCTTCCCCGAAGCCTGACCCTCACCCGTCCCCTAATCCTAACCCGTACGCTAACACTAACCCGCGACCTCACACGCCCGCTCCCCCTAAAGCGTTGCCGTACCCTCACCTGGGCCCTAAACCGTCCCCGTCCCCTAACCCTAACCCTAGCCCGAACCGTAACCCTAACCCTTCCCTGAAGCCTGACCCTCACCCGTCCCCTAATCCTAACCCGTACGCTAACACTAACCCGCGCCCTCACACGCACGCTCCCCCTAAAGCGTTGCCGTACCCTCACCTGGACCAGAAACCGTCCCCGTCCCCTAACCCTAACCCTAGCCCGAACCCTAACCCTAACCCTTCCCCGAAGCCTGACCCTCACCCGTCCCCTAATCCCAACCCGTACACTAACACTAACCCGCGCGCTCACACGCACGCTCCCCCTAAAGCGTTGCCGTACCCTCACCTGGATCCTAAATCGTCTCCGTCCCCTAACCCTAACCCTAGCCCTAGCCCGAACCCTAACCCTAACACTTCCCCGAAGCCTGACCCTCAGCCGTCCCCTAATCCTAACCCGTACGCTAACACTAACCCGCGCCCTACACGCACGCTCCCCCTAAAGCGTTGCCGTACCCTCACCTGGACCCTAAACCGTCCCCGTTCCCTAACCCTAACCCTAGCCCGAACCATAACCCTAACCCGTCCCCGAAGCCTGACCCTCACCCGTCCCCTAATCCTAACCCCGAAGCCTGACCCTCACCCGTCCCCTAATCCTAACCCGTACGCTAATTCTAACCCGCGCCCTCACACACACGCTCCCCCTAAAGCGTTGCCGTACCCTCACCTGGACCCTAAACCGTCCCCATCCCCTAACCCTAACGCTAGCCCGAACCCTAACCCTAACCCTTCCCCGAAGCCTGACCCTCACCCGTCCCCTAATCCTAAACCGTACGCTAACACTAACCAGCGCCCTGACATGCACGCTCCCCCTGAAGCGTTGCCGTACCCTCACCTGGACCCTAAACCATCCCCGTCCCCTAACCCTAACCCTAGCCAGAACCCTAACCCTAACCCTTCCCCGAAGCCTGACCCTCACCCGTCCCCTAATCCTAACCCGTACGCTAACACTAACCCGTGCCCTCACACGCACGCTCCCCCTAAAGCGTTGCCATACCCTCACCTGGACCCTAAACCGTCCCCGTCCCCTAACCCTAACCCTAGCCCGAACCCTAACCCTAACCCTTCCCCGAAGCCTGACCCTCACCCGTCCCCTAATCCTAACCCGTACGCTATCACTCACCCGCGCCCTCACACACACACACTCCCTTAATTGTTGCCGTACCCTCACCTGGACCCTAAACCGTCCCCGTCCCCTAACCCTAACCCTAGCCCGAACCCTAACCCTAACCCTTCCCCGAAGCCTGACCCTCACCCGTCCCGTAATCCTAACACGTACGCTATCACTAACCCGCGCCCTCACATGCACGCTCCCTCTAAAGCGTTGCTGTACCCTCAGCTGGACCCTAAACCGGCCCCGTCCCATAACCCTAACCCTAGCCCGAACCCTAACCCTAACACTTCCCCGAAGCCTGACCCTCACCCGTCCCCTAATCCTAACCCGTACGCTAACACTAACCCGCGCCCTCACACGCACGCTCCCCCTAAAGCGTTGCCGTACCCTCACCTGGACCCTAAACCATCCCCGTCCCCTAACCCTAACCCTAGCCAGAACCCTAACCCTAACCCTTCCCCGAAGCCTGACCCTCACCCGTCCCCTAATCCTAACCCGTACGCTAACACTAACCCGCGCCCTCACACGCACGCTCCCCCTAGAGCGTTGCCGTACCCTCACCTGGACCCTAAACCGTCCCCATCCCCTAACCCTAACCCTAGCCCGAACCCTAACCCTAACCCTTCCCCGAAACCTGACCCTCACCCGTCCCCTAATCCTAACCCGTACGCTAACACTAACCCGCGCCCTCACACGCACGCTCCCCCTAAAGCGTTGCCGTACCCTCACCTGGACCCTAAACCGTCCCCGTCCCCTAACCCTAACCCTAGCCGAACCCTAACCCTAACGCTTCCCCGAAGCTTGACCCTCACCCGTCCCCTAATCCTAACCCGTACGCTAACACTATCCCGCGCCCTCACACGCACGCTCCCCCTAAAGCGTTGCCGTACCCTCACCTGGACCCTAAACCGTCCCCGTCCCCTAACCCTAACCCTAGCCCGATCCCTAACCCTAACCCTTCCCCGAAGCCTGACCCTCACCCGTCCCCTAATCCTAACCCGTACGCTAACACTAACCCGTGCCCTCACACGCACGCTCCCCCTAAAGTGTTGCCGTACCCTCACCTGGACCCTAAACCGTCCCCGTCCCCTAACCCTATCCCTAGCCCGAACCCTAACCCTAACCCTTCCTCGAAGAATGACCCTCACCCGTACCCTAATCCTAACCCGTACGCTAACACTAACTCGCGCCCTCACACGCACGCTCTCCCTAAAGCGTTGCCGTACCCTCACCTGGACCCAAAACCGTCCCCGTCCCCTAACCCTAACCCTAGCCCGAACCCTAACCCTAACCCTTCCCCTAAGCCTGACCCTCACCCTTCCCCTAATCCTAACCCGTACGCTAACACTAACCCGTGCCCTCACACGCACGCTCCCCCTAAAGCGTTGCCGTACCCTCACCTGGACCCTAAACCGTCCCCGTTCCCTAACCCTAACCCTAGCCCGAACCATAACCCTAACCCTTCCCCGAAGCCTGACCCTCACCCGTCCCCTAATCCTAACCCGTACGCTAATACTAACCCGCGCCCTCACACGCACGCTCCCCCTAAAGCGTTGCCGTACCCTCACCTGGACCCTAAACCGTCCCCATCCCCTAACCCTAACCCTAGCCCGAACCCTAACCCTAACCCTTCCCCGAAGCCTGACCCTCACCCGTCCCCTAATCCTAACCCGTACGCTAACACTAACCGGCACCCTCACACGCACGCTCCCCCTGAAGCGTTGCCGTACCCTCACCTGGACCCTAAACCGTCCCCGTCCCCTAACCCTAACCCTAGCCGAACCCTAACCCTAACCCTTCCCCGAAGCCTGACCCTCACCCGTCCCCTAAACCTAACCCGTACGCTAACACTAACCCTTGCCCTCACACGCACGCTCCCCCTAAAGCGTTGCCGTACCCTCACCTGGACCCTAAACCGTCCCCGTCCCCTAACCCTAACCCTAGCCCGAACCCTAACCCTAACCCTTCCCCGAAGCATGACCCTCACCCGTCCCATAATCCTAACCCGTACGCTAACACTAACTCGCGCCCTCACACGCACGCTCTCCCTAAAGCGTTGCCGTACCCTCACCTGGACCCGAAACCGTCCCCGTCCCCTAACCCTAACCCTAGCCCGAACCCTAACCCTAACCCTTCCCCGAAGCCTGACCCTCACCCGTCCCCTAATCCTAACCAGTACGCTAACACTAACCCGCGCCCTCACACGCACGCTCCCCCTAAAGCGTTGCCGTACCCTCACCTGGACCCTAAACCGTCCCCGTCCCCGTCCCCTAACCCTAGCCGAACCCTAACCCTAACACTTCCCCGAAGCCTGACCCTCACCCGTCCCCTAATCCTAACCCGTACGCTAACACTAACCCGCGCCCTCACACGCACGCTCCCCCTAAAGGGTTGCCGTACCCTCACCTGGACCCTAAACCGTCCCCGTCCCCTAACCCTAACCCTAGCCCGAACCCTAACCCTAACCCTTCCCCGAAGCCTGACCCTCACCCGTCCCCTAATCCTAACCCGTACGCTAACACTAACCCGCGCCCTCACACGCACGCTCCCCCTAAAGCGTTGCCGTACCCTCACCTGGACCCTAAACCGTCCCCGTCCCCTAACCCTAACCCTAGCCCGAACCCTAACCCTAACCCTTCCCCGAAGCCTGACCCTCACCCGTCCCCTAATCCTAACCTGTACGCTAACACTAACCCGCGCCCTCACACGCACGCTCCCCCTAAAGCGTTGCCGTACCCTCACCTGGACCGTAAACCTTCCCCGTCCCCTAACCCTAACCCTAGCCCGAACCCTAACCCTAACCCTTCCCCGAAGCCTGACCCTCACCCGTCCCCTAATCCTAACCCGTACGCTAACACTAACCCGCGCCCTCACACGCACGCTCCCCCTAAAGCGTTGCCGTACCCTCACCTGGACCCGAAACCGTCCCCATCCCCTAACCCTAACCGTAGCCCGAACCCTAACCCTAACCCTTCCCCGAAGCCTGACCCTCACACGTCCCCTAATCCTAACCCGTACGCTAACACTAACCCACGCCCTCACACGCACGCTCCCCCTAAAGCGTTGCCGTACCCTCAACTGGACCCTAAACCATCCCCGTCCCCTAACCCTAACCCTAGCCCGAACCCTAACCCTAACCCTTCACCGAAGCCTGACCCTCACCCGTCCCCTAATCCTAACCCGTACGCTAACACTAACCCGCGCCCTCACACGCACGCTCCCCCTAAAGCTTTGCCGTACCCTCACCTGGACCCTAAACCGTCCCCGTCCCCTAACCCTAACCCTAGCCCGAACCCTAAACCTAACCCTTCCCCGAAGCCTGACCCTCACCTGTCCCCTAATCCTAACCCGTACGCTAACACTAACCCGCGCCCTCACACGCACGCTCCCCCTAAAGCTTTGCCGTACCCTCACCTGGACCCTAAACCGTCCCCGTCCCCTAACCCTAACCCTAGCCCGAACAGTAACCCTAACCCTTCCCCGAAGCCTGACCCTCACCCGTCGCCTAATCCTAACCCGTACGCTAACACTAACCCGCGCCCTCACATGCACGCTCCCCCTAAAGGGTTGCCGTACCCTCACCTGGACCCTAAACCGTCCCCGTCCCCTAACCCTAACCCTAGCCCGAACCCTAACCCTAACCCTTCCCCGAAGCCTGACCCTCACCCGTCCCCTAATCCTAACCCGTACGCTAACACTAACCCGCGCCCTCACACGCACGCTCCCCCAAAAACGTTGCCGTACCCTCACCTGGACCCTAAACCGTCCCCGTCCCCTAACCCTAACCCTAGCCCGAACCCTAACCCTAACCCTTCCCCGAAGCCTGACCCTCACCCGTCCCCTAATCCTAACCCGTACGCTAACACTAACCCGCTCCCTACACGCACGCTCCCCCTAAAGCTTTGCCGTACCCTCACCTGGACCCTAAACCGTCCCCGTCCCCTAACCCTAACCCTAGCCCGAACCCTAACCCTAACCCTTCCCCGAAGCCTGACCCTCACCCGTCCCCTGATCCTAATCCTTACGCTAACACTAACCCGAGCCCTCACACGCACGCTCCCCCTAAAGCGTTGCCGTACCCTCACCTGGACCCGAAACCGTCCCCGTCCCCTAACCCTAACCCTAGCCCGAACCCTAACCCTAACCCTTCCCCGAAGCCTGACCCTCACCCGTCCCCTAATCCAAACCCGTACGCTAACACTAACCCGCGCCCTCACACGCACGCTCCCCCTAAAGCGTTGCCGTACCCTCACCTGGACCCTAAACCGTCCCCGTCCCATAACCCTAACCCTAGCCCAAACCCTAACCCTAACGCTTCCCCGAAGCCTGACCCTCACCAGTCCCGTAATCCTAACACGTACGCTAACACTAACCCGCGCCCTCACACGCACGCTCCCCCTAAAGCGTTGCCGTACCCTCACCTGGACCCTAAACCGTCCCCGTCCCCGTCCCCTAACCCTAGCCGAACCCTAACCCTAACCCTTCCCCGAAGCCTGACCCTCACCCGTCCCCTAATTCTAACCCGTACGCTAACACTAACCCGCCCCCTCACACGCACGCTCCCCCTAAAGCGTTGCCGTACCCTCACCTGGACCCTAAACCGTCCCCGTCCCCTAACCCTAACCGTAGCCCGAACCCTAACCCTAAGCCTTCCCCGAAGCCTGACCCTCACCCGTCCCCTAATCCTAACCCGTACGCTAACACTAACCCGCGCCCTCACACGCACGCTCCCCCTAAAGTGTTGCCGTACCCTCACCTGGACCCGAAACCGTCCCTGTCCCCTAACCCTAACCCTAGCCCGAACCCTAACCCTAACCCTTCCCCGAAGCCTGACCCTCACCCGTCCCCTAATCCTAACCCGTACGCTAACACTAACCCGCGCCCTCACACGCACGCTCCCCCTAAAGGGTTGCCGTACCCTCACCTGGACCCTAAACCATCCCCGTCCCCTAACCCTAACCCTAGCCCGAACCCTAACCCTAACCCTTCCCCGAAGCCTGACCCTCACCCGTCCCATAATCCTAACCCGTACGCTAACACTAACCCGCGCCCTCACACTCACGCTCCCCATAAAGCGTTGCCGTACCCTCACCTGGACCCTAAACTGTCCCCGTCCCCTAACTCTCACCCTAGCTCGAACCCTAACCCTAACCCTTCCCCGAAGCCTGACCCTCACCCGTACCCTAATCCTAACCCGTACGCTAACACTAACTCGCGCCCTCACACGCACGCTCCCCCTAAAGCGTTGCCGTACCCTCACCTGGACCCTAAACCGTCCCCGTCCCCTAACCCTAACCCTAGCCCGAACCCTAACCCTAACCCTTCCCCGAAGCCTGACCCTCACCCGTCCCCTAATCCTAACCCGTACGCTAACAGTAACCCGCGCCCTCACACGCACGCTCCCCCTAAAGCGTTGCCGTACCCTCACCTGGACCCTAAACCGTCCCCGTCCCCTAACCCTAACCCTAGCCCGAACAGTAACCCTAACCCTTCCCCGAAGCCTGACCCTCACCCGTCCCCTAATCCTAACCCGTACGCTAACACTAACCCGCGCCCTCACATGCACGCTCCCCCTAAAGGGTTGCCGTACCCTCACCTGGACCCTAAACCGTCCCCGTCCCCTAACCCTAACCCTAGCCCGAACCCTAACCCTAACCCTTCCCCGAAGCCTGACCCTCACCCGTCCCCTAATCCTAACCCGTACGCTAACACTAACCCGCGCCCTCACACGCACGCTCCCCCTAAAACGTTGCCGTACCCTCACCTGGACCCTAAACCGTCCCCGTCCCCTAACCCTAACCCTAGCCCGAACCCTAACCCTAACCCTTGCCCGAAGCATGACCCTCACCCGTACCCTAATCCTAACCCGTACGCTAACACTAACCCGCGCTCTCACACGCACGCTCCCCCTAAGCGTTGCCGTACCCTCACCTGGACCCTAAACCGTCCCCGTCCCTTAACCCTAACCCTAGCCCGAACCCTAACCCTAACCCTTCCCCGAAGCCTGACCCTCACCCGTCCCATAATCCTAACCCGTACGCTAACACTACCCCTCACCCTCACACGCACGCTCCCCCTAAAGCGTTGCCTTACCCTCACCTGGACCCTAAACCGTCCCCGTCCCCTAACCCTAACCCTAGCCCGAACCCTAACCCTAACCCTTCCCCGAAGCCTGACCCTCACCCGTCCCCTAATCCTAACCCGTACGCTAACACTAACCCGCGCCCTCACACGCACGCTCCCCCTAAAGCGTTGCCGTACCCTCACTGGGACACTAAACCGTCCCCGTCCCCTAACCCTAACCCTAGCCCGAACCCTAACCCTAACCCTTCACCGAAGCCTGACCCTCACCCGTCCCCTAATCCTAACCCGTACGCTAACACTAACCCGCGCCCTCACACACACGCTCCCCCTAAAGCGTTGCCGTACCCTCACCTGGACCCTAAACCGTCCCCGTCCCCTAACCCTAACCCTAGCTCGAACCCTAACCCTAACCCTTCCCCGAAGCCTGACACTCACCCGTCCCATAATCCTAACCCGTACGCTAACACTAACCCGCGCCCTCACACGCACGCTCCCCCTAAAGCGTTGCCGTACCCTCACCTGGACCCTAAACCGTCCCCATCCCCTAACCCTAACCCTAGCCCGAACCCTAACCCTAACCCTTCCCCGAAGCCTGACCCTCACCCGTCCCCTAATCCTAACCCGTACGCTAACACTAACCCGCGCCCTCACACGCACGCTCCCCCTAAAGCGTTGCCGTACCCTCACCTGGACCCGAAACCGTCCCCATCCCCTAACCCTAACCGTAGCCCGAACCCTAACCCTAACCCTTCCCCGAAGCCTGACCCTCACACGTCCCCTAATCCTAACCCGTACGCTAACACTAACCCACGCCCTCACACGCACGCTCCCCCTAAAGCGTTGCCGTACCCTCACCTGGACCCTAAACCATCCCCGTCCCCTAACCCTAACCCTAGCCCGAACCCTAACCCTAACCCTTCACCGAAGCCTGACCCTCACCCGTCCCCTAATCCTAACCCGTACGCTAACACTAACCCGCGCCCTCACACGCACGCTCCCCCTAAAGCTTTGCCGTACCCTCACCTGGACCCTAAACCGTCCCCGTCCCCTAACCATAACCCTAGCCCGAACCCTAAACCTAACCCTTCCCCGAAGCCTGACCCTCACCTGTCCCCTAATCCTAACCCGTACGCTAACACTAACCCGCGCCCTCACACGCACGCTCCCCCTAAAGCTTTGCCGTACCCTCACCTGGACCCTAAACCGTCCCCGTCCCCTAACCCTAACCCTAGCCCGAACAGTAACCCTAACCCTTCCCCGAAGCCTGACCCTCACCCGTCCCCTAATCCTAACCCGTACGCTAACACTAACCCGCGCCCTCACATGCACGCTCCCCCTAAAGGGTTGCCGTACCCTCACCTGGACCCTAAACCGTCCCCGTCCCCTAACCCTAACCCTAGCCCGAACCCTAACCCTAACCCTTCCCCGAAGCCTGACCCTCACCCGTCCCCTAATCCTAACCCGTACGCTAACACTAACCCGCGCCCTCACACGCACGCTCCCCCAAAAGCGTTGCCGTACCCTCACCTGGACCCTAAACCGTCCCCGTCCCCTAACCCTAACCCTAGCCCGAACCCTAACCCTAACCCTTCCCCGAAGCCTGACCCTCACCCGTCCCCTAATCCTAACCCGTACGCTAACACTAACCCGCTCCCTACACGCACGCTCCCCCTAAAGCTTTGCCGTACCCTCACCTGGACCCTAAACCGTCCCCGTCCCCTAACCCTAACCCTAGCCCGAACCCTAACCCTAACCCTTCCCCGAAGCCTGACCCTCACCCGTCCCCTGATCCTAATCCTTACGCTAACACTAACCCGAGCCCTCACACGCACGCTCCCCCTAAAGCGTTGCCGTACCCTCACCTGGACCGTAAACCGTCCCCGTCCCCTAACCCTAACCCTAGCCCGAACCCTAACCCTAACGCTTCCCCGAAGCCTGACCCTCACCCGTCCCGTAATCCTAACACGTACGCTATCACTAACCCGCGCCCTCACACGCACGCTCCCTCTAAAGCGTTGCCGTACCCTCACCTGGACCCTAAACCGGCCCCGTCCCCAAACCCTAACCCTAGCCCGAACCCTAACCCTAACCCTTCCCCGAAGCCTGACCCTCACCCATCCCCTAATCCTAACCCGTACGCTAACACTAACCCGCGCCCTCACACGCACGCTCCCCCTAAAGCGTTGCCGTACCCTCACCTGGACCGTAAACCGTCCCCGTCCCCTAACACTAACCCTAGCCCGAACCCTAACCCTAACCCTTCCCCGAAGCCTGACCCTCACCCGTCCCCTAATCCTAACCCGTACGCTAACACTAACCCGCGCCCTCACACGCACGCTCCCCCTAAAGCGTTGCCGTACCCTCACCTGGACCCTAAACCGTCCCCATCCCCTAACCCTAACCCTAGCCCAAACCCTAACCCTAACCCTTCCCCGAAGCCTGACGCTCACCCGTCCCCTAATCCTAACCCGTACGCTAACACTAACCCGCGCCCTCACACGCACGCTCCACCTAAAGCGTTGCCGTACCCTCACCTGGACCCTAAACCGTCCCCGTCCCCTAACCCTAACCCTAGCCGAACCCTAACCCTAACCCTTCCCCGAAGCCTGACCCTCACCCGTCCCCTAATCGTAACCCGTACGCTAACACTATCCCGCGCCCTCACACGCACGCTCCCCCTAAAGCGTTGCCGTACCCTCACCTGGACCCTAAACCGTCCCCGTCCCCTAACCCTAACCCTAGCCCGAACCCTAACCCTAACCCTTCCCCGAAGCCTGACCCTCACCCGTCCCCTAATCCTAACCCGTACGCTAACACTAACCCGTGCCCTCACACGCACGCTCCCCCTAAAGCGTTGCCGTACCCTCACCTGGACCCTAAACCGTCCCCGTCCCCTAACCCTAACCCTAGCCAGAACCCTAACCCTAACCCTTGCCCGAAGCATGACCCTCACCCGTACCCTAATCCTAACCCGTACGCTAACACTAACCCGCGCTCTCACACGCACGCTCCCCCTAAAGCGTTGCCGTACCCTCACCTGGACCCTAAACCGTCCCCGTCCCCTAACCCTAACCCTAGGCCGAACCCTAACCCTTCCCCGAAACCTGACCCTCACCCGTCCCATAATCCTAACCCGTACGCTAACACTAACCCGCGCCCTCACACGCACGCTCCCCTAAAGCGTTTCCGTACCCTCACCTGGACCCTAAACCGTCCCCATCCCCTAACCCTAACCCTAGCCCAAACCCTAACCCAAATCCTTCCCCGAAGCCTGACCCTCACCCGTCTCCTAATCCTAACCCGTACGCTAACACTAACCCGTGCCCTCACACGCACGCTCCCCCTAAAGCGTTGCCGTCCCCTCACCTGGACCCTAAACCGTCCCCGTCCCCTAACCCTAACCCTAGCCGAACCCTAACCCTAACCCTTCCCCGAAGCCTGACCCTCACACGTCCCCTAATCCTAACCCGTACGCTAACACTATCCCGCGCCCTCACACGCACGCTCCCCCTAAAGCGTTGCCGTACCCTCACCTGGACCCTAAACCGTCCCCGTCCCCTAACCCTAACCCTAGCCCGAACCCTAACCCTAACCCTTCCCCGAAGCCTGACCCTCACCCGTCCCCTAATCCTAACCCGTACGCTAACACTAACCCGTGCCCTCACACGCACGCTCCCCCTAAAGCGTTGCCGTACCCTCACCTGGACCCTAAACCGTCCCCGTCCCCTAACCCTAACCCTAGCCCGAACCCTAACCCTAACCCTTCCCCGAAGCATGACCCTCACCCGTACCCTAATCCTAACCCGTACGCTAACACTAACTCGCGCCCTCACACGCACGCTCTCCCTAAAGCGTTGCCGTACCCTCACCTGGACCCGAAACCGTGCCCGTCCCCTAACCCTAACCCTAGCCCGAACCCTAACCCTAACCCTTCCCCGAAGCCTGACCCTTACCCTTCCCCTAATCCTAACCCGTACGCTAACACTAACCCGCGCCCTCACACGCACGCTCCCCCTAAAGCGTTGCCGTACCCTCACCTGGACCCTAAACCGTCCCCGTCCCCGTCCCCTAACCCTAGCCGAACCCTAACCCTAACCCTTCCCCGAAGCCTGACCCTCACCCGTCCCCTAATCCTAACCCGTACGCTAACACTAACCCGCCCCCTCACACGCACGCTCCCCCTAAAGCGTTGCCGTACCCTCACCTGGACCCTAAACCGTCCCCGTCCCCTAACCCTAACCGTAGCCCGAACCCTAACCCTAAGCCTTCCCCGAAGCCTGACCCTCACCCGTCCCCTAATCCTAACCCGTACGCTAACACTAACCCGCGCCCTCACACGCACGCTCCCCCTAAAGTGTTGCCGTACCCTCACCTGGACTCGAAACCGTCCCCGTCCCCTAACCCTAACCCTAGCCCGAACCCTAACCCTAACCCTTCCCCGAAGCCTGACCCTCACCCGTCCCCTAATCCTAACCCGTACGCTAACACTAACCCGCGCCCTCACACGCACGCTCCCCCTAAAGGGTTGCCGTACCCTCACCTGGACCCTAAACCGTCCCCGTCCCCTAACCCTAACCCTAGCCCGAACCCTAACCCTAACCCTTCCCCGAAGCCTGACCCTCACCCGTCCCCTAATCCTAACCCGTACGCTAACACTAACCCGCGCCCTCACACGCACGCTCCCCATAAAGCGTTGCCGTACCCTCACCTGGACCCTAAACTGTCCCCGTCCCCTAACTCTCACCCTAGCTCCAACCCTAACCTTAACCCTTCCCCGAAGCCTGACCCTCACCCGTACCCTAATCCTAACCCATACGCTAACACTAACTCGCGCCCTCACACGCACGCTCCCCCTAAAGCGTTGCCGTACCCTCACCTGGACCCTAAACCGTCCCCGTCCCCTAACCCTAACCCTAGCCCGAACCCTAACCCTAACCCTTCCCCGAAGCCTGACCCTCACCCGTCCCCTAATCCTAACCCGTACGCTAACAGTAACCCGCGCCCTCACACGCACGCTCCCCCTAAAGCGTTGCCGTACCGTCACCTGGACCCTAAACCGTCCCCGTCCCCTAACCCTAACCCTAGCCCGAACAGTAACCCTAACCCTTCCCCGAAGCCTGACCCTCACCCGTCCCCTAATCCTAACCCGTACGCTAACACTAACCCGCGCCCTCACATGCACGCTCCCCCTAAAGGGTTGCCGTACCCTCACCTGGACCCTAAACCGTCCCCGTCCCCTAACCCTAACCCTAGCCCGAACCCTAACCCTAACCCTTCCCCGAAGCCTGACCCTCACCCGTCCCCTAATCCTAACCCGTACGCTAACACTAACCCGCGCCCTCACACGCACGCTCCCCCTAAAGCGTTGCCGTACCCTCACCTGGACCCTAAACCGTCCCCGTCCCCTAACCCTAACCCTAGCCCGAACCCTAACCCTAACCCTTGCCCGAAGCATGACCCTCACCCGTACCCTAATCCTAACCCGTACGCTAACACTAACCCGCGCTCTCACACGCACGCTCCCCCTAAAGCGTTGCCGTACCCTCACCTGGACCCTAAACCGTCCCCGTCCCTTAACCCTAACCCTAGCCCGAACCCTAACCCTAACCCTTCCCCGAAGCCTGACCCTCACCCGTCCCATAATCCTAACCCGTACGCTAACACTACCCCTCGCCCTCACACGCACGCTCCCCCTAAAGCATTGCCTTACCCTCACCTGGACCCTAAACCGTCCCCGTCCCCTAACCCTAACCCTAGCCCGAACCCTAACCCTAACCCTTCCCCGAAGCCTGACCCTCACCCGTCCCCTAATCCTAACCCGTACGCTAACACTAACCCGCGCCCTCACACGCACGCTCCCCCTAAAGCGTTGCCGTACCCTCACTGGGACCCTAAACCGTCCCCGGTCCTAACCCTAACCCTAGCCCGAACCCTAACCCTAACCCTTCACCGAAGCCTGACCCTCACCCGTCCCCTAATCCTAACCCGTACGCTAACACTAACCCGCGCCCTCACACACACGCTCCCCCTAAAGCGTTGCCGTACCCTCACCTGGACCCTAAACCGTCCCCGTCCCCTAACCCTAACCCTAGCCCGAACCCTAACCCTAACCCTTCCCCGAAGCCTGACACTCACCCGTCCCCTAATCCTAACCCGTACGCTAACACTAACCCGCGCCCTCACACGCACGCTCCCCCTAAAGCGTTGCCGTACCCTCACCTGGACCCTAAACCGTCCCCATCCCCTAACCCTAACCCTAGCCCGAACCCTAACCCTAACCCTTCCCCGAAGCCTGACACTCACCCGTCCCCTAATCCTAACCCGTACGCTAACACTAACCCGCGCCCTCATACGCACGCTCCCCCTAAAGCGTTGCCGTACCCTCACATGGACCCTAAACCGTCCCCGTCCCCTAACCCTAACCCTAGCCCGAACCCTAACCCTAACCCTTCCCCGAAGCCTGACCCTCACCCGTCCCCTAATCCTAACCCGTACGCTAACACTAACCCGCGCCCTCACACACACGCTCCCCCTAAAGCGTTGCCGTACCCTCACCTGGACCCTAAACCGTCCCCGTCCCCTAACCCTAACCCTAGCCCGAACCCTAACCCTAACCCTTCCCCGAAGCCTGACCCTCACCCGTCCCCTAATCCTAACCCGTACGCTAACACTAACCCGCGCCCTCACACGCACGCTCCCCCTAAATCGTTGCCGTACCCTCACCTGGACCCTAAACCGTCCCCATCCCCTAACCCTAACCCTAGCCCGAACCCTAACCCTAACCCTTCCCCGAAGCCTGACCCTCACCCGTCCCCTAATCCTAACCCGTACGCTAACACTAACCCGCGCCCTCACACGCACGCTCCCCCTAAAGCGTTGCCGTACCCTCACCTGGACCCGAAACCGTCCCCATCCCCTAACCCTAACCGTAGCCCGAACCCTAACCCTAACCCTTCCCCGAAGCCTGACCCTCACACGTCCCCTAATCCTAACCCGTACGCTAACACTAACCCACGCCCTCACACGCACGCTCCCCCTAAAGCGTTGCCGTACCCTCACCTGGACCCTAAACCATCCCCGTCCCCTAACCCTAACCCTAGCCCGAACCCTAACCCTAACCCTTCACCGAAGCCTGACCCTCACCCGTCCCCTAATCCTAACCCGTACGCTAACACTAACCCGCGCCCTCACACGCACGCTCCCCCTAAAGCTTTGCCGTACCCTCACCTGGACCCTAAACCGTCCCCGTCCCCTAACCCTAACCCTAGCCCGAACCCTAAACCTAACCCTTCCCCGAAGCCTGACCCTCACCTGTCCCCTAATCCTAACCCGTACGCTAACACTAACCCGCGCCCTCACACGCACGCTCCCCCTAAAGCTTTACCGTACCCTCACCTGGACCCTAAACCGTCCCCGTCCCCTAACCCTAACCCTAGCCCGAACAGTAACCCTAACCCTTCCCCGAAGCCTGACCCTCACCCGTCCCCTAATCCTAACCCGTACGCTAACACTAACCCGCGCCCTCACATGCACGCTCCCCCTAAAGGGTTGCCGTACCCTCACCTGGACCCTAAACCGTCCCCGTCCCCTAACCCTAACCCTAGCCCGAACCCTAACCCTAACCCTTCCCCGAAGCCTGACCCTCACCCGTCCCCTAATCCTAACCCGTACGCTAACACTAACCCGCGCCCTCACACGCACGCTCCCCCAAAGGCGTTGCCGTACCCTCACCTGGACCCTAAACCGTCCCCGTCCCCTAACCCTAACCCTAGCCCGAACCCTAACCCTAACCCTTCCCCGAAGCCTGACCCTCACCCGTCCCCTAATCCTAACCCGTACGCTAACACTAACCCGCTCCCTACACGCACGCTCCCCCTAAAGCTTTGCCGTACCCTCACCTGGACCCTAAACCGTCCCCGTCCCCTAACCCTAACCCTAGCCCGAACCCTAACCCTAACCCTTCCCCGAAGCCTGACCCTCACCCGTCCCCTGATCCTAATCCTTACGCTAACACTAACCCGAGCCCTCACACGCACGCTCCCCCTAAAGCGTTGCCGTACCCTCACCTGGACCCGAAACCGTCCCCGTCCCCTAACCCTAACCCTAGCCCGAACCCTAACCCTAACCCTTCCCCGAAGCCTGACCCTCACCCGTCCCCTAATCCAAACCCGTACACTAACACTAACCCGCGCCCTCACATGCACGCTCCCCCTAAAGCGTTGCCGTACCCTCACCTGGACCCTAAACCGTCCCCGTCCCCTAACCCTAACCCTAGCCCGAACCCTAACCCTAACGCTTCCCCGAAGCCTGACCCTCACCCGTCCCGTAATCCTAACACGTACGCTATCACTAACCCGCGCCCTCACACGCACGCTCCCTCTAAAGCGTTGCCGTACACTCACCTGGACCCTAAACCGTCCCCGTCCCCTAAGCCTAACCCTAGCCCGAACCCTAACCCTAACGCTTCCCCGAAGCCTGACCCTCACCCGTCCCGTAATCCTAACACGTACGCTATCACTAACCCGCGCCCTCACACGCACGCTCCCTCTAAAGCGTTGCCGTACACTCACCTGGACCCTAAACCGTCCCCGTCCCCTAACCCTAACCCTAGCCCGAACCCTAACCCTAACCCTTCCCCGAAGCCTGACCCTCACCCATCCCCTAATCCTAACCCGTACGCTAACACTAACCCGCGCCCTCACACGCACGCTCCCCCTAAAGCGTTGCCGTACCCTCACCTGGACCGTAAACCGTCCCCGTCCCCTAACACTAACCCTAGCCCGAACCCTAACCCTAACCCTTCCCCGAACCCTGACCCTCACCCGTCCCCTAATCCTAACCCGTACGCTAACACTAACCCGCGCCCTCACACGCACGCTCCCCCTAAAGCGTTGCCGTACCCTCACCTGGACCCTAAACCGTCCCCATCCCCTAACCCTAACCCTAGCCCAAACCCTAACCCTAACCCTTCCCCGAAGCCTGACGCTCACCCGTCCCCTAATCCTAACCCGTACGCTAACACTAACCCGCGCCCTCACACGCACGCTCCCCCTGAAGCGTTGCCGTACCCTCACCTGGACCCTAAACCGTCCCCGTCCCCTAACCCTAACCCTAGCCGAACCCTAACCCTAACCCTTCCCCGAAGCCTGACCCTCACCCGTCCCCTAATCGTAACCCGTACGCTAACACTATCCCGCGCCCTCACACGCACGCTCCCCCTAAAGCGTTGCCGTCCCCTCACCTGGACCCTAAACCGTCCCCGTCCCCTAACCCTAACCCTAGCCCGAACCCTAACCCTAACCCTTCCCCGAAGCCTGACCCTCACCCGTCCCGTAATCCTAACCCGTACGCTAACACTATCCCGCGCCCTCACACGCACGCTCCCCCTAAAGCGTTGCCGTACCCTCACCTGGACCCTAAACCGTCCCCGTCCCCTAACCCTAACCCTAGCCCGAACCCTAACCCTAACCCTTCCCCGAAGCCTGACCCTCACCCGTCCCCTAATCCTAACCCGTACGCTAACACTAACCCGTGCCCTCACACGCACGCTCCCCCTAAAGCGTTGCCGTACCCTCACCTGGACCCTAAACCGTCCCCATCCCCTAACCCTAACCCTAGCCCGAACCCTAACCCTAACCCTTCCCCGAAGCATGACCCTCACCCGTACCCTAATCCTAACCCGTACGCTAACACCTACTCGCGCCCTCACACGCACGCTCTCCCTAAAGCGTTGCCGTACCCTCACCTGGACCCGAAACCGTGCCCGTCCCCTAACCCTAAGCCTAGCCCGAACCCTAACCCTAACCCTTCCCCGAAGCCTGACCCTTACCCTTCCCCTAATCCTAACCCGTACGCTAACACTAACCCGCGCCCTCACACGCACGCTCCCCCTAAAGCGTTGCCGTACCCTCACCTGGACCCTAAACCGTCCCCGTCCCCGTCCCCTAACCCTAGCCGAACCCTAACCCTAACCCTTCCCCGAAGCATGACCCTCACCCGTCCCCTAATCCTAACCCGTACGCTAACACTAACCCGCCCCCTCACACGCACGCTCCCCCTAAAGCGTTGCCGTACCCTCACCTGGACCCTAAACCGTCCCCGTCCCCTAACCCTAACCGTAGCCCGAACCCTAACCCTAAGCCTTCCCCGAAGCCTGACCCTCACCCGTCCTCTAATCCTAACCCGTACGCTAACACTAACCCGCGCCCTCACACGCACGCTCCCCCTAAAGTGTTGCCGTACCCTCACCTGGACCCGAAACCGTCCCCGTCCCCTAACCTTAACCCTAGCCCGAACCCTAACCCTAACCCTTCCCCGAAGCCTGACCCTCACCCGTCCCCTAATCCTAACCCGTACGCTAACACTAACCCGTGCCCTCACACGCACGCTCCCCCTAAAGGGTTGCCGTACCCTCACCTGGACCCTAAACCGTCCCCGTCCCCTAACCCTAACCCTAGTCCGAACCCTAACCCTAACCCTTCCCCGAAGCCTGACCCTCACCCGTCCCCTAATCCTAACCCGTACGCTAACACTAACCCGCGCCCTCACACGCACGCTCCCCATAAATCGTTGCCGTACCCTCACCTGGACCCTAAACTGTCCCCGTCCCCTAACTCTCACCCTAGCTCCAACCCTAACCCTAACCCTTCCCCGAAGCCTGACCCTCACCCGTACCCTAATCCTAACCCGTACGCTAACACTAACTCGCGCCCTCACACGCACGCTCCCCCTAAAGCGTTGCCGTACCCTCACCTGGACCCTAAACTGTCCCCGTCCCCTAACCCTAACCCTAGCCCGAACCCTAACCCTAACCCTTCCCCGAAGCCTGACCCTCACCCGTCCCCTAATCCTAACCCGTACGCTAACAGTAACCCGCGCCCTCACACGCACGCTCCCCCTAAAGCGTTGCCGTACCGTCACCTGGACCCTAAACCGTCCCCGTCCCCTAACCCTAACCCTAGCCCGAACAGTAACCCTAACCCTTCCCCGAAGCCTGACCCTCACCCGTCCCCTAATCCTAACCCGTACGCTAACACTAACCCGCGCCCTCACATGCACGCTCCCCCTAAAGGGTTGCCGTACCCTCACCTGGACCCTAAACCGTCCCCGTCCCCTAACCCTAACCCTAGCCCGAACCCTAACCCTAACCCTTCCCCGAAGCCTGACCCTCACCCGTCCCCTAATCCTAACCCGTACGCTAACACTAACCCGCGCCCTCACACGCACGCTCCCCCTAAAGCGTTGCCGTACCCTCACCTGGACCCTAAACCGTCCCCGTCCCCTAACCCTAACCCTAGCCCGAACCCTAACCCTAACCCTTGCCCGAAGCATGACCCTCACCCGTACCCTAATCCTAACCCGTACGCTAACACTAACCCGCGCTCTCACACGCACGCTCCCCCTAAAGCGTTGCCGTACCCTCACCTGGACCCTAAACCGTCCCCGTCCCTTAACCCTAACCCTAGCCCGAACCCTAACCCTAACCCTTCCCCGAAGCCTGACCCTCACCCGTCCCATAATCCTAACCCGTACGCTAACACTACCCCTCGCCCTCACACGCACGCTCCCCCTAAAGCGTTGCCTTACCCTCACCTGGACCCTAAACCGTCCCCGTCCCCTAACCCTAACCCTAGCCCGAACCCTAACCCTAACCCTTCCCCGAAGCCTGACCCTCACCCGTCCCCTAATCCTAACCCGTACGCTAACACTAACCCGCGCCCTCACACGCACGCTCCCCCTAAAGCGTTGCCGTACCCTCACTGGGACCCTAAACCGTCCCCGGTCCTAACCCTAACCCTAGCCCGAACCCTAACCCTAACCCTTCACCGAAGCCTGACCCTCACCCGTCCCCTAATCCTAACCCGTACGCTAACACTAACCCACGCCCTCACACGCACGCTCCCCCTAAAGCGTTGCCGTACCCTCACCTGGACCCTAAACCATCCCCGTCCCCTAACCCTAACCCTAGCCCGAACCCTAACCCTAACCCTTCACCGAAGCCTGACCCTCACCCGTCCCCTAATCCTAACCCGTACGCTAACACTAACCCGCGCCCTCACACGCACGCTCCCCCTAAAGCTTTGCCGTACCCTCACCTGGACCCTAAACCGTCCCCGTCCCCTAACCCTAACCCTAGCCCGAACCCTAAACCTAACCCTTCCCCGAAGCCTGACCCTCACCTGTCCCCTAATCCTAACCCGTACGCTAACACTAACCCGCGCCCTCACACGCACGCTCCCCCTAAAGCTTTACCGTACCCTCACCTGGACCCTAAACCGTCCCCGTCCCCTAACCCTAACCCTAGCCCGAACAGGAACCCTAACCCTTCCCCGAAGCCTGACCCTCAGCCGTCCCCTAATCCTAACCCGTACGCTAACACTAACCCGCGCCCTCACATGCACGCTCCCCCTAAAGGGTTGCCGTACCCTCACCTGGACCCTAAACCGTCCCCGTCCCCTAACCCTAACCCTAGCCCGAACCCTAACCCTAACCCTTCCCCGAAGCCTGACCCTCACCCGTCCCCTAATCCTAACCCGTACGCTAACACTAACCCGCGCCCTCACACGCACGCTCCCCCAAAAGCGTTGCCGTACCCTCACCTGGACCCTAAACCGTCCCCGTCCCCTAACCCTAACCCTAGCCCGAACCCTAACCCTAACCCTTCCCCGAAGCCTGACCCTCACCCGTCCCCTAATCCTAACCCGTACACTAACACTAACCCGCTCCCTACACGCACGCTCCCCCTAAAGCTTTGCCGTACCCTCACCTGGACCCTAAACCGTCCCCGTCCCCTAACCCTAACCCTAGCCCGAACCCTAACCCTAACCCTTCCCCGAAGCCTGACCCTCACCCGTCCCCTGATCCTAATCCTTACGCTAACACTAACCCGAGCCCTCACACGCACGCTCCCCCTAAAGCGTTGCCGTACCCTCACCTGGACCCGAAACCGTCCCCGTCCCCTAACCCTAACCCTAGCCCGAACCCTAACCCTAACCCTTCCCCGAAGCCTGACCCTCACCCGTCCCCTAATCCAAACCCGTACGCTAACACTAACCCGCGCCCTCACATGCACGCTCCCCCTAAAGCGTTGCCGTACCCTCACCTGGACCCTAAACCGTCCCCGTCCCCTAACCCTAACCCTAGCCCGAACCCTAACCCTAACGCTTCCCCGAAGCCTGACCCTCACCCGTCCCGTAATCCTAACACGTACGCTATCACTAACCCGCGCCCTCACACGCACGCTCCCTCTAAAGCGTTGCCGTACCCTCACCTGGACCCTAAACCGGCCCCGTCCCCTAACCCTAACCCTAGCCCGAACCCTAACCCTAACCCTTCCCCGAAGCCTGACCCTCACCCATCCCCTAATCCTAACCCGTACGCTAACACTAACCCGCGCCCTCACACGCACGCTCCCCCTAAAGCGTTGCCGTACCCTCACCTGGACCGTAAACCGTCCCCGTCCCCTAACACTAACCCTAGCCCGAACCCTAACCCTAACCCTTCCCCGAACCCTGACCCTCACCCGTCCCCTAATCCTAACCCGTACGCTAACACGAACCCGCGCCCTCACACGCACGCTCCCCCTAAAGCGTTGCCGTACCCTCACCTGGACCCTAAACCGTCCCCGTCCCCTAACCCTAACCCTAGCCCGAACCCTAACCCTAACCCTTCCCCGAAGCCTGACCCTCACCAGTCCCCTAATCCTAACCCGTACGCTAACACTAACTCGCGCCCTCACACGCACGCTCCCCCTAAAGCGTTGCCGTACCCTCACCTGGACCCTAAACCGTCCCCATCCCCTAACCCTAACCCTAGCCCGAACCCTAACCCTAACCCTTCCCCGAAGCCTGACACTCACCCGTCCCCTAATCCTAACCCGTACGCTAACACTAACCCGCGCCCTCACACGCACGCTCCCCCTAAAGCGTTGCCGTACCCTCACATGGACCCTAAACCGTCCCCGTCCCCTAACCCTAACCCTAGCCCGAACCCTAACCCTAACCCTTCCCCGAAGCCTGACCCTCACCCGTCCCCTAATCCTAAACCGTACGCTAACACTAACCCGCGCCCTCACACGCACGCTCCCCCTAAAGCGTTGCCGTACCCTCACATGGACCCTAAACCGTCCCCATACCCTAACCCTAACCCTAGCCCGAACCCTAACCCTAACCCTTCCCCGAAGCCTAACCCTCACCCGTCCCCTAATCCTAACCCGTACGCTAACACTAACCCGCGCCCTTACACGCACGCTCCCCCTAAAGCGTTGCCGTACCCTCACCTGGACCCTAAACCGTCCCCGTCCCCTAAACCTAACCCTAGCCCGAACCCTAACCCTAACCCTTCCCCGAAGCCTGACCCTCACCCGTCCCCTAATCCTAACCCGTACGCTAACACTAACCCGCGCCCTCACACGCACGCTCCCCCTAAAGCGTTGCCGTACCCTCACCTGGACCCTAAACCGTCCCCGGTCCTAACCCTAACCCTAGCCCGAACCCTAACCCTAACCCTTCCCCGAAGCCTGACCCTCACCCGTCCCTTAATCCTAACCCGTACGCTAACACTAACCCGCGCCCTCACACGCACGATCCCCCTAAAGCGTTGCCGTACCCTCACCTGGACCCTAAACCGTACCCATCCCCAACCCTAACCCTAGCCCGAACCCTAAACCTAACCCTTCCCCGAAGCCTGACCCTCACACGTCCCCTAATCCTAACCCGTACGCTAACACTAACCCGCGCCCTCACACGCACGCTCCCCCTAAAGCGTTGCCGTACCCTCACCTGGACCCTAAACCGTCCCCGTCCCCTAACCCTAACCCTAGCCCGAACCCTAACCCTAACCCTTCCCCGAAGCCTGACCCTCACCCGTCCCCTAATCCTAACCCGCACGCTAACTCTAACCCGCGCCCTCACACGCACGCTCCCGCAAAAGCGTTGCCGTACCCTCACGTGGACCCTAAACCGTCCCCGGTCCTAACCCTAACCCTAGCCCGAACCCTAACCCTAACCCTTCCCCGAAGCCTGACCCTCACCCGTCCCCTAATCCTAACCCGTACGCTAACACTAACCCGCGCCCTCACACGCACGCTCCCCCTAAAGCGTTGCTGTACCCTCACCTGGACCCTAAACCGTCCCCATCCCCTAACCCTAACCCTAGCCCGAACCCTAACCCTAACCCTTCCCCGAAGCCTGACCCTCACAAGTCCCCTAATCCTAACCCGTACGCTAACACTAACCCGCGCCCTCACACGCACGCTCCCCCTAAAGCGTTGCCGTACCCTCACCTGGACCCTAAACCGTCCCCGTCCCCTAACCCTAACCCTAGCCCGAACCCTAACCCTAACCCTTCCCCGAAGCCTCATCCTCACCCGTCCCCTAATCCTAACGTGTACGCTAACACTAACACGCGCCCTCATACGCACGCTCCCCCTAAAGCGTTGCCGTACCCTCACCTGGACCCTAAACCGTCCGCGGTCCTAACCCTAACCCTAGCCCGAACGCTAACCCTAACCCTTCCCCGAAGCCTGACCCTCACCCGTCCCCTAATCCTAACCCGTACGCTAACACTAACCCGCGCCCTCACACGCACGCTCCCCCTAAAGCGTTGCCGTACCCTCACCTGGACCCTAAACCGTCCCCATCCCCTAACCCTAACCGTAGCCCGAACCCTAACCCTAACCCTTCCCCGAAGCCTGACCCTCACACTTCCCCTAATCCTAACCCGTACGCTAACACTAACCCACGCCCTCACACGCACGCTCCCCCTAAAGCGTTGCCGTACCCTCACCTGGACCCTAAACCATCCCCTTCCCCTAACCCTAGCCCGAACCCTAACCCTAACCCTTCCCCGAAGCCTGACCCTCACCCGTCCCCTAATCCTAACCCGTACGCTAACACTAACCCGCGCCCTCACACGCACGCTCCCCCTAAAGCGTTGCCGTATCCTCACCTGGACCCTAAACCGTCCCCGTCCCCTAACCCTAACCCTAGCCCGAACCCTAACCCTGACACTTCCCCGAAGCCTGACCCTCACCCGTCCCCTAATCCTAACCCGTACGCTAACACTAACCCGCGCCCTCACACGCACGCTCCCCCTAAAGCGTTGCCATACCCTCACCTGGACCCTAAACCGTCCCCGTCCCATAACCCTAACCCTAGCCCGAACCCTAACCCGAACCCTTCCCCGAAGCCTGACACTCACCCGTCCCCTAATCCTAAGCCGTACGCTAACACTAACGCGCGCCCTCACACGCACGCTCCCCCTAAAGCGTTGCCGTACCCTCACCTGGACCCTATACCGTCCCCGTCCCCTAACCCTAACCCTAGCCCGAACCCTAACCCTAACTCTTCCCCGAAGCCTGACCCTCACCCGTCCCCTAATCCTAACCCGTACGCTAACACTAACGCGCGCCCTCACACGCACGCTCCCCCTAAAGCGTTGCCGTACCCTCACCTGGACCGTAAACCGTCCCCGTCCCCTAACCCTAACCCTAGCCCGAACCCTAACCCTAACCCTTCCCCGAAGCCTGACCCTCACCCGTCCCCTAATCCTAACCCAACGCTAACACTAACCCGCCCCCTCACACGCACACTCCCCCTAAAGCGTTGCCATACCCTCACCTGGACCCTAAACCGTCCCCATTCCCTAACCCTAACCCTAGCCCGAACCCTAACCCTAACCCTTCCCCGAAGCCTGACCCTCACCCGTCCCCTAATCCTAACCCGTACGCTAACACTAACCCGCGCCCTCACACGCACGCTCCCCCTAAAGCGTTGCCGTACCCTCACATGGACCCTAAACCGTCCCCGTCCCCTAACCCTAACCCTAGCCCGAACCCTAACCCTAACCCTTCCCCGAAGCCTGACCCTCACCCGTCCCCTCATCCTAAACCGTACGCTAACACTATCCCGCGCCCTCACACGCACGCTCCCCCTAAAGCGTTGCCGTACCCTCACCTGGACCCTAAACCGTCCCCATACCCTAACCCTAACCCTAGCCCGAACCCTAACCCTAACCCTTCCCCGAAGCCTGACCCTCACCCGTCCCCTAATCCTAACCCGTACGCTAACACTAACCCGCGCCCTTACACGCACGCTCCCCCTAAAGCATTGCCGTACCCTCACCTGGACCCTAAACCGTCCCCGTCCCCTAACCCTAACCCTAGCCCGAACCCTAACCCTAACCCTTCCCCGAAGCCTGACCCTCACCCGTCCCCTAATCCTAACCCGTACGCTAACACTAACCCGCGCCCTCACACGCACGCTCCCCCTAAAGCGTTGCCGTACCCTCACCTGGACCCTAAACCGTCCCCGGTCCTAACCCTAACCCTAGCCCGAACCCTAACCCTAACCCTTCCCCGAAGCCTGACCCTCACCCGTCCCTTAATCCTAACCCGTACGCTAACACTAACCCGCGCCCTCACATGCACGCTCCCCCTAAAGCGTTGCCGTACCCTCACCTGGACCCTAAACCGTCCCCATCCCCAACCCTAACCCTAGCCCGAACACTAAACCTAACCCTTCCCCGAAGCCTGACCCTCACACGTCCCCTAATCCTAACCCGTACGCTAACACTAACCCGCGCCCTCACACGCACGCTCCCCCTAAAGCGTTGCCGTACCCTCACCTGGACCCTAAACCGTCCCCGTCCCCTAACCCTAACCCTAGCCCTAGCCCGAACCCTAACCCTAACACTTCCCCGAAGCCTGACCCTCACCCGTCCCCTAATCCTAACCCGCACGCTAACTCTAACCCGCGCCCTCACACGCACGCTCCCGCAAAAGCGTTGCCGTACCCTCACGTGGACCCTAAACCGTCCCCGGTCCTAACCCTAACCCTAGCCCAACCCTAACCCTAACACTTCCCCGAAGCCTGACCCTCACCCGTCCCCTAATCCTAACCCGTACGCTAACACTAACCCGCGCCCTCACACGCACGCTCCCCCTAAAGCGTTGCCGTACCCTCACCTGGACCCTAAACCGTCCCCGGTCCTAACCCTAACCCTAGCCCGAACCCTAACCCTAACCCTTCCCCGAAGCCTGACCCTCACCTGTCCCCTAATCCTAACCCGTACGCTAACACTAACCCGCGCCCTCACACGCACGCTCCCCCTAAAGCGTTGCTGTACCCTCACCTGGACCCTAAACCGTCCCCATCCCCTAACCCTAACCCTAGCCCGAACCCTAACCCTAACCCTTCCCCGAAGCCTGACCCTCACACGTCCCCTAATCCTAACCCGTACGCTAACACTAACCCGCGCCCTCACACGCACGCTCCCCCTAAAGCGTTGCCGTACCCTCACCTGGACCCTAAACCGTCCCCGTCCCCTAACCCTAACCCTAGCTCGAACCCTAACCCTAACCCTTCCCCGAAGCCTGACCCTCACCCGTCCCCTAATCCTAACGTGTACGCTAACACTAACACGCGCCCTCATACGCACGCTCCCCCTAAAGCGTTGCCGTACCCTCACCTGGACCCTAAACCGTCCGCGGTCCTAACCCTAACCCTAGCCCGAACGCTAACCCTAACCCTTCCCCGAAGCCTGACCCTCACCCGTCCCCTAATCCTAACCCGTACGCTAACACTAACCCGCGCCCTCACACGCACGCTCCCCCTAAAGCGTTGCCGTACCCTCACCTGGACCCTAAACCGTCCCCATCCCCTAACCCTAACCGTAGCCCGAACCCTAACCCTAACCCTTCCCCGAAGCCTGACCCTCACACGTCCCCTAATCCTAACCCGTACGCTAACACTAACCCACGCTCTCACACGCACGCTCCCCCTAAAGCGTTGCCGTACCCTCACCTGGACCCTAAACCATCCCCTTCCCCTAACCCTAACCCTAGCCCGAACCCTAACCCTAACCCTTCCCCGAAGCCTAACCCTCACCCGTCCCCTAATCCTAACCCGTACGCTAACACTAACCCGCGCCCTCACACGCACGCTCCCCCTAAAGCGTTGCCGTATCCTCACCTGGACCCTAAACCGTCCCCGTCCCCTAACCCTAACCCTAGCCCGAACCCTAACCCTAACATTTCCCCGAAGCCTGACCCTCGCCCGTCCCCTAATCCTAACCCGTACGCTAACACTAACCCGCGCCCTCACATGCACGCTCCCCCTAAAGCGTTGCCGTACCCTCACCTGGACCCTAAACCGTACCCGTCCCCTAACCCTAACCCTAGCCCGAACCCTAACCCTAACCCTTCCCCGAAGCCTGACCCTCACCCGTCCCCTAATCCTAACCCGTACGCTAACACTAACCCGCGCCCTCACACGCACGCTCCCCCTAAAGCGTTGCCATACCCTCACCTGGACCCTAAACCGTCCCCGTCCCATAACCCTAACCCTAGCCCGAACCCTAACCCGAACCCTTCCCCGAAGCGTGACCCTCACCCGTCCCCTAATCCTAAGCCGTACGCTAACACTAACGCGCGCCCTCACACGCACGCTCCCCCTAAAGCGTTGCCGTACCCTCACCTGGACCCTATACCGTCCCCGTCCCCTAACCCTAACCCTAGCCCGAACCCTAACCCTAACCCTTCCCCGAAGCCTGACCCTCACCCGTCCCCTAATCCTAACCCGTACGCTAACACTAACACGCGCCCTCACACGCACGCTCCCCCTAAAGCGTTGCCGTACCCTCACTGGGACCCTAAACCATCCCCGGTCCTAACCCTAACCCTAGCCCGAACCCTAACCCTAACCCTTCACCGAAGCCTGACCCTCACCCGTCCCCTAATCCTAACCCGTACGCTAACACTAACCCGCGCCCTCACACGCACGCTCCCCCTAAAGCGTTGCCGTACCCTCAACTGGACCCTAAACCGTCCCCGTCCCCTAACCCTAACCCTAGCCCTAGCCCGAACCCTAACCCTAACACTTCCCCGAAGCCTGACCCTCACCCGTCCCCTAATCCTAACCCGCACGCTAACTCTAACCCGCGCCCTCACACGCACGCTCCCGCAAAAGCGTTGCCGTACCCTCACGTGGACCCTAAACCGTCCCCGGTCCTAACCCTAACCCTAGCCCAACCCTAACCCTAACACTTCCCCGAAGCCTGACCCTCACCCGTCCCCTAATCCTTACCCGTACGCTAACACTAACCCGCGCCCTCACACGCACGCTCCCCCTAAAGCGTTGCCGTACCCTCACCTGGACCCTAAACCGTCCCCGGTCCTAACCCTAACCCTAGCCCTAACCCTAACCCTAACCCTTCCCCGAAGCCTGACCCTCACCTGTCCCCTAATCCTAACCCGTACGCTAACACTAACCCGCGCCCTCACACGCACGCTCCCCCTAAAGCGTTGCTGTACCCTCACCTGTACCCTAAACCGTCCCCATCCCCTAACCCTAACCCTAGCCCGAACCCTAACCCTAACCCTTCCCCGAAGCCTGACCCTCACACGTCCCCTAATCCTAACCCGTACGCTAACACTAACCCGCGCCCTCACACGCACGCTCCCCCTAAAGCGTTGCCGTACCCTCACCTGGACCCTAAACCGTCCCCGTCCCCTAACCCTAACCCTAGCCCGAACCCTAACCCTAACCCTTCCCCGAAGCCTGACCCTCACCCGTCCCCTAATCCTAACGTGTACGCTAACACTAACACGCGCCCTCATACGCACGCTCCCCCTAAAGCGTTGCCGTACCCTCACCTGGACCCTAAACCGTCCGCGGTCCTAACCCTAACCCTAGCCCGAACGCTAACCCTAACCCTTCCCCGAAGCCTGACCCTCACCCGTCCCCTAATCCTAACCCGTACGCTAACACTAACCCGCGCCCTCACACGCACGCTCCCCCTAAAGCGTTGCCGTACCCTCACCTGGACCCTAAACCGTCCCCATCCCCTAACCCTAACCGTAGCCCGAACCCTAACCCTAACCCTTCCCCGAAGCCTGACCCTCACACGTCCCCTAATCCTAACCCGTACGCTAACACTAACCCGCGCCCTCACACGCACGCTCCCCCTAAAGCGTTGCCGTATCCTCACCTGGACCCTAAACCGTCCCCGTCCCCTAACCCTAACCCTAGCCCGAACCCTAACCCTAACATTTCCCCGAAGCCTGACCCTCGCCCGTCCCCTAATCCTAACCCGTACGCTAACACTAACCCGCGCCCTCACATGCACGCTCCCCCTAAAGCGTTGCCGTACCCTCACCTGGACCCTAAACCGTACCCGTCCCCTAACCCTAACCCTAGCCCGAACCCTAACCCTAACCCTTCCCCGAAGCCTGACCCTCACCCGTCCCCTAATCCTAACCCGTACGCTAACACTAACCCGCGCCCTCACACGCACGCTCCCCCTAAAGCGTTGCCATACCCTCACCTGGACCCTAAACCGTCCCCGTCCCATAACCCTAACCCTAGCCCGAACCCTAACCCGAACCCTTCCCCGAAGCGTGACCCTCACCCGTCCCCTAATCCTAAGCCGTACGCTAACACTAACGCGCGCCCTCACACGCACGCTCCCCCTAAAGCGTTGCCGTACCCTCACCTGGACCCTATACCGTCCCCGTCCCCTAACCCTAACCCTAGCCCGAACCCTAACCCTAACCCTTCCCCGAAGCCTGACCCTCACCCGTCCCCTAATCCTAACCCGTACGCTAACACTAACACGCGCCCTCACACGCACGCTCCCCCTAAAGCGTTGCCGTACCCTCACTGGGACCCTAAACCATCCCCGGTCCTAACCCTAACCCTAGCCCGAACCCTAACCCTAACCCTTCACCGAAGCCTGACCCTCACCCGTCCCCTAATCCTAACCCGTACGCTAACACTAACCCGCGCCCTCACACACACGCTCCCCCTAAAGCGTTGCCGTACCCTCACCTGGACCCTAAACCGTCCCCGTCCCCTAACCCTAACCCTAGCCCGAACCCTAACCCTAAACCTTCCCCGAAGCCTGACCCTCACCCGTCCCCTAATCCTAACCCGTACGCTAACACTAACCCGCGCCCTCACACGCACGCTCCCCCTAAAGCGTTGCCGTACCCTCACCTGGACCCTAAACCGTCCCCATCCCCTAACCCTAACCCTAGCCCGAACCCTAACCCTAACCCTTCCCCGAAGCCTGACCCTCACCCGTCCCCTAATCCTAACCCGTACGCTAACACTAACCCGCGCCCTCACACGCACGCTCCCCCTAAAGCGTTGCCGTACCCTCACATGGACCCTAAACCGTCCCCGTCCCCTAACCCTAACCCTAGCCCGAACCCTAACCCTAACCCTTCCCCGAAGCCTGACCCTCACCCGTCCCCTAATCCTAAACCGTACGCTAACACTAACCCGCGCCCTCACACGCACGCTCCCCCTAAAGCGTTGCCGTACCCTCACCTGGACCCTAAACCGTCCCCATACCCTAACCCTAACCCTAGCCCGAACCCTAACCCTAACCCTTCCCCGAAGCCTGACCCTCACCCGTCCCCTAATCCTAACCCGTACGCTAACACTAACCCGCGCCCTTACACGCACGCTCCCCCTAAAGCGTTGCCGTACCCTCACCTGGACCCTAAACCGTCCCCGTCCCCTAACCCTAACCCTAGCCCGAACCCTAACCCTAACCCTTCCCCGAAGCCTGACCCTCACCCGTCCCCTAATCCTAACCCGTACGCTAACACTAACCCGCGCCCTCACACGCACGCTCCCCCTAAAGCGTTGCCGTACCCTCACCTGGACCCTAAACCGTCCCCGGTCCTAACCCTAACCCTAGCCCGAACCCTAACCCTAACCCTTCCCCGAAGCCTGACCCTCACCCGTCCCTTAATCCTAACCCGTACGCTAACACTAACCCGCGCCCTCACACGCACGCTCCCCCTAAAGCGTTGCCGTACCCTCACCTGGACCCTAAACCGTCCCCATCCCCAACCCTAACCCTAGCCCGAACCCTAAACCTAACCCTTCCCCGAAGCCTGACCCTCACACGTCCCCTAATCCTAACCCGTACGCTAACACTAACCCGCGCCCTCACACGCACGCTCCCCCTAAAGCGTTGCCGTACCCTCACCTGGACCCTAAACCGTCCCCGTCCCCTAACCCTAACCCTAGCCCTAGCCCGAACCCTAACCCTAACCCTTCCCCGAAGCCTGACCCTCACCCGTCCCCTAATCCTAACCCGCACGCTAACTCTAACCCGCGCCCTCACACGCACGCTCCCACAAAAGCGTTGCCGTACCCTCACGTGGACCCTAAACCGTCCCCGGTCCTAACCCTAACCCTAGCCCAACCCTAACCCTAACCCTTCCCCGAAGCCTGACCCTCACCCGTCCCCTAATCCTAACCCGTACGCTAACACTAACCCGCGCCCTCACACGCACGCTCCCCCTAAAGCGTTGCCGTACCCTCACCTGGACCCTAAACCGTCCCCGGTCCTAACCCTAACCCTAGCCCGAACCCTAACCCTAACCCTTCCCCGAAGCCTGACCCTCACCTGTCCCCTAATCCTAACCCGTACGCTAACACTAACCCGCGCCCTCACACGCACGCTCCCCCTAAAGCGTTGCTGTACCCTCACCTGGACCCTAAACCGTCCCCATCCCCTAACCCTAACCCTAGCCCGAACCCTAACCCTAACCCTTCCCCGAAGCCTGACCCTCACACGTCCCCTAATCCTAACCCGTACGCTAACACTAACCCGCGCCCTCACACGCACGCTCCCCCTAAAGCGTTGCCGTACCCTCACCTGGACCCTAAACCGTCCCCGTCCCCTAACCCTAACCCTAGCCCGAACCCTAACCCTAACCCTTCCCCGAAGCCTGACCCTCACCCGTCCCCTAATCCTAACGTGTACGCTAACACTAACACGCGCCCTCATACGCACGCTCCCCCTAAAGCGTTGCCGTACCCTCACCTGGACCCTAAACCGTCCGCGGTCCTAACCCTAACCCTAGCCCGAACGCTAACCCTAACCCTTCCCCGAAGCCTGACCCTCACCCGTCCCCTAATCCTAACCCGTACGCTAACACTAACCCGCGCCCTCACACGCACGCTCCCCCTAAAGCGTTGCCGTACCCTCACCTGGACCCTAAACCGTCCCCATCCCCTAACCCTAACCGTAGCCCGAACCCTAACCCTAACCCTTCCCCGAAGCCTGACCCTCACCCGTCCCCTAATCCTAACCCGTACGCTAACACTAACCCGCGCCCTCACACGCACGCTCCCCCTAAAGCGTTGCCGTATCCTCACCTGGACCCTAAACCGTCCCCGTCCCCTAACCCTAACCCTAGCCCGAACCCTAACCCTAACACTTCCCCGAAGCCTGACCCTCGCCCGTCCCCTAATCCTAACCCGTACGCTAACACTAACCCGCGCCCTCACATGCACGCTCCCCCTAAAGCGTTGCCGTACCCTCACCTGGACCCTAAACCGTACCCGTCCCCTAACCCTAACCCTAGCCCTAGCCCGAACCCTAACCCTAACCCTTCCCCGAAGCCTGACCCTCACCCGTCCCCTAATCCTAACCCGCACGCTAACTCTAACCCGCGCCCTCACACGCACGCTCCCACAAAAGCGTTGCCGTACCCTCACGTGGACCCTAAACCGTCCCCGGTCCTAACCCTAACCCTAGCCCAACCCTAACCCTAACCCTTCCCCGAAGCCTGACCCTCACCCGTCCCCTAATCCTAACCCGTACGCTAACACTAACCCGCGCCCTCACACGCACGCTCCCCCTAAAGCGTTGCCGTACCCTCACCTGGACCCTAAACCGTCCCCGGTCCTAACCCTAACCCTAGCCCGAACCCTAACCCTAACCCTTCCCCGAAGCCTGACCCTCACCTGTCCCCTAATCCTAACCCGTACGCTAACACTAACCCGCGCCCTCACACGCACGCTCCCCCTAAAGCGTTGCTGTACCCTCACCTGGACCCTAAACCGTCCCCATCCCCTAACCCTAACCCTAGCCCGAACCCTAACCCTAACCCTTCCCCGAAGCCTGACCCTCACACGTCCCCTAATCCTAACCCGTACGCTAACACTAACCCGCGCCCTCACACGCACGCTCCCCCTAAAGCGTTGCCGTACCCTCACCTGGACCCTAAACCGTCCCCGTCCCCTAACCCTAACCCTAGCCCGAACCCTAACCCTAACCCTTCCCCGAAGCCTGACCCTCACCCGTCCCCTAATCCTAACGTGTACGCTAACACTAACACGCGCCCTCATACGCACGCTCCCCCTAAAGCGTTGCCGTACCCTCACCTGGACCCTAAACCGTCCGCGGTCCTAACCCTAACCCTAGCCCGAACGCTAACCCTAACCCTTCCCCGAAGCCTGACCCTCACCCGTCCCCTAATCCTAACCCGTACGCTAACACTAACCCGCGCCCTCACACGCACGCTCCCCCTAAAGCGTTGCCGTACCCTCACCTGGACCCTAAACCGTCCCCATCCCCTAACCCTAACCGTAGCCCGAACCCTAACCCTAACCCTTCCCCGAAGCCTGACCCTCACCCGTCCCCTAATCCTAACCCGTACGCTAACACTAACCCGCGCCCTCACACGCACGCTCCCCCTAAAGCGTTGCCGTATCCTCACCTGGACCCTAAACCGTCCCCGTCCCCTAACCCTAACCCTAGCCCGAACCCTAACCCTAACACTTCCCCGAAGCCTGACCCTCGCCCGTCCCCTAATCCTAACCCGTACGCTAACACTAACCCGCGCCCTCACATGCACGCTCCCCCTAAAGCGTTGCCGTACCCTCACCTGGACCCTAAACCGTACCCGTCCCCTAACCCTAACCCTAGCCCGAACCCTAACCCTAACCCTTCCCCGAAGCCTGACCCTCACCCGTCCCCTAATCCTAACCCGTACGCTAACACTAACCCGCGCCCTCACACGCACGCTCCCCCTAAAGCGTTGCCATACCCTCACCTGGACCCTAAACCGTCCCCGTCCCCTAACCCTAACCCTAGCCCGAACCCTAACCCGAACACTTCCCCGAAGCCTGACCCTCACCCGTCCCCTAATCCTAAGCCGTACGCTAACACTAACGCGCGCCCTCACACGCACGCTCCCCCTAAAGCGTTGCCGTACCCTCACCTGGACCCTATACCGTCCCCGTCCCCTAACCCTAACCCTAGCCCGAACCCTAACCCTAACCCTTCCCCGAAGCTTGACCCTCACCCGTCCCCTAATCCTAACCTGTACGCTAACACTAACGCGCGCCCTCACACGCACGCTCCCCCTAAAGCGTTGCCGTACCCTCACCTGGACCGTAAACCGTCCCCGTCCCCTAACCCTAACCCTAGCCCGAACCCTAACCCTAACCCTTCCCCGAAGCCTGACCCTCACCCGTCCCCTAATCCTAACCCGTACGCTAACACTAACCCGCGCCCTCACACGCACACTCCCCCTAAAGCGTTGCCATACCCTCACCTGGACCCTAAACCGTCCCCATTCCCTAACCCTAACCCTAGCCCGAACCCTAACCCTAACCCTTCCCCGAAGCCTGACCCTCACCCGTCCCCTAATCCTAACCCGTATGCTAACACTAACCCGCGCTCTCACACGCACGCTCCCCCTAAAGCGTTGCCGTACCCTCACCTGGACCCTGAACCGTCCCCGTCCCCTAACCCTAACCCTAGCCCGAACCCTAACCCTAACCCTTCCCCGAAGCCTGACCCTCACCCGTCCCATAATCCTAACCCGTACGCTAACACTACCCCGCACCCTCACACGCACGCTCCCCCTAAAGCGTTGCCGTACCCTCACCTGGACCCTAAACCGTCCCCGTCCCCTAACCCTTACCCTAGCCCGAACCCTAACCCTAACCCTTCCCCGAAGCCTGACCCTCACCCGTCCCCTAATCCTAACCCGTACGCTAACACTAACACGCGCCCTCACACGCACGCTCCCCCTAAAGCGTTGCCGTACCCTCACTGGGACCCTAAACCATCCCCGGTCCTAACCCTAACCCTAGCCCGAACCCTAACCCTAACCCTTCACCGAAGCCTGACCCTCACCCGTCCCCTAATCCTAACCCGTACGCTAACACTAACCCGCGCCCTCACACACACGCTCCCCCTAAAGCGTTGCCGTACCCTCACCTGGAGCCTAAACCGTCCCCGTCCCCTAACCCTAACCCTAGCCCGAACCCTAACCCTAAACCTTCCCCGAAGCCTGACCCTCACCCGTCCCCTAATCCTAACCCGTACGCTAACACTAACCCGCGCCCTCACACGCACGCTCCCCCTAAAGCGTTGCCGTACCCTCACCTGGACCCTAAACCGTCCCCATCCCCTAACCCTAACCCTAGCCCGAACCCTAACCCTAACCCTTCCCCGAAGCCTGACCCTCACCCGTCCCCTAATCCTAACCCGTACGCTAACACTAACCCGCGCCCTCACACGCACGCTCCCCCTAAAGCGTTGCCGTACCCTCACATGGACCCTATACCGTCCCCGTCCCCTAACCCTAACCCTAGCCCGAACCCTAACCCTAACCCTTCCCCGAAGCCTGACCCTCACCCGTCCCCTAATCCTAAACCGTACGCTAACACTAACCCGCGCCCTCACACGCACGCTCCCCCTAAAGCGTTGCCGTACCCTCACCTGGACCCTAAACCGTCCCCATACCCTAACCCTAACCCTAGCCCGAACCCTAACCCTAACCCTTCCCCGAAGCCTGACCCTCACCCGTCCCCTAATCCTAACCCATACGCTAACACTAACCCGCGCCCTTACACGCACGCTCCCCCTAAAGCGTTGCCGTACCCTCACCTGGACCCTAAACCGTCCCCGTCCCCTAACCCTAACCCTAGCCCGAACCCTAACCCTAACCCTTCCCCGAAGCCTGACCCTCACCCGTCCCCTAATCCTAACACGTACGCTAACACTAACCCGCGCCCTCACACGCACGCTCCGCCTAAAGCGTTGCCGTACCCTCACCTGGACCCTAAACCGTCCCCGGTCCTAACCCTAACCCTAGCCCGAACCCTAACCCTAACCCTTCCCCGAAGCCTGACCCTCACCCGTCCCTTAATCCTAACCCGTACGCTAACACTAACCCGCGCCCTCAAACGCACGCTCCCCCTAAAGCGTTGCCGTACCCTCACCTGGACCCTAAACCGTCCCCATCCCCAACACTAACCCTAGCCCGAACCCTAAACCTAACCCTTCCCCGAAGCCTGACCCTCACACGTCCCCTAATCCTAACCCGTACGCTAACACTAACCCGCGCCCTCACACGCACGCTCCCCCTAAAGCGTTGCCGTACGCTCACCTGGACCCTAAACCGTCCCCGTCCCCTAACCCTAACCCTAGCCCTAGCCCGAACCCTAACCCTAACCCTTCCCCGAAGCCTGACCCTCACCCGTCCCCTAATCCTAACCCGCACGCTAACTCTAACCCGCGCCCTCACACGCACGCTCCCGCAAAAGCGTTGCCGTACCCTCACGTGGACCCTAAACCGTCCCCGGTCCTAACCCTAACCCTAGCCCGAACCCTAACCCTAACCCTTCCCCGAAGCCTGACCCTCACCCGTCCCCTAATCCTAACCCGTACGCTAACACTAACCCGTGCCCTCACAAGCACGCTGCCCCTAAAGCGTTGCCGTACCCTCACCTGGACCCTAAACCGTCCCCGTCCCCTAACCCTAACCCTAGCCCGAACCCTAACCCTAACCCTTCCCCGAAGCCTGACCCTCACCCGTCCCCTAATCCTAACCCGTACGCTAACACTAACCCGCGCCCTCACACGCACGCTCCCCCTAAAGCGTTGCCATACCCTCACCTGGACCCTAAACCGTCCCCGTCCCATAACCCTAACCCTAGCCCGAACCCTAACCCTAACCCTTCCCCGAAGCCTGACCCTCACCCGTCCCCTAATCCTAAGCCGTACGCTAACACTAACGCGCGCCCTCACACGCACGCTCCCCCTAAAGCGTTGCCGTACCCTCACCTGGACCCTAAACCGTCCCCGTCCCCTAACCCTAACCCTAGCCCGAACCCTAACCCTAACCCTTCCCCGAAGCCTGACCCTCACCCGTCCCCTAATCCTAACCCGTAAGCTAACACTAACCCGCGCCCTCACACACACGCTCCCCCTAAAGCGTTGCCGTACCCTCACCTGGACCGTAAACCGTCCCCGTCCCCTAACCCTAACCCTAGCCCGAACCCTAACCCTAACCCTTCCCCGAAGCCTGACCCTCACCCGTCCCCTAATCCTAACCCGTACGCTAACACTAACCCGCGCCCTCACACGCACACTCCCCCTAAAGCGTTGCCATACCCTCACCTGGACCCTAAAACGTCCCCATTCCCTAACCCTAACCCTAGCCCGAACCCTAACCCTAACCCTTCCCCGAAGCCTGACCCTCACCCGTCCCCTAATCCTAACCCGTATACTAACACTAACCCGCGCTCTCACACGCACGCTCCCCCTAAAGCGTTGCCGTACCCTCACCTGGACCCTAAACCGTCCCCGTCCCCTAACCCTAACCTTAGCCCGAACCCTAACCCTAACCCTTTCCCGAAGCCTGACCCTCACCCGTCCCATAATCCTAACCCGTACGCTAACACTACCCCGCGCCCTCACACGCACGCTCCCCCTAAATCGTTGCCTTACCCTCACCTGGACCCTAAACCGTCCCCGTCCCCTAACCCTAACCCTAGCCCGAACCCTAACCCTAACCCTTCCCCGAAGCCTGACCCTCACCCGTCCCCTAATCCTAACCCGTACGCTAACACTAACCCGCGCCCTCACACGCACGCTCCCCCTAAAGCGTTGCCGTACCCTCACTGGGACCCTAAACCGTCCCCGGTCCTAACCCTAACCCTAGCCCGAACCCTAACCCTAACCCTTCACCGAAGCCTGACCCTCACCCGTCCCCTAATCCTAACCCGAACGCTAACACTAACCCGCGCCCTCACACACACGCTCCCCCTAAAGCGTTGCCGTACCCTCACCTGGACCCTAAACCGTCCCCGTCCCCTAACCCTAACCCTAGCCCGAACCCTAACCCTAACCCTTCCCCGAAGCCTGACCCTCACCCGTCCCCTAATCCTAACCCGTACGCTAACACTAACCCGCGCCCTCACACGCACGCTCCCCCTAAAGCGTTGCCGTACCCTCATCTGGACCCTAAACCGTCCCCATCCCCTAACCCTAACCCTAGCCCGAACCCTAACCCTAACCCTTCCCCGAAGCCTGACCCTCACCCGTCCCCTAATCCTAACCCGTACGCTAACACTAACCCGCGCCCTCACACGCACGCTCCCCCTAAAGGGTTGCCGTACCCTCACCTGGACCCTAAACCGTCCCCGTCCCCTAACCCTAACCCTAGCCCGAACCCTAACCCTAACCCTTCCCCGAAGCCTGACCCTCACCCGTCCCCTAATCCTAACCCGTACGCTAACACTAACCCGCGCCCTCACACGCACGCTCCCCATAAAGCGTTGCCGTACCCTCCCCTGGACCCTAAACTGTCCCCGTCCCCTAACTCTCACCCTAGCTCGAACCCTAACACTAACCCTTCCCCGAAGCCTGACCCTCACCCGTACCCTAATCCTAACCCGTACGCTAACACTAACTCGCGCCCACACACGCACGCTCCCCCTAAAGCGTTGCCGTACCCTCACCTGGACCCTAAACCGTCCCCGTCCCCTAACCCTAACCCTAGCCCGAACCCTAACCCTAACCCTTCCCCGAAGCCTGACCCTCACCCGTCCCCTAATCCTAACCCGTACGCTAACAGTAACCCGCGCCCTCACACGCACGCTCCCCCTAAAGCGTTGCCGTACCGTCACCTGGACCCTAAACCGTCCCCGTCCCCTAACCCTAACCCTAGCCCGAACAGTAACCCTAACCCTTCCCCGAAGCCTGACCCTCACCCGTCCCCTAATCCTAACACGTACGCTAACACTAACCCGCGCCCTCACACGCACGCTCCCCCTAAATGGTTGCCGTACCCTCACCTGGACCCTAAACCGTCCCCGTCCCCTAACCCTAACCCTAGCCCGAACCCTAACCCTAACCCTTCCCCGAAGCCTGACCCTCACCCGTCCCCTAATCCTAACCCGTACGCTAACACTAACCCGCGCCCTCACACGCACGCTCCCCCTAAAGCGTTGCCGTACCCTCACCTGGACCCTAAACCGTCCCCGTCCCCTAACCCTAACCCTAGCCCGAACCCTAACCCTAACCCTTGCCCGAAGCCTGACCCTCACCCGTCCCCTAATCCTAACCCGTACGCTAACACTAACCCGCGCCCTCACACGCACGCTCCCCCTAAAGCGTTGCCGTACCCTCACCTGGACCCTAAACCGTCCCCATCCCCTAACCCTAACCCTAGCCCGAACCCTAACCCTAACCCTTCCCCGAAGCCTGACCCTCACCCGTCCCCTAATCCTAACCCGTACGCTAACACTAACCCGCGCCCTCACACGCACGCTCCCCCTAAAGCGTTGCCGTACCCTCACATGGACCCTAAACCGTCCCCGTCCCCTAACCCTAACCCTAGCCCGAACCCTAACCCTAACCCTTCCCCGAAGCCTGACCCTCACCCGTCCCCTAATCCTAAACCGTACGCTAACACTAACCCGCGCCCTCACACGCACGCTCCCCCTAAAGCGTTGCCGTACCCTCACCTGGACCCTAAACCGTCCCCATACCCTAACCCTAACCCTAGCCCGAACCCTAACCCTAACCCTTCCCCGAAGCCTGACCCTCACCCGTCCCCTAATCCTAACCCGTACGCTAACACTAACCCGCGCCCTTACACGCACGCTCCCCCTAAAGCGTTGCCGTACCCTCACCTGGACCCTAAACCGTCCCCGTCCCCTAACCCTAACCCTAGCCCGAACCCTAACCCTAACCCTTCCCCGAAGCCTGACCCTCACCCGTCCCCTAATCCTAACCCGTACGCTAACACTAACCCGCGCCCTCACACGCACGCTCCCCCTAAAGCGTTGCCGTACCCTCACCTGGACCCTAAACCGTCCCCGGTCCTAACCCTAACCCTAGCCCGAACCCTAACCCTAACCCTTCCCCGAAGCCTGACCCTCACCCGTCCCTTAATCCTAACCCGTACGCTAACACTAACCCGCGCCCTCACACGCACGCTCCCCCTAAAGCGTTGCCGTACCCTCACCTGGACCCTAAACCGTCCCCATCCCCAACCCTAACCCTAGCCCGAACCCTAAACCTAACCCTTCCCCGAAGCCTGACCCTCACACGTCCCCTAATCCTAACCCGTACGCTAACACTAACCCGCGCCCTCACACGCACGCTCCCCCTAAAGCGTTGCCGTACCCTCACCTGGACCCTAAACCGTCCCTGTCCCCTAACCCTAACCCTAGCCCTAGCCCGAACCCTAACCCTAACCCTTCCCCGAAGCCTGACCCTCACCCGTCCCCTAATCCTAACCCGTACGCTAACTCTAACCCGCGCCCTCACACGCACGCTCCCGCAAAAGCGTTGCCGTACCCTCACGTGGACCCTAAACCGTCCCCGGTCCTAACCCTAACCATAGCCCAACCCTAACCCTAACACTTCCCCGAAGCCTGACCCTCACCCGTCCCCTAATCCTAACCCGTACGCTAACACTAACCCGCGCCCTCACACGCACGCTCCCCCTAAAGCGTTGCCGTACCCTCACCTGGACCCTAAACCGTCCCCGGTCCTAACCCTAACCCTAGCCCGAACCCTAACCCTAACCCTTCCCCGAAGCCTGACCCTCACCCGTCCCATAATCCTAACCCGTACGCTAACACTAACCCGCGCCCTCACACGCACGCTCCCCCTAAAGCGTTGCTGTACCCTCACCTGGACCCTAAACCGTCCCCATCCCCTAACCCTAACCCTAGCCCGAACCCAAACCCTAACCCTTCCCCGAAGCCTGACCCTCACACGTCCCCTAATCCTAACCCGTACGCTAACACTAACCCGCGCCCTCACACGCACGCTCCCCCTAAAGCGTTGCCGTACCCTCACCTGGACCCTAAACCGTCCCCGTCCCCTAACCCTAACCCTAGCCCGAACCCTAACCCTAACCCTTCCCCGAAGCCTGACCCTCACCCGTCCCCTAATCCTAACGTGTACGCTAACACTAACACGCGCCCTCATACGCACGCTCCCCCTAAAGCGTTGCCGTACCCTCACCTGGACCCTAAACCGTCCGCGGTCCTAACCCTAACCCTAGCCCGAACGCTAACCCTAACCCTTCCCCGAAGCCTGACCCTCACCCGTCCCCTAATCCTAACCCGTACGCTAACACTAACCCGTGCCCTCACACGCACGCTCCCCCTAAAGCATTGCCGTACCCTCACCTGGACCCTAAACCGTCCCCATCCCCTAACCCTAACCGTAGCCCGAACCCTAACCCTAACCCTTCCCCGAAGCCTGACCCTCACACGTCCCCTAATCCTAACCCGTACGCTAACACTAACCCACGCCCTCACACGCACGCTCCCCCTAAAGCGTTGCCGTACCCTCACCTGGACCCTAAACCATCCCCTTCCCCTAACCCTAACCCTAGCCCGAAGCCTAACCCTAACCCTTCCCCGAAGCCTGACCCTCACCCGTCCCCTAATCCTAACCCGTACGCTAACACTAACCCGCGCCCTCACACGCACGCTTCCCCTAAAGCGTTGCCGTATCCTCACCTGGACCCTAAACCGTCCCCGTCCCCTAACCCTAACCCTAGCCCGAACCGTAACCCTAACACTTCCCCGAAGCCTGACCCTCACCCGTCCCCTAATCCTAACCCGTACGCTAACACTAACCCGCGCCCTCACACGCACGCTCCCCCTAAAGCGTTGCCGTACCCTCACCTGGACCCTAAACCGTACCCGTCCCCTAACCCTAACCCTAGCCCGAACCCTAACCCTAACCCTTCCCCGAAGCCTGACCCTCACCCGTCCCCTAATCCTAACCCGTACGCTAACACTAACCCGCGCCCTCACACGCACGCTCCCCCTAAAGCGTTGCCATACCCTCACCTGGACCCTAAACCGTCCCCGTCCCATAACCCTAACCCTAGCCCGAACCCTAACCCGAACCCTTCCCCGAAGCCTGACCCTCACCCGTCCCCTAATCCTAAGCCGTACGCTAACACTAACGCGCGCCCTCACACGCACGCTCCCCCTAAAGCGTTGCCGTACCCTCACCTGGACCCTATACCGTCCCCGTCCCCTAACCCTAACCCTAGCCCGAACCCTAACCCTAACCCTTCCCCGAAGCCTGACCCTCACCCGTCCCCTAATCCTAACCCGTACGCTAACACTAACGCGCGCCCTCACACGCACGCTCCCCCTAAAGCGTTGCCGTACCCTCACCTGGACCGTAAACCGTCCCCGTCCCCTAACCCTAACCCTAGCCCGAACCCTAACCCTAACCCTTCCCCGAAGCCTGACCCTCACCCGTCCCTTAATCCTAACCCGTACGCTAACACTAACCCGCGCCCTCACACGCACACTCTCCCTAAAGCGTTGCCATACCCTCACCTGGACCCTAAACCGTCCCCATTCCCTAACCCTAACCCTAGCCCGAACCCTAACCCTAACCCTTCCCCGAAGCCTGACCCTCACCCGTCCCCTAATCCTAACCCGTATGCTAACACTAACCCGCGCTCTCACACGCACGCTCCCCCTAAAGCGTTGCCGTACCCTCACCTGGACCCTAAACCGTCCCCGTCCCCTAACCCTAACCCTAGCCCGAACCCTAACCCTAACCCTTCCCCGAAGCGTGACCCTCACCCGTCCCATAATCCTAACCCGTACGCTAACACTACCCCGCGCCCTCACACGCACGCTCCCCCTAAAGCGTTGCCTTACCCTCACCTGGACCCTAAACCGTCCCCGTCCCCTAACCCTAACCCTAGCCCGGACCCTAACCCTAACCCTTCCCCGAAGCCTGACCCTCACCCGTCCCCTAATCCTAACCCGTACGCTAACACTAACACGCGCCCTCACACGCACGCTCCCCCTAAAGCGTTGCCGTACCCTCACCTGGACCCTAAACCATCCCCGGTCCTAACCCTAACCCTAGCCCGAACCCTAACCCTAACCCTTCACCGAAGCCTGACCCTCACCCGTCCCCTAATCCTAACCCGTACGCTAACACTAACCCGCGCCCTCACACGCACGCTCCCCCTAAAGCGTTGCCGTACCCTCACCTGGACCCTAAACCGTCCCCATCCCCTAACCCTAACCCTAGCCCGAACCCTAACCTTAACCCTTCCCCGAAGCCTGACCCTCACCCGTCCCCTAATCCTAACCCGTACGCTAACACTAAACCGCGCCCTCACACGCACGCTCCCCCTAAAGCGTTGCCGTACCCTCACATGGACCCTAAACCGTCCCCGTCCCCTTACCCTAACCCTAGCCCGAACCCTAACCCTAACCCTTCCCCGAAGCCTGACCCTCACCCGTCCCCTAATCCTAAACCGTACGCTAACACTAACCCGCGCCCTCACACGCACGCTCCCCCTAAAGCGTTGCCGTACCCTCACCTGGACCCTAAACCGTCCCCATACCCTAACCCTAACCCTAGCCCGAACCCTAACCCTAACCCTTCCCCGAAGCCTGACCCTCACCCGTCCCGTAATCCTAACCCGTACGCTAACACTAACCCGCGCACTTACACGCACGCTCCCCCTAAAGCGTTGCCGTACCCTCACCTGGACCCTAAACCGTCCCCGTCCCCTAACCCTAACCCTAGCCCGAACCCTAACCCTAACCCTTCCCCGAAGCCTGACCCTCACCCGTCCCCTAATCCTAACCCGTACGCTAACACTAACCCGCGCCCTCACACGCACGCTCCCCCTAAAGCGTTGCCGTACCCTCACCTGGACCCTAAACCGTCCCCGGTCCTAACCCTAACCCTAGCCCGAACCCTAACCCTAACCCTTCCCCGAAGCCTGACCCTCACCCGTCCCTTAATCCTAACCCGTACGCTAACACTAACCCGCGCCCTCACACGCACGCTCCCCCTAAAGCGTTGCCGTACCCTCACCTGGACCCTAAACCGTCCCCATCCCCAACCCTAACCCTAGCCCGAACCCTAAACCTAACCCTTCCCCGAAGCCTGACCCTCACACGTCCCCTAATCCTAACCCGTACGCTAACACTAACCCGCGCCCTCACACGCACGCTCCCCCTAAAGCGTTGCCGTACCCTCACCTGGACCCTAAACCGTCCCCGTCCCCTAACCCTAACCCTAGCCCTAGCCCGAACCCTAACCCTAACCCTTCCCCGAAGCCTGACCCTCACCCGTCCCCTAATCCTAACCCGCACGCTAACTCTAACCCGCGCCCTCACACGCACGCTCCCGCAAAAGCGTTGCCGTACCCTCACGTGGACCCTAAACCGTCCCCGGTCCTAACCCTAACCCTAGCCCAACCCTAACCCTAACCCTTCCCCGAAGCCTGACCCTCACCCGTCCCCTAATCCTAACCCGTACGCTAACACTAACCCGCGCCCTCACACGCACGCTCCCCCTAAAGTGTTGCCGTACCCTCACCTGGACCCTAAACCGTCCCCATCCCCTAACCCTAACCGTAGCCCGAACCCTAACCCTAACCCTTCCCCGAAGCCTGACCCTCACACGTCCCCTAATCCTAACCCGTACGCTAACACTAACCCACGCCCTCACACGCACGCTCCCCCTAAAGCGTTGCCGTACCCTCACTTGGACCCTAAACCATCCCCTTCCCCTAACCCTAACCCTAGCCCGAACCCTAACCCTAACCCTTCCCCGAAGCCTGACCCTCACCCGTCCCCTAATCCTAACCCGTACGCTAACACTAACCCGCGCCCTCACACGCACGCTCCCCCTAAAGCGTTGCCGTATCCTCACCTGGACCCTAAACCGTCCCCGTCCCCTAACCCTAACCCTAGCCCGAACCCTAACCCTAACACTTCCCCAAAGCCTGACCCTCGCCCGTCCCCTAATCCTAACCCGTACGCTAACACTAACCCGCGCCCTCACACGCACGATCCCCCTAAAGCGTTGCCGTACCCTCACCTGGACCCTAAACCGTACCCGTCCCCTAACCCTAACCCTAGCCCGAACCCTAACCCTAACCCTTCCCCGAAGCCTGACCCTCACCCGTCCCCTAATCCTAACCCGTACGCTAACACTAACCCGCGCCCTCACACGCACGCTCCCCCTAAAGCGTTGCCATACCCTCACCTGGACCCTAAACCGTCCCCGTCCCCTAACCCTAACCCTAGCCCGAACCCTAACCCGAACCCTTCCCCGAAGCCTGACCCTCACCCGTCCCCTAATCCTAAGCCGTACGCTAACACTAACGCGCGCCCTCACACGCACGCTCCCCCTAAAGCGTTGCCGTACCCTCACCTGGACCCTATACCGTCCCCGTCCCCTAACCCTAACCCTAGCCCGAACCCTAACCCTAACCCTTCCCCGAAGCCTGACCCTCACCCGTCCCCTAATCCTAACCCGTACGCTAACACTAACGCGCGCCCGCACACGCACGCTCCCCCTAAAGCGTTGCCGTACCCTCACCTGGACCGTAAACCGTCCCCGTCCCCTAACCCTAACCCTAGCCCGAACCCTAACCCTAACCCTTCCCCGAAGCCTGACCCTCACCCGTCCCCTAATCCTAACCCGTACGCTAACACTAACCCGCGCCCTCACACGCACACTCCCCCTAAAGCGTTGCCATACCCTCACCTGGACCCTAAACCGTCCCCATTCCCTAACACTAACCCTAGCCCGAACCCTAACCCTAACCCTTCCCCGAAGCCTGACCCTCACCCGTCCCCTAATCCTAACCCGTATGCTAACACTAACCCGCGCTCTCACACGCACGCTCCCCCTAAAGCGTTGCCGTACCCTCACCTGGACCCTAAACCGTCCCCGTCCCCTAACCCTAACCCTAGCCCGAACCCTAACCCTAACCCTTCCCCGAAGCCTGACCCTCACCCGTCCCATAATCCTAACCCGTACGCTAACACTACCCCGCGCCCTCACACGCACGCTCCCCCTAAAGCGTTGCCTTACCCTCACCTGGACCCTAAACCGTCCCCGTCCCCTAACCCTAACCCTAGCCCGAACCCTAACCCTAACCCTTCCCCGAAGCCTGACCCTCACCCGTCCCCTAATCCTAACCCGTACGCTAACACTAACACGCGCCCTCACACGCACGCTCCCCCTAAAGCGTTGCCGTACCCTCACTGGGACCCTAAACCATCACCGGTCCTAACCCTAACCCTAGCCCGAACCCTAACCCTAACCCTTCACCGAAGCCTGACCCTCACCCGTCCCCTAATCCTAACCCGTACGCTAACACTAACCCGCGCCCTCACACACACGCTCCCCCTAAAGCGTTGCCGTACCCTCACCTGGACCCTAAACCGTCCCCGTCCCCTAACCCTAACCCTAGCCCGAACCCTAACCCTAAACCTTCCCCGAAGCCTGACCCTCACCCGTCCCCTAATCCTAACCCGTACGCTAACACTAACCCGCGCCCTTACACGCACGCTCCCCCTAAAGCGTTGCCGTACCCTCACCTGGACCCTAAACCGTCCCCATCCCCTAACCCTAACCCTAGCCCGAACCCTAACCCTAACCCTTCCCCGAAGCCTGACCCTCACCCGTCCCCTAATCCTAACCCGTACGCTAACACTAACCCGCGCCCTCACACGCACGCTCCCCCTAAAGCGTTGCCGTACCCTCACATGGACCCTAAACCGTTCCCGTCCCCTAACCCTAACCCTAGCCCGAACCCTAACCCTAACCCTTCCCCGAAGCCTGACCCTCACCCGTCCCCTAATCCTAAACCGTACGCTAACACTAACCCGCGCCCTCACACGCACGCTCCCCCTAAAGCGTTGCCGTACCCTCACCTGGACCCTAAACCGTCCCCATACCCTAACCCTAACCCTAGCCCGAACCCTAACCCTAGCCCTTCCCCGAAGCCTGACCCTCACCCGTCCCCTAATCCTAACCCATACGCTAACACTAACCTGCGCCCTTACACGCACGCTCCCTCTAAAGCGTTGCCGTACCCTCACCTGGACCCTAAACCGTCCCCGTCCCCTAACCCTAACCCTAGCCCGAACCCTAACCCTAACCCTTCCCCGAAGCCTGACCCTCACCCGTCCCTTAATCCTAACCCGTACGCTAACACTAACCCGCGCCCTCAAACGCACGCTCCCCCTAAAGCGTTGCCGTACCCTCACCTGGACCCTAAACCGTCCCCATCCCCAACACTAACCCTAGCCCGAACCCTAAACCTAACCCTTCCCCGAAGCCTGACCCTCACCCGTCCCCTAATCCTAACCCGTACGCTAACACTAACCCGCGCCCTCACACGCACGCTCCCCCTAAAGCGTTGCCGTACCCTCACCTGGACCCTAAACCGTCCCCGTCCCCTAACCCTAACCCTAGCCCTAGCCCTAGCCCGAACCCTAACCCTAACCCTTCCCCGAAGCCTGACCCTCACCCGTCCCCTAATCCTAACCCGCACGCTAACTCTAACCCGCGCCCTCACACGCACGCTCCCGCAAAAGCGTTGCCGTACCCTCACGTGGACCCTAAACCGTCCCCGGTCCTAACCCTAACCCTAGCCCGAACCCTAACCCTAACCCTTCCCCGAAGCCTGACCCTCACCCGTCCCCTAATCCTAACCCGTACGCTAACACTAACCCGCGCCCTCACACGCACGCTCCCCCTAAAGCGTTGCCGTACCCTCACATGGACCCTAAACCGTTCCCGTCCCCTAACCCTAACCCTAGCCCGAACCCTAACCCTAACCCTTCCCCGAAGCCTGACCCTCACCCGTCCCCTAATCCTAAACCGTACGCTAACACTAACCCGCGCCCTCACACGCACGCTCCCCCTAAAGAGTTGCCGTACCCTCACCTGGACCCTAAACCGTCCCCATACCCTAACCCTAACCCTAGCCCGAACCCTAACCCTAGCCCTTCCCCGAAGCCTGACCCTCACCCGTCCCCTAATCCTAACCCATACGCTAACACTAACCCGCGCCCTTACACGCACGCTCCCCCTAAAGCGTTGCCGTACCCTCACCTGGACCCTAAACCGTCCCCGTCCCCTAACCCTAACCCTAGCCCGAACCCTAACCCTAACCCTTCCCCGAAGCCTGACCCTCACCCGTCCCTTAATCCTAACCCGTACGCTAACACTAACCCGCGCCCTCAAACGCACGCTCCCCCTAAAGCGTTGCCGTACCCTCACCTGGACCCTAAACCGTCCCCATCCCCAACACTAACCCTAGCCCGAACCCTAAACCTAACCCTTCCCCGAAGCCTGACCCTCACCCGTCCCCTAATCCTAACCCGTACGCTAACACTAACCCGCGCCCTCACACGCACGCTCCCCCTAAAGCGTTGCCGTACCCTCACCTGGACCCTAAACCGTCCCCGTCCCCTAACCCTAACCCTAGCCCTAGCCCTAGCCCGAACCCTAACCCTAACCCTTCCCCGAAGCCTGACCCTCACCCGTCCCCTAATCCTAACCCGCACGCTAACTCTAACCCGCGCCCTCACACGCACGCTCCCGCAAAAGCGTTGCCGTACCCTCACGTGGACCCTAAACCGTCCCCGGTCCTAACCCTAACCCTAGCCCGAACCCTAACCCTAACCCTTCCCCGAAGCCTGACCCTCACCCGTCCCCTAATCCTAACCCGTACGCTAACAATAACCCGCGCCCTCACACGCACGCTCCCCCTAAAGCATTGCCGTACCCTCACCTGGACCCTAAACCGTCCCCATTCCCTAACCCTAACCCTAGCCCGAACCCTAACCCTAACCCTTCCCCGAAGACTGACCCTCACACGTCCCCTAATCCTAACCCGTACGCTAACACTAACCCGCGCCCTCACACACACGCTGCCCCTAAAGCGTTGCCGTACCCTCACCTGGACCCTAAACCGTCCCCGTCCCCTAACCCTAACCCTAGCCCGAACCCTAACCCTAACCCTTCCCCGAAGCCTGACCCTCCCCCGTCCCCTAATCCTAACCCGTACGCTAACACTAACCCGCGCCCTCACACGCACGCTCCCCCTAAAGCGTTGCCGTACCCTCACCTGGACCCTAAACCGTCCCCGTCCCCTAACCCTAACCCTAGCCCGAACCCTAACCCTAACACTTCCCCGAAGCCTGACCCTCACACGTCCCCTAATCCTAACCCGTACGCTAACACTAACCAGCGCCCTCACATGCATGCTCCCCCTAAAGCGTTGCCGTACCCTCACCTGGACCCTATACCGTCCCCGTCCCCTAACCCTAACCCTAGCCCGAACCCTAAACCTAACCCTTCCCCGAAGCCTGACCCTCACCCGTCCCCTAATCCTAACCCGTACGCTAACACTAACCCGTGCCCTCACAAGCACGCTGCCCCTAAAGCGTTGCCGTACCCTCACCTGGACCCTAAACCGTCCCCGTCCCCTAACCCTAACCCTAGCCCGAACCCTAACCCTAACCCTTCCCCGAAGCCTGACCCTCACCCGTCCCCTAATCCTAACCCGTACGCTAACACTAACCTGCGCCCTCACACGCACGCTCCCCCTAAAGCGTTGCCATACCCTCACCTGGACCCTAAACCGTCCCCGTCCCATAACCCTAACCCTAGCCCGAACCCTAACCCGAACCCTTCCCCGAAGCCTGACCCTCACCCGTCCCCTAATCCTAAGCCGTACGCTAACACTAACGCGCGCCCTCACACGCACGCTCCCCCTAAAGCGTTGCCGTACCCTCACCTGGACCCTAAACCGTCCCCGTCCCCTAACCCTAACCCTAGCCCGAACCCTAACCCTAACCCTTCCCCGAAGCCTGACCCTCACCCGTCCCCTAATCCTAACCCGTAAGCTAACACTAACCCGCGCCCTCACACACACGCTCCCCCTAAAGCGTTGCCGTACCCTCACCTGGACCGTAAACCGTCCCCGTCCCCTAACCCTAACCCTAGCCCGAACCCTAACCCTAACCCTTCCCCGAAGCCTGACCCTCACCCGTCCCCTAATCCTAACCCGTACGCTAACACTAACCCGCGCCCTCACACGCACACTCCCCCTAAAGCGTTGCCATACCCTCACCTGGACCCTAAAACGTCCCCATTCCCTAACCCTAACCCTAGCCCGAACCCTAACCCTAACCCTTCCCCGAAGCCTGACCCTCACCCGTCCCCTAATCCTAACCCGTATGCTAACACTAACCCGCGCTCTCACACGCACGCTCCCCCTAAAGCGTTGCCGTACCCTCACCTGGACCCTAAACCGTCCCCGTCCCCTAACCCTAACCCTAGCCCGAACCCTAACCCTAACCCTTCCCCGAAGCCTGACCCTCACCCGTCCCATAATCCTAACCCGTACGCTAACACTACCCCGCGCCCTCACACGCACGCTCCCCCTAAAGCGTTGCCTTACCCTCACCTGGACCCTAAACCGTCCCCGTCCCCTAACCCTAACCCTAGCCCGAACCCTAACCCTAACCCTTCCCCGAAGCCTGACCCTCACCCGTCCCCTAATCCTAACCCGTACGCTAACACTAACCCGCGCCCTCACACGCACGCTCCCCCTAAAGCGTTGCCGTACCCTCACTGGGACCCTAAACCGTCCCCGGTCCTAACCCTAACCCTAGCCCGAACCCTAACCCTAACCCTTCACCGAAGCCTGACCCTCACCCGTCCCCTAATCCTAACCCGTACGCTAACACTAACCCGCGCCCTCACACACACGCTCCCCCTAAATCGTTGCCGTACCCTCACCTGGACCCTAAACCGTCCCCGTCCCCTAACCCTAACCCTAGCCCGAACCCTAACCCTAACCCTTCCTCGAAGCCTGACCCTCACCCGTCCCCTAATCCTAACCCGTACGCTAACACTAACCCGCGCCCTCACACGCACGCTCCCCCTAAAGCGTTGCCGTACCCTCACCTGGACCCTAAACCATCCCCATCCCCTAAACCTAACCCTAGCCCGAACCCTAACCCTAACCCTTCCCCGAAGCCTGACCCTCACCCGTCCCCTAATCCTAACCCGTACGCTAACACTAACCCGCGCCCTCACACGCACGCTCCCCCTAAAGCGTTGCCGTACCCTCACATGGACCCTAAACCGTCCCCGTCCCCTAACCCTAACCCTAGCCCGAACCCTAACCCTAACCCTTCCCCGAAGCCTGACCCTCACCCGTCCCCTAATCCTAAACCGTACGCTAACACTATCCCACGCCCTCACACGCACGCTCCCCCTAAAGCGTTGCCGTACCCTCACCTGGACCCTAAACCATCCCCTTCCCCTAACCCTAACCCTAGCCCGAACCCTAACCCTAACCCTTCCCCGAAGCCTGACCCTCACCAGTCCCCTAATCCTAACCCGTACGCTAACACTAACCCGCGCCCTCACACGCACGCTCCCCCTAAAGCGTTGCCGTATCCTCACCTGGACCCTAAACCGTCCCCGTCCCCTAACCCTAACCCTAGCCCGAACCCTAACCCTAACACTTCCCCGAAGCCTGACCCTCGCCCGTCCCCTAATCCTAACCCGTACGCTAACACTAACCCGCGCCCTCACATGCACGCTCCCCCTAAAGCGTTGCCGTACCGTCACCTGGACCCTAAACCGTACCCGTCCCCTAACCCTAACCCTAGCCCGAACCCTAACCCTAACCCTTCCCCGAAGCCTGACCCTCACCCGTCCCCTAATCCTAACCCGTACGCTAACACTAACCCGCGCCCTCACACGCACGCTCCCCCTAAAGCGTTGCCGTACCCTCACCTGGACCCTAAACCGTCCCCGTCCCATAACCCTAACCCTAGCCCGAACCCTAACCCGAACACTTCCCCGAAGCCTGACCCTCACCCGTCCCCTAATCCTAAGCCGTACGCTAACACTAATGCGCGCCCTCACACGCACGCTCCCCCTAAAGCGTTGCCGTACCCTCACCTGGACCCTATACCGTCCCCGTCCCCTAACCCTAACCCTAGCCCGAACCCTAACCCTAACTCTTCCCCGAAGCCTGACCCTCACCCGTCCCCTAATCCTAACCCGTACGCTAACACTAACGCGCGCCCTCACACGCACGCTCCCCCTAAAGCGTTGCCGTACCCTCACCTGGACCGTAAACCGTCCCCGTCCCCTAACCCTAACCCTAGCCCGAACCCTAACCCTAACCCTTCCCCGAAGCCTGACCCTCACCCGTCCCCTAATCCTAACCCGTACGCTAACACTAACCCGCGCCCTCACACCCACGCTCCCCCTAAAGCGTTGCCGTACCCTCACATGGACCCTAAACCGTCCCCGTCCCCTAACCCTAACCCTAGCCCGAACCCTAACCCTAACCCTTCCCCGAAGCCTGACCCTCACCCGTCCCCTAATCCTAAACCGTACGCTAACACTAACCCGCGCCCTCACACGCACGCTCCCCCTAAAGCGTTGCCGTACCCTCACCTGGACCCTAAACCGTCCCCATACCCTAATCCTAACCCTAGCCCGAACCCTAACCCTAACCCTTCCCCGAAGCCTGACCCTCACCCGTCCCCTAATCCTAACCCGTACGCTAACACTAACCCGCGCCCTTACACGCACGCTCCCCCTAAAGCGTTGCCGTACCCTCACCTGGACCCTAAACCGTCCCCGTCCCCTAACCCTAACCCTAGCCCGAACCCTAACCCTAAACCTTCCCCGAAGCCTGACCCTCACCCGTCCCCTAATCCTAACCCGTACGCTAACACTAACCCACGCCCTCACACGCACGCTCCCCCTAAAGCGTTGCCGTACCCTCACCTGGACCCTAAACCGTCCCCGGTCCTAACCCTAACCCTAGCCCTAACCCTAACCCTAACCCTTCCCCGAAGCCTGACCCTCACCCGTCCCCTAATCCTAAACCGTACGCTAACACTAACCCGCGCCCTCACACGCACGCTCCCCCTAAAGCGTTGCCGTACCCTCACGTGGACCCTAAACCGTCCCCGGTCCTAACCCTAACCCTAGCCCGAACCCTAACCCTAACCCTTCCCCGAAGCCTGACCCTCACCTGTCCCCTAATCCTAACCCGTACGCTAACACTAACCCGCGCCCTCACACGCACGCTCCCCCTAAAGCGTTGCCGTACCCTCACCTGGACCCTAAACCGTCCGCGGTCCTAACCCTAACCCTAGCCCGAACGCTAACCCTAACCCTTCCCCGAAGCCTGACCGTCACCCGTCCCCTAATCCTAACCCGTACGCTAACACTAACCCGCGCCCTCACACGCACGCTCCCCCTAAAGCGTTGCCGTACCCTCACCTGGACCCTAAACCGTCCCCATCCCCTAACCCTAACCGTAGCCCGAACCCTAACCCTAACCCTTCCCCGAAGCCTGACCCTCACACGTCCCCTAATCCCAACCCGTACGCTAACACTAACCCACGCCCTCACACGCACGCTCCCCCTAAAGCGTTACCGTACCCTCACCTGGACCCTAAACCATCCCCTTCCCCTAACCATAACCCTAGCCCGAACCCTAACCCTAACCCTTCCCCGAAGCCTGACCCTCACCCGTCCCCTAATCCTAACCCGTACGCTAACACTAACCCGCGCCCTCACACGCACGCTCCCCCTAAAGCGTTGCCGTATCCTCACCTGGACCCTAAACCGTCCCCGTCCCCTAACCCTAACCCTAGCCCGAACCCTAACCCTAACCCTTCCCCGAAGCCTGACCCTCACCCGTCCCCTAATCCTAACCCGTACGCTAACACTAACCCGCGCCCTCACACGCACGCTCCCCCTAAAGTGTTGCCATACCCTCACCTGGACCCTAAACCGTCCCCGTCCCATAACCCTAACCCTAGCCCGAACCCTAACCCGAACACTTCCCCGAAGCCTGACCCTCACCCGTCCCCTAATCCTAAGCCGTACGCTAACACTAACGCGCGCCCTCACACGCACGCTCCCCCTAAAGCGTTGCCGTACCCTCACCTGGACCCTATACCGTCCCCGTCCCCTAACCCTAACCCTAGCCCGAACCCTAACCCTAACCCTTCCCCGAAGCCTGACCCTCACCCGTCCCCTAATCCTAACCCGTATGCTAACACTAACCCGCGCTCTCACACGCATGCTCCCCCTAAAGCGTTGCCGTACCCTCACCTGGACCCTAAACCGTCCCCGTCCCCTAACCCTAACCCTAGCCCGAACCCTAACCCTAACCCTTCCCCGAAGCCTGACCCTCACCCGTCCCATAATCCTAACCCGTACGCTAACACTACCCCGCGCCCTCACACGCACGCTCCCCCTAAAGCGTTGCCTTACCCTCACCTGGACCCTAAACCGTCCCCGTCCCCTAACCCTAACCCTAGCCCGAACCCTAACCCTAACCCTTCCCCGAAGCCTGACCCTCACCCGTCCCCTAATCCTAACCCGTACGCTAACACTAACACGCGCCCTCACACGCACGCTCCCCCTAAAGCGTTGCCGTACCCTCACTGGGACCCTAAACCATCCCCGGTCCTAACCCTAACCCTAGCCCGAACCCTAACCCTAACCCTTCACCGAAGCCTGACCCTCACCCGTCCCCTAATCCTAACCCGTACGCTAACACTAACCCGCGCCCTCACACACACGCTCCCCCTAAAGCGTTGCCGTACCCTCACCTGGACCCTAAACCGTCCCCGTCCCCTAACCCTAACCCTAGCCCGAACCCTAACCCTAACCCTTCCCCGAAGCCTGACCCTCACCCGTCCCCTAATCCTAACCCGTACGCTAACACTAACCCGCGCCCTCACACGCACGCTCCCCCTAAAGCGTTGCCGTACCCTCACCTGGACCCTAAACCGTCCCCGTCCCCTAACCCTAACCCTAGCCCGAACCCTAACCCTAACCCTTCCCCGAAGCCTGACCCTCACCCGTCCCCTAATCCTAACCCGTACGCTAACACTAACCCGCGCCCTCACACGCACACTCCCCCTAAAGCGTTGCCATACCCTCACCTGGACCCTAAACCGTCCCCATTCCCTAACCCTAACCCTAGCCCGAACCCTAACCCTAACCCTTCCCCGAAGCCTGACCCTCACCCGTCCCCTAATCCTAACCCGTATGCTAACACTAACCCGCGCTCTCACACGCATGCTCCCCCTAAAGCGTTGCCGTACCCTCACCTGGACCCTAAACCGTCCCCGTCCCCTAACCCTAACCCTAGCCCGAACCCTAACCCTAACCCTTCCCCGAAGCCTGACCCTCACCCGTCCCATAATCCTAACCCGTACGCTAACACTACCCCGCGCCCTCACACGCACGCTCCCCCTAAAGCGTTGCCTTACCCTCACCTGGACCCTAAACCGTCCCCGTCCCCTAACCCTAACCCTAGCCCGAACCCTAACCCTAACCCTTCCCCGAAGCCTGACCCTCACCCGTCCCCTAATCCTAACCCGTACGCTAACACTAACACGCGCCCTCACACGCACGCTCCCCCTAAAGCGTTGCCGTACCCTCACTGGGACCCTAAACCATCCCCGGTCCTAACCCTAACCCTAGCCCGAACCCTAACCCTAACCCTTCACCGAAGCCTGACCCTCACCCGTCCCCTAATCCTAACCCGTACGCTAACACTAACCCGCGCCCTCACACACACGCTCCCCCTAAAGCGTTGCCGTACCCTCACCTGGACCCTAAACCGTCCCCGTCCCCTAACCCTAACCCTAGCCCGAACCCTAACCCTAACCCTTCCCCGAAGCCTGACCCTCACCCGTCCCCTAATCCTAACCCGTACGCTAACACTAACCCGCGCCCTCACACGCACGCTCCCCCTAAAGCGTTGCCGTACCCTCACATGGACCCTAAACCGTCCCCGTCCCCTAACCCTAACCCTAGCCCGAACCCTAACCCTAACCCTTCCCCGAAGCCTGACCCTCACCCGTCCCCTAATCCTAAACCGTACGCTAACACTAACCCGCGCCCTTACACGCACGCTCCCCCTAAAGCGATGCCGTACCCTCACCTGGACCCTAAACCGTCCCCGTCCCCTAACCCTAACCCTAGCCCGAACCCTAACCCTAACCCTTCCCCGAAGCCTGACCCTCACCCGTCCCCTAATCCTAACCCGTACGCTAACACTAACCCGCGCCCTCACACGCACGCTCCACCTAAAGCGTTGCCGTACACTCACCTGGACCCTAAACCGTCCCCGGTCCTAACCCTAACCCTAGCCCGAACCCTAACCCTAACCCTTCCCCGAAGCCTGACCCTCACCCGTCCCTTAATCCTAACCCGTACGCTAACACTAACCCGCGCCCTCAAACGCACGCTCCCCCTAAAGCGTTGCCGTACCCTCACCTGGACCCTAAACCGTCCCCGTCCCCAACACTAACCCTAGCCCGAACCCTAAACCTAACCCTTCCCCGAAGCCTGACCCTCACCCGTCCCCTAATCCTAACCCGTACGCTAACACTAACCCGCGCCCTCACACGCACGCTCCCCCTAAAGCGTTGCCGTACCCTCACCTGGACCCTAAACCGTCCCCGTCCCCTAACCCTAACCCTAGCCCTAGCCCAAACCCTAACCCTAACCCTTCCCCGAAGCCTGACCCTCACCCGTCCCCTAATCCTCACCCGCACGCTAACTCTAACCCGCGCCCTCACACGCACGCTCCCGCAAAAGCGTTGCCGTACCCTCACGTGGACCCTAAACCGTCCCCGGTCCTAACCCTAACCCTAGCCCGAACCCTAACCCTAACCCTTCCCCGAAGCCTGACCCTCACCCGTCCCCAAATCCTAAGCCGTACGCTAACACTAACGCGCGCCCTCACACGCACGCTCCCCCTAAAGCGTTGCCGTACCCTCACCTGGACCCTAAACCGTCCCCGTCCCCTAACCCTAACCCTAGCCCGAACCCTAACCCTAACACTTCCCCGAAGCCTGACCCTCACCCGTCCCCTAATCCTAACCCGTACGCTAACACTAACCAGCGCCCTCACATGCATGCTCCCCCTAAAGCGTTGCCGTACCCTCACCTGGACCCTATACCGTCCCCGTCCCCTAACCCTAACCCTAGCCCGAACCCTAAACCTAACCCTTCCCCGAAGCCTGACCCTCACCCGTCCCCTAATCCTAACCCGTACGCTAACACTAACCCGTGCCCTCACAAGCACGCTGCCCCTAAAGCGTTGCCGTACCCTCACCTGGACCCTAAACCGTCCCCGTCCCCTAACCCTAACCCTAGCCCGAACCCTAACCCTAACCCTTCCCCGAAGCCTGACCCTCACCCGTCCCCTAATCCTAACCCGTACGCTAACACTAACCCGCGCCCTCACACGCACGCTCCCCCTAAAGCGTTGCCATACCCTCACCTGGACCCTAAAACGTCCCCGTCCCATAACCCTAACCCTAGCCCGAACCCTAACCCTAACCCTTCCCCGAAGCCTGACCCTCACCCGTCCCCTAATCCTAACCCGTATGCTAACACTAACCCGCGCTCTCACACGCACGCTCCCCCTAAAGCGTTGCCGTACTCTCACCTGGACCCTAAACCGTCCCCGTCCCCTAACCCTAACCCTAGCCCGAACCCTAACCCTAACCCTTCCCCGAAGCCTGACCCTCACCCGTCCCATAATCCTAACCCGTACGCTAACACTACCCCGCGCCCTCACACGCACGCTCCCCCTAAAGCGTTGCCTTACCCTCACCTGGACCCTAAACCGTCCCCGTCCCCTAACCCTAACCCTAGCCCGAACCCTAACCCTAACCCTTCCCCGAAGCCTGACCCTAACCCGTCCCCTAATCCTAACCCGTACGCTAACACTAACCCGCGCCCTCACACGCACGCTCCCCCTAAAGCGTTGCCGTACCCTCACTGGGACCCTAAACCGTCCCCGGTCCTAACCCTAACCCTAGCCCGAACCCTAACCCTAACCCTTCACCGAAGCCTGACCCTCACCCGTCCCCTAATCCTAACCCGTACGCTAACACTAACCCGCGCCCTCACACACACGCTCCCCCTAAAGCGTTGCCGTACCCTCACCTGGACCCTAAACCGTCCCCGTCCCCTAACACTAACCCTAGCCCGAACCCTAACCCTAACCCTTCCCCGAAGCCTGACCCTCACCCGTCCCCTAATCCTAACCCGTACGCTAACACTAACCCGCGCCCTCACACGCACGCTCCCCCTAAAGCGTTGCCGTACCCTCACCTGGACCCTAAACCGTCCCCATCCCCTAACCCTAACCCTAGCCCGAACCCTAACCCTAACCCTTCCCCGAAGCCTGACCCTCACCCGTCCCCTAATCCTAACCCGTACGCTAACACTAACCCGCGCCCTCACACGCACGCTCCCCCTAAAGCGTTGCCGTACCCTCACATGGACCCTAAACCGTCCCCGTCCCCTAACCCTAACCCTAGCCCGAACCCTAACCCTAACCCTTCCCCGAAGCCTGACCCTCACCCGTCCCCTAATCCTAAACCATACGCTAACACTATCCCACGCCCTCACACGCACGCTCCCCCTAAAGCGTTGCCGTACCCTCACCTGGACCCTAAACCACTCCCGTCCCCTAACCCTAACCCTAGCCCGAACGCTAACACTAACCCTTCCCTGAAGCCTGACCCTCAACCGTCCCCTACTCCTAACCCGTACGCTAACACTAACCCGCGCCCTCACACGCACGCTCCCCCTAAAGCGTTGCCGTATCCTCACCTGGACCCTAAACCGTCCCCGTCCCGTAACCCTACCCCTAGCCCGAACCCTAACCCTAACACTTCCCCGAAGCCTGACCCTCACCCGTCCCCTAATCCTAACCCGTACGCTAACACTAACCCGCGCCCTCACACGCACCCTCCCCCTAAAGCATTGCCGTACCCTCACCTGGACCCTAAACCGTCCCCGTCCCCTAAGCCTAACCCTAGCCCGAACCCTAACCCTAACCCTTCCCCGAAGCCTGACCCTCACCCGTCCCTTAATCCTAACCCGTACACTAACACTAACCCGCGCCCTCACACGCGCGCTCCCCCTAAAGCGTTGCCGTAACCTCACCTGGACACTAAACCGTCCCCGTCCCCTAACCCTAACCCTAGCCTGAACCCTAACCATAACACTTCCCCGAAGCCTGACCCGCACCCGTCCCCTAATCCTAAGCCGTAAGTAACACTAACCCGCGCCCTCACATGCACTCTCCCCCTAAAGCGTTGCCGTACCCTCACCTGGACCCTAAACCATCCCCGTCCCCTAACCCTAAGCCTAGCCCGAACCCTAACCCTAACCCTTCCCCGAAGCCTGACCCTCACCCGTCCCCTAATCCTAACCCGTACGCTAAGACTAACCCGCGCCGTCACACGCAAGCTCCCCCTAAAGCGTTGCCGTACCGTCACCTGGACCCTAAACCGTCCCCGTCCCCTAACCCTAACCCTAGCCCGAACCCTAACCCTAACCCTTCCCCGAAGCCTGACCCTCACCCTTCCCCTAATCCTAACCCGTACGCTAACACTAACGCGCGCCCTCACACGCACGCTCCCCCTAAAGCGTTGCCGTACCCTCACCTGGACCCTAAACCGTCCCCGTCCCCTAACCCTAACCCTAGCCCGAACCCTAACCCTAACCCTTCCCTGAAGCCTGACCCTCACCCGTCCCCTAATCCTAACCCGTACGCTAACAGTAACCCGCGCCCTCACACGTACGCTCCCCCTAAAGCGTTGCCGTACCCTCACCTGGACCCTAAACCGTCCCCGTCCCCTAAACCTAACCCTAGCCCGAACCCTAACCCTAACCCTTCCCCGAAGCCTGACCCTCTCCCGTCCCCTAATCCTAACCCGTACGCTAACACTAACCCGCGCCCTCACACGCACGCTCCCCCTAAAGCATTGACGTACCCTCACCTGGACCCTAAACCGTCCCCGTCCCCTAAACCTAACCCTAGCCCGAACCCTAACCCTAACCCTTCCCCGAAGCCTGACCCTCACCCGTCCCCTAATCCTAACCCGTACGCTAACACTAACCCGCGCCCTCACACGCACGCTCCCCCTAAAGCGTTGCCGTACCCTCACCTGGACCCTAAACCGTCCCCGTCCCCTAACCCTAACCCTAGCCCGAACCCTAACCCTAACCCTTCCCCGAAGCCTAACCCTCACCCATCCCCTAATCCTAACCCGTACGCTAACACTAACCTGCGCCCTCACACGCACGCTGCCCCTAAAGCGTTGCCGTACCCTCACCTGGACCCTAAACCGTCCCCGTCCCCTAACCCTAACCCTAGCCCGAACCCTAACCCTAACCCTTCCCCGAAGCCTGACCCTCACCCGTCCCCTAATCCTAACCCGTACGCTAACACTAACCCGCGCCCTCACACGCACGCTCACCCTAAATCGTTGCCGTACCCTCACCTGGACCCTAAACCGTCCCCGTCCCCTAACCCTAACCCTAGCCCGAACTTTACCCTAACCCTTCCCCGAAGCCTGACCCTCACCCGTCCCCTAATCCTAACCCGTACGCTAACACTAACCCGCGCCCTCACACGCACGCTCCCCCTAAAGCGTTGCCGTACCCTCACCTGGACCCTAAACCGTCCCCGTCCCCTAACCCTAACCCTAGCCCGAACCCTAACCCTAACACTTCCCCGAAGCCTGACCCTCACCCGTCCCCTAATCCTAAGCCGTACGCTAACACTAACGCGCGCCCTCACACGCACGCTCCCCCTAAAGCGTTGCCGTACCCTCACCTGGACCCTAAACCGTCCCCGTCCCCCACCCTGACCCTAGCCCGAACCCTAACCCTAACCCTTCCCCGAATCCTGACCCTCACTCGTCCCCTAATCCTAACCCGTACGCTAACACTAACCCGCGCCCTCACACGCACGCTCACCCTAAAGCGTTGCCGTACCCTCACCTGGACCCTAAACCGTCCCCGTCCCCTAACCCTAACCCTAGCCCGAACCCTAACCCTAACCCTTCCCCGAAGCCTGACCCTCACCCGTCCCCTAATCCTAACCCGTACGCTAACACTAACCCGCGCCCTCACACGCACGCTCCCCCTAAAGCGTTGCCGTACCCTCACCTGGAACCTAAACCGTCCCCGTCCCCTAACCCTAACCCTAGCCCGAATCCTAACCCTAACCCTTCCCCGAAGCCTGACCCTCACCCGTCCCATAATCCTAACCCGTACGCTAACACTAACCCACGCCCTCACACGCACGCTCCCCCTAAAGCGTTGCCGTACCCTCACCTGGACCCTAAACCGTCCCCGTCCCCTAACCCTAACCCTAGCCCGAACCCTAACCCTAACCCTTCCCCGAAGCCTGACCCTCACCCGTCCCCTAATCCTAACCCGTACGCTAACACTAACCCGCGCCCTCACACGCACGCTCCCCCTAAAGTGTTGCCGTACCCTCACCTGGACCCTAAACCGTCCCCGTCCCCTAACCCTAACCCTAGCCCGAACCCTAACCCTAACCCATCCCCGAAACCTGACCCTCACCCGTACCATAATCCTAACCCGTACGCTAACACTACCCCGCGCCCTCACAGTCACGCTCCCCCTAAAGCGTTGCCGTACACTCACCTGGACCCTAAACCGTCCCCGTCCCCAAACCCTAACCCTAGCCCGAACCCTAACCCTAAACCTTCCCCGAAGCCTGACCCTCCCCCGTCCCCTAATCCTAACCCGTACGCTAACACTAACCCGCGCCCTCACACGCACGCTCCCCCTAAAGCGTTGCCGTACCCTCACCTGGACCCTAAACCGTCCCCGGTCCTAACCCTAACCCTAGCCCGAACCCTAACCCTAACCCTTCCCCGAAGCCTGACCCTCACCCGTCCCTTAATCCTAACCCGTACGCTAACACTAACCCGCGCCCTCACACGCACGCTCCCCCTAAAGCGTTGCCGTACCCTCACCTGGACCCTAAACCGTCCCCATCCCCAACCCTAACCCTAGCCCGAACCCTAAACCTAACCCTTCCCCGAAGACTGACCCTCACACGTCCCATAATCCTAACCCGTACGCTAACACTAACCCGCGCCCTCACACGCACGCTCCCCCTAAAGCGTTGCCGTACCCTCACCTGGACCCTAAACCGTCCCCGTCCCCTAACCCTAACCCTAGCCCGAACCCTAACCCTAACCCTTCCCCGAAGCCTGACGCTCACCCGTCCCCTAATCCTAACCCGTACGCTAACACTAACCCGCGCCCTCACACGCACGCTCCCCCTAAAGCGTTGCCGTACCCTCACGTGGACCCTAAGCCGTCCCCGGTCCTAACCCTAACCCTAGCCCGAACCCTAACCCTAACCTTTCCCTGAAGCCTGACCCTCACCCGTCCCCTAATCCTAACCCGTACGCTAACACTAACCCGCGACCTCACACGCACGCTCCCCCTAAAGCATTGCCGTACGCTCACCTGGACCCTAAACCGTCCCCATCCCCTAACCCTAACCCTAGCCCGAACCCTAACCCTAACCCTTCCCCGAAGCCTGACCCTCACATGTCCCCTAATCCTAACCCATACGCTAACACTAACCCGCGCCCTCACACGCACGCTGCCCCTAAAGCGTTGCCGTACCCTCACCTGGACCCTAAACCGTCCCCGTCCCCTAACCCTAACCCTAGCCCGAACCGTAACCCTAACCCTTCCCCGAAGCCTGACCCTCCCCCGTCCCCTAATCCTAACCCGTACGCTAACACTAACCCGCGCCCTCACACGCACGCTCCCCGTAAAGCGTTGCCGTACCCTCACCTGGACCCTAAACCGTCCCGGGTCCTAACCCTAACCCTAGCGCGAACCCTAACCCTAACCCTTCCCCGAAGCCTGACCCTCACCCGTCCCCTAATCCTAACCCGTACGCTAACACTAACCCGCGCCCTCACACGCACGCTCCCCCTAAAGCGTTGCCGTACCCTCACCTGGACCCTAAACCGTCCCCATCCCCTAACCCTAACCCTAGCCCGAACCCTAACCCTAACCCTTCCCCGAAGCCTGACTCTCACACGTCCCCTAATCCTAACCCGTACGCTAACACTAACCCGCGCCCTCACACGCACGCTCCCCCTAAAGCGTTGCCGTACCCTCACCTGGACCCTAAACCGTCCCCGTCCCCTAAACCTAACCCTAGCCCGAACCCTAACCCTAACCCTTCCCCGAAGCCTGACCCTCACACGTCCCCTAATCCTAACCCGTACGCTAACACTAACCCGCGCCCTCACACGCACGCTCCCCCTAAAGCGTTGCCGTACCCTCACCTGGACCCTAAAACGTCCCCGTCCCCTAACCGTAACCCTAGCCCGAACCCTAACCCTAACACTTCCCCGAAGCCTGACCCTCACCCGTCCCCTAATCCTAACCCGTACGCTAACACTAACCCGCGCCCTCACACGCACGCTCCCCCTAAAGCGTTGCCGTACCCTCACCTGGACCCTATACCGTCCCCGTCCCCTAACCCTAACCCTAGCCCGAACCCTAAACCTAACCCTTCCCCGAAGCCTGACCCTCAACCGTCCCCTAATCCTAACCCGTACGCTAACACTAACCCGCGCCCTCACACGCACGCTCCCCCTAAAGCGTTGCCGTACCCTCACCTGGACCCTAAACCGTCCCCGTCCCCTAACCCTAACCCTAGCCCGAACCCTAACCCTAACCCTTCCCCGAAGCCTGACCCTCACCCGTCCCCTAATCCTAACCCGTACGCTAACATTAATCCACGCCCTCACAAGCACGCTCACCCTAAAGCGTTGCCGTACCCTCACCTGGACCCTAAACCGTCCCCGTCCCCTAACCCTAACCCTAGCCCGAACCCTTACCCTAACCCTTCCCCGAAGCCTGACCCTCACCCGTCCCCTCATCCTAACCCGTACGCTAACACTAACCCGCGCCCTCACACGCACGCTCCCCCTAAAGCGTTGCCGTACCCTCACCTGGACCCTAAACCGTCCCCGTCCCCTAACCCTAACCCTAGCCCGAACCCTAACCCTAACCCTTCCCCGAAGCCTGACCCTCACCCGTCCCATAATCCTAACCCGTACGCTAACACTAATCCACGCCCTCACATGCACGCTCCCCCTAAAGCGTTGCCGTACCCTCACCTGGACCCTAAACCGTCCCCGTCCCCTAACCCTAACCCTAGCCCGAACCCTAACCCTAAACCTTCCCCGAAGCCTGACCCTCACCCGTCCCCTAATCCTAACCCGTACGCTAACACTAACCCGCGCCCTCACACGCACGCTCCCCCTAAAGCGTTGCCGTATCCTCACCTGGACCCTAAACCGTCCCCGTCCCCTAACCCTACTCCTAGCCTGAACCCTAACCCTAACCCTTCCCCGAAGCCTGACCCGCACCCGTCCCCTAATCCTAAGCCGTAAGTAACACTAACCCGCGCCCTCACACGCACGCTTCCCCTAAAGCAGTGCCGTACCCTCACCTGGACCCTAAACCGTCCCCGTCCCCTAACCCTAACCCTAGCCCGAACACTAACCCTATCCCTTCCCCGAAGCCTGACCCTCACCCGTCCCCTAATCCTAACCCGTACGCTAACACTAACCCGCGCCCTCACACGCACGCTCCCCCTAAAGCGTTGCCGTATCCTCACCTGGACCCTAAACCGTCCCCGTCCCCTAACCCTACCCCTAGCCCGAACCCTAACCCTAACACTTCCCCGAAGCCTGACCCTCGCACGTCCCCTAATCCTAACCCGTACGCTAACACTAACCCGCGCCCTCACACGCACCCTCCCCCTAAAGCGTTGCCGTACCCTCACCTGGACCCTAAACCGTCCCCGTCCCCTAAGCCTAACCCTAGCCCGAACCCTAACCCTAACCCTTCCCCGAAGCCTGACCCTCAACCGTCCCTTAATCCTAACCCGTACACTAACACTAACCCGCGCCCTCACACGCACGCTCCCCCTAAAGCGTTGCCGTAAACTCACCTGGACACTAAACCGTCCCCGTCCCCTAACCCTAACCCTAGCCTGAACACTAACCCTAACCCTACCCCGAAGCCTGACCCGCATCCGTCCCCTAATCCTAAGCCGTAAGTAACACTAACCCGCGCCCTCACACGCACTCTCCCCCTAAAGCGTTGCCGTACCCTCACCTGGACCCTAAACCATCCCCGTCCCCTAACCCTAACCCTAGCCCGAACCCTAACCCTAACACTTCCTCGAAGCCTGACCTTCACCCGTCCCCTAATCCTAACCCGTACGCTAACACTAACCCGCGCCGTCACACGCAAGCTCCCCCTAAAGCGTTGCCGTACCGTCACCTGGACCCTAAACCGTCTCCGTCCCCTAACCCTAACCCTAGCCCGAACCCTAACCCTAACCCTTCCCCGAAGCCTGACCCTCACCCTTCCCCTAATCCTAACCCGTACGCTAACACTAACGCGCGCTCTCACACGCACGCTCCCCCTAAAGCGTTGCCGTACCCTCACCTGGACCCTAAACCGTCCCCGTCCCCTAACCCTAACCCTAGCCCGAACCCTAACCCTAACCCTTCCCCGAAGCCTGACCCTCACCCATCCCCTAATCCTAACCCGTACGCTAACACTAACCCACGTCCTCACACGCACGCTCCCCCTAAAGCGTTGCCGTACCCTCACCTGGACCCTAAACCGTCCCCGACCCCTAACCCTAACCCTAGCCCGTACCCTAACCCTAACCCTTCCCCGAAGGCTGACCCTCACCCGTCCCCTAATCCTAACCCGTACGCTAACACTAACCCGCGCCCTCACACGCACGCTCTCCCTAAAGCTTTGCCGTACCCTCACCTGGACCCTAAACCGTCCCCGTCCCCTAACCCTAACCCTAGCCCGAACCCTAACCCTAACCCTTTCCCGAAGCCTGACCCTCACCCGTCCCCTAATCCTAACCCGTACGCTAACACTAACCCGCGCCCTCACATGCACGCTCCCCCTAAAGCATTGCCGTACCCTCACCTGGACCCTAAACCGTCCCCGTCCCCTAACCCTAACCCTAGCCCGAACCCTAACATTAACCCTTCCCCGAAGCCTGACCCTCACCCGTCCCCTAATCCTAACCCGTACGCTAACACTAACCCGCGCGCTCACACGCACGCTCCCCCTAAATCGTTGCCGTACCCTCACCTGGACCCTAAACCGTCCCCGTCCCCTAACCCTAACCCTAGCCCGAACCCTAACCCTAACCCTTCCCCGAAGCCTGACCCTCAACCGTCCCCTAATCCTAACCCGTACGCTAACAGTAACCCGCGCCCTCACACGCACGCTCCCCCTAAAGCGTTGCCGTACCCTCACCTGGACCCTAAACCGTCCCCGTCCCCTAACCCTAACCCTAGCCCGAACCCTAACCCTAACCCTTCCCCGAAGCCTGATCCTCACACGTCCCCTAATCCTAACCCGTACGCTAACACTAACCCGCGCCCTCACACGCACGCTGCCCCTAAAGCGTTGCTGTACCCTCACCTGGACCCTAAACCGTCCCCGTCCCCTAACCCTAACCCTAGCCCGAACCCTAACCCTAACCCTTCCCCGAAGCCTGACCCTCACCCGTCCCCTAATCCTAACCCGTACGCTAACACTAACCCGCGCCCTCACACGCACGCTCACCCTAAAGCGTTGCCGTACCCTCACCTGGACCCTAAACCGTCCCCGTCCCCTAACCCTAACCCTAGCCCGAAACTTTACCCTAACCCTTCCCCGAAGCCTGACCCTCACCCGTCCCCTAATCCTAACCCGTACGCCAACACTAACCCGCGCCCTCACACGCACGCTCCCCCTAAAGCGTTGCCGTACCCTCACCTGGACCCTAAACCGTCCCCGTCCCCTAACCCTAACCCTAGCTCGAACCCTTACCCTAACCCTTCCCCGAAGCCTGACCCTCACCCGTCCCCTAATCCTAACCCGTACGCTAACACTAACCCACGCCCTCACACGCACGCTCCCCCTAAAGCGTTGCCGTACCCTCAACTGGACCCTAAACCGTCCCCGTCCCCTAACCCTAACCCTAGCCCGAACCCTAAACCTAACCCTTCCCCGAAGCCTGACCCTCACCCGTCCCCTAATCCTAACCCGTAGGCTAACACTAACCCGCGCCCTCACACGCACGCTCCCCCTAAAGTTTTGCCGTACCCTCAACTGGACCCTAAGCCGTCCCCGTCCCCTAACCCTAACCCTAGACCGAACCCTAACCCTAACACTTCCCCGAAGCCTGACCCTCACCCGTACCATAATCCTAACCCGTACGCTAACACTACCCCGCGCCCTCACAGTCACGCTCCCCCTAAAGCGTTGGAGTACACTCACCTGGACCCTAAACCGTCCCCGTCCCCAAACCCTAACCCTAGCCCGAACCCTAACCCTAAACCTTCCCCAAAGCCTGACCCTCCCCCGTCCCCTAATCCTAACGCGTACGCTAACACTAACCAGCGCCCTCACACGCACGCTCCCCCTAAAGCGTTGCCGTACCCTCACCTGGACCCTAAACCGTCCCCGGTCCTAACCCTAACCCTAGCCCGAACCCTAACCCTAACCCTTCCCCGAAGCCTGACCCTCACCCGTCCCCTAATCCTAACCCGTACGCTAACACTAACCCGCGCCCTCACACGCATGCTCCCCCTAAAGCGTTGCCGTACCCTCACCTGGACCCTAAACCGTCCCCATCCCCTAACCCTAACCCTAGCCCGAACCCTAACCCTAACCCTTCCCTGAAGCCTGACCCTCACACGTCCCCTAATCCTAACCCATACGCTAACACTAACCCGCGCCCTCACACGCACGCTGCCCCTAAAGCGTTGCCGTACCCTCACCTGGACCCTAAACCGTCCCCGTCCCCTAACCCTAACCCTAGCCCGAACCCTAACCCTAACCCTTCCCCGAAGCCTGACCCTCCCCCGTCCCCTAATCCTAACCCGTACGCTAACACTAACCCGCGCCCTCACACGCACGCTCCCCGTAAAGCGTTGCCGTACCCTCACCTGGACCCTAAACCGTCCCCGGTCCTAACCGTAACCCTAGCGCGAACCCTAACCCTAACCCTTCCCCGAAGCCTGACCCTCACCCGTCCCCTAATCCTAACCCGTACGCTAACACTAACCCGCCCCCTCACACGCACGCTCCCCCTAAAGCGTTGCCGTACCCTCACCTGGACCCTAAACCGTCCCCATCCCCTAACCCTAACCCTAGCCCGAACCCTAACCCTAACCCTTCCCCGAAGCCTGACTCTCACACGTCCCCTAATCCTAACCCTTACGCTAACACTAACCCGCGCCCTCACACGCACGCTCCCCCTAAAGCGTTGCCGTACCCTCACCTGGACCCTAAACCGTCCCCGTCCCCTAACCCTAACCCTAGCCCGAACCCTAACCCTAACCTTTCCCCGAAGCCTGACCCTCACCCGTCCCGTAATCCTAACACGTACGCTAACACTAACCCGCGCCCTCACACGCACGCTCCCTCTAAAGCGTTGCCGTACCCTCACCTGGACCCTAAACCGGCCCCGTCCCCTAACCCTAACCCTAGCCCGAACCCTAACCCTAACCCTTCCCCGAAGCCTGACCCTCACCCGTCCCCTAATCCTAACCCGTACGCTAACACTAACCCGCGCCCTCACATGCACGCTCCCCCTAAAGCGTTGCCGTACCCTCACCTGGACCGTAAACCGTCCCCGTCCCCTAACCCTAACCCTAGCCTGAACCCTAACCCTAACCCTTCCCCGAAGCCTGACCCTCACCCGTCCCCTAATCCTAACCCGTACGCTAACACTAACCCGCACTCTCACACGCACGCTCCCCCTGAAGCGTTGTCGTACCCTCACCTGGACCCTAAACTGTCCCCGTCCCCTAACCCTAACCCTAGCCCGAACCCTAACCCTAACCCTTCCCCGAAGCCTGACCCTCACCCGTCCCAAAATCCTAACCCGTACGCTAACACTAACCCGCGCCCTCACACGCACGCTCCCCCTAAAGCGTTGCCGTACCCTCACCTGGACCCTAAACCGTCCCCGTCCCCGTCCCCTAACCCTAGCCGAACCCTAACCCTAACCCTTCCCCGAAGCCTGACCCTCACCCGTCCCCTAATCCTAACCCGTACGCTAACACTAACCCGCGCCTTCACACGCACGCTCCCCCTAAAGCGTTGCCGTACCCTCACCTGGACCCTAAACCGTCCCCGTCCCCTAACCCTAAACCTAGCCCGAACCCTAACCCTAACCCTTCCCCGAAGCCTGACCCTCACCCGTCCCCTAATCCTAACCCGTACGCTAACACTAACCCGCGCCCTCACACGCACGCTCCCCCTAAAGCGTTGCCGTACCCTCACCTGGACCCTAAACCGTCCCCGTCCCCTAACCCTAACCCTAGCCCGAACCCTAACCCTAACCCTTCCCCGAAGCCTGACCCTCACCCGTCCCCTAATCCTAACCCGTACGCTAACACTAACCCGCGCCCTCACACGCACGCTCCCCCTAAAGCGTTGCCGTACCCTCACCTGGACCCTAAACCGTCCCCGTCCCCGTCCCCTAACCCTTGCCGAACCCTAACCCTAACCCTTCCCCGAAGCCTGACCCTCACCCGTCCCCTAATCCTAACCCGTACGCTAACACTAACCCGCGCCCTCACACGCACCCTCCCCCTAAAGCGTTGCCGTACCCACACCTGGACCCTAAACCGTCCCCGTCCCCTAACCCTAACCCTAGCCCGAACCCTAACCCTAACACTTCCCCGAAGCCTGACCCTCACCCGTCCCCTAATCCTAACCCGTACGCTAACACTAACCCACGCCCTCACACACACGCTCCCCCTAAAGCGTTGCCGTACCCTCACCTGGACCCTAAACCGTCCCCGTCCCCTAACCCTAACCCTAGCCCGAACCCTAACCCTAACGCTTCCCTGAAGCCTGATCCTCACCCGTCCCCTAATCCTAACCCGTACGCTAACACTAACCCACGCCCTCACACGCACGCTCCCCCTAAAGCGTTGCCGTACCCTCACCTGGACCCTAAACCGTCCCCGTCCCCTAACCCTAACCCTAGCCCGAACCGTAACCCTAACCCTTCCCTGAAGCCTGACCCTCACCCGTAACCTAATCCTAACCCGTACGCTAACACTAACCCGCTCCCTACACGCACGCTCCCCCTAAAGCTTTGCCGTACCCTCACCTGGACCCTAAACCGTCCCCGTCCCCTAACCCTAACACTAGCCCGAACCCTAACCCTAACCCTTCCCCGAAGCCTGACCCTCACCCGTCCCCTAATCCTAACCCGTACGCTAACACTAACCCATGCCCTCACACGCACGCTCCCCCTAAAGCGTTGCCGTACCCTCTCCTGGACCCTAAACCGTCCCCGTCCCCTAACCCTAACCCTAGCCCGAACCCTAACCCTAACCCTTCCCCAAAGCCTGACCCTCAACCGTCCCCTAATCCTAACCCGTACGCTAACACTAACCCGCGCCCTCACACGCACGCTCCCCCTAAAGCGTTGCCGTACCCTGACCTGGACCCTAAACCGTCCCCGTCCCCGTTCTCTAACCCTAGCCGGAACCCTAACCCTAACCCTTCCCCGAAGCCTGACCCTCACCCGTCCCCTAATCCTAACACGTACGCTAACACTAACCAGCGCCCTCAAAAGCACGCTCCCCCTAAAGCGTTGCCGTACCCTCACCTGGACCCTAAACCGTCCCCGTCCCCTAACCCTAACCCTAGCCCGAACCCTAACCCTAACCCTTCCCCGAAGCCTGACCCTCACCCGTCCCCTAATCATAACCCGTACGCTAACACTAACCCGCGCCCTCACACGCACTCTCCCCCTAAAACGTTGCCGTACCCTCACCTGGAGCTTAAACCGTCCCCGTCCCCTAACCCTAACCCTAGCCCGAACCCTAACCCTAACCCTTCCCCGAAGCCTGACCCTCACCCGTCCCCTAATCCTAACCCGTACGCTAACACGAACCCGCGCCCTCACACGCACGCTCCCCCTAAAGCGTTGCCGTACCCTCACCTGGACCCTAAACCGTCCCCATCCCCTAACCCTAACCCTAGCCCGAACCCTAACCCTAACCCTTCCCCGAAGCCTGACCCTCACCCGTCCCCTAATCCTAACCCGTTCGCTAACACTAACCCGCGCCCTCACACGCACGCTCCCCCTAAAGCGTTGCCGTACCCTCACCTGGACCCTAAACCGTCCCCGTCCCCTAACCCTAACCCTAGCCCGAACCCTAACCCTAACACTTCCCCGAAGCCTGACCCTCACCCGTCCCCTAATCCTAACCCGTACGCTAACACTAACCCGCGCCCTCACACGCACGCTCCCCCTAAAGCTTTGCCATACCCTCACCTGGACCCTAAACCGTCCCCGTCCCCTAACCCTGACCCTAGCCCGAACCCTAACCCTAAATCTTCCCCGAAGCCTGACCCTCACCCGTCCCCTAATCCTAACCCGTACGCTAACACTAACCCGTGCCCTCACACGCACGCTCCCCTTAAAGCTTTGCCGTACCCTCAACTGGACCCTAAACCGTCCCCGTCCCCTAACCCTAACCCTAGCCCGAACCCTAACCCTAACCCTTCCCCGAAGCCTGACCCTCACCCGTCCCCTAATCCTAACCCGTACACTAACACTAACCCGAGCCCTCACACGCTCGCTCCCCCTAAAGCGTTGCCGTACCCTCACCTGGACCTGAAACCGTCCCCGTCCCCTAACCCTAACACTAGCCCGAACCCTAACCCTAACCCATCCCCGAAGCCTGACCCTCACCCGTCCCCTAATCCTAACCCGTACGCTAACACTAACCCGCGCCCTCACACGCACGCTCCCCCTAAAGCGTTGCCGTACCCTCACCTGGACCCGAAACCGTCTCCGTCCCCTAAACCTAACCCTAGCCCGAACCCTAACCCTAACCCTTCCCCGAAGCCTGACCCTCACCCGTCCCCTAATCCTAACCCGTACGCTAACACTAACCCGCGCCCTCACACGCACGCTACCCCTAAAGCGTTGCCGTACCCTCACCTGGACCCTAAACCGTCCCCGTCCCCTAAACCTAACCCTAGCCCGAACCCTAACCCTAACCCTTCCCCGAAGCCTGACCCTCACCCGTCCCCTAATCCTAACCCGTACGCTAACACTAACCCACGCCCTCACACGCACGCTCCCCCTAAAGCGTTGCCGTACCCTCACCTGGACCCTAAACCGTCCCCGTCCCCTAACCCTAACCCTAGCCCGAACCCTAACCCTAACACTTCCCCGAAGCCTGACCCTCACCCGTCCCCTAATCCTAACCCGTACGCTAACACTAGCCCGCGCCCTCACACGCACGCTCCCCCTAAAGCGTTGCAGTACCATCACCTGGACCCTAAACCGTCCCCGTCCCCTAACCCTAACCCTAGCCCGAACCCTAACCCTAACCCTTCCCCGAAGCCTGACCCTCACCCGTCCCCTAATCCTAACCCGTACGCTAACACTAACCTGCGCCCTCACACGCACGCTTCCGCTAAAGCGTTGCCGTACCCTCACCTGGACCCTAAACCGTCCCCGTCCCCTAACCCTAACCCTAGCCTGAACCCTAACCCTAACACTTCCCCGAAGCCTGACCTTCACCCGTCCCCTAATCCTAACCCGTACGCTAACACTAACCCGCACCCTCACACGCACGCTCCCCCTAAAGCGTTGCCATACCCTCACCTGGACCCTAAACCGTCCCCGTCCCCTAACCCTAACCCTAGCCCGAACCCTAACCCGAACCCTTCCCCGAAGCCTGACCCTCACCCGTCCCCTAATCCTAACCCGTTCGCTAACACTAACCCGCGCCCTCACACACACGCTCACCCTAAAGCGTTGCCGTACCCTCACCTGGACCGTAAACCGTCCCCGTCCCCTAACCCTAACCCTAGCCCGAACCCTTACCCTAACCCTTCCCCGAAGCCTGACCCTCACCCGTCCCCTAATCCTAAGCCGTACGCTAACACTAACGCGCGCCCTCACACGCACGCTCCCCCTAAAGCATTGCCGTACCCTCACCTGGACCCTAAACCGTCCCCGTCCCCTAACCCTAACCCTAGCCCGAACCCTAACCCTAACCCTTCCCCGAAGCCTGACCCTCACCCGTCCCCTAATCCTAACCCGTACGCTAACACTAACCCGCGCCCTCACACGCACGCTCCCCCTAAAGCGTTGCCGTACCCTCACCTGGACCCTAAACCGTCCCCATCCCCTAACCCTAACCCTAGCCCGAACCCTAACCCTAACCCTTCCCCGAAGCCTGACCTTCACCCGTCCCCTAATCCTCACCCGTACGCTAACACTAACACGCGCTCTCACACGCACGCTCCCCCTAAAGCGTTGCCGTACCCTCACCTGGACCCTAAACCGTCCCCGTCCCCTAACCCTAACCCTAGCCCAAACCCTAACCCTAACCCTTCCCCGAAGCCTGACCCTCACCCGTCCCATAATCCTAACCCGTACGCTAACACTACCCCGCGCCCTCACACGCACGCTCCCCCTAAAGCGTTGTCTTACCCTCACCTGTACCCTAAACCGTCCCTGTCCCCTAACCCTAACCCTAGCCCGAACCCTAACCCTAACCCTTCCCCGAAGCCTGACCCTCACCCGTCCCCTAATCCTAACCCGTACACTAACACTAACACGCGCCCTCACACGCACGCTCCCCCTGAAGCGTTGCCGTACCCTCACCTGGACCCTAAACCGTCCCCGGTCCTAACCCTAACCCTACCCCGAACCCTAACCCTAACCCTTCCCCGAAGCCTGACCCTCAACCGTCCCCTAATCCTAACACGTACGCTAACACTAACCCGCGCCCTCACACACACGCTCACCCTAAAGCGTTGCCGTACCCTCACCTGGACCCTAAACCGTCCCCGTCCCCTAACCCTAACCCTAGCCCGAACCCTAACCCTAACCCTTCCCCGAAGCCTGACCCTCACCCGTCCCCTAATCCTAACCCGTACGCTAACACTAACCCGCGCCCTCACAGGCACGCTCCCCCTAAAGCGTTGCCGTACCCTCACCTGGACCCTAAACCGTCCCCGTCCCCTAACCCTAACCCTAGCCCGAACCCTAACCCTAACCCTTCCCCGAAGCCTGACCCTCACTCGTCCCCTAATCCTAACCCGTACGCTAACACTAACCCGTGCCTTCACACGCACGCTCCCCCTAAAGCGTTGCCGTACCCTCACCTGGACCCGAAACCGTCCCCGTCCCCTAACCCTAACCCTAGCCCGAACCCTAACCCTAACCCTTCCCCGAAGCCTGACCCTCACCCGTCCCTTAATCCTAACCCGTACGCTAACATTAACCCGTGCCCTCACACGCACGCTCCCCCTAAAGCGTTGCCGTACCCTCACCTGGACCCTAAACCGTCCCCGTCCCCTAACCCTAACCCTAGCCCGAACCCTAACCCTAACCGTTCCCCGAAGCCTGACCCTCACCCGTCCCCTGATCCTAATCCGTACGCTAACACTAACCCGCGCCCTCACACACACGCTCCCCCTAAAGCGTTGCCGTACCCTCACCTGGACCCTAAACCGTCCCCGTCCCCTAACCCTAACCTTAGCCCGAACCCTAACCCTAACCCTTCCCCGAAGCCTGACCCTCACCCGTCCCCTAATCCTAACCCGTACGCTAACACTAACCCGAGCCCCCACACGCTCGCTCCCCCTAAAGCGTTGCCGTACCCTCACCTGGACCCGAAACCGTCCCCGTCCCCTAACCCTAACCCTAGCCCGAACCCTAACCCTAACCGTTCCCCGAAGCCTGACCCTCACCCGTCCCCTAATCCTAACCCGTACGCTAACACTAACGCGCGCCCTCACACGCACGCTCCCCCTAAAGCGTTGCCGTACCCTCACCTGGACCCTAAACCGTCCCCGTCCCCTAACCCTAACCCTAGCCCGAACCCTAACCCTAACCCTTCCCCGAAGCCTGACCCTCACCCGTCCCCTAATCCTAACCCGTACGCTAACACTAACCCGCGCCCTCACACGCACGCTCCCCCTAAAGCGTTACCGTACCCTCACCTGGACCCTAAACCGTCCCCGTCCCCTAACCCTAACCCTAACCCGAACCCTAACCCTAACCCTTCCCCGAAGCCTGACCCTCACCCGTCCCCTAATCCTAACCCGTACGCTAACACTAACCCGCGCCCTCACACGCACGCTCCCCCTAAAGCGTTGCCGTACCCTCACCTGGACCCTAAACCGTCCCCATCCCCTAACCCTAACCCTAGCCCGAACCCTAACCCTAACCCTTCCCCGAAGCCTGACCCTCACCCGTCCCCTAATCCTAACCCGTACGCTAACACTAACCCGTGCTCTCACACGCACGCTCCCCCTAAAGCGTTGCCGTACCCTCACCTGGGCCCTAAACCGTCTCCGTCCCCTAACCCTAACCCTAGGCCGAACCTTAACCCTAACCCTTCCCCGAAGCCTGACCCTCACCCATCCCATAATCCTAACCCGTACGCTAACACTACCCCACGCCCTCACACGCACGCTCCCCCTAAAGCGTTGCCTTACCCTCACCTGGATCCTAAACCGTCCCCGTCCCCTAACCCTAACCCTAGCCCGAACCCTAACCCTAACCCTTCCCCGAAGCCTGACCCTCACCCGTCCCCTAATCCTAACCCGTACACTAACACTAACCCGCGCCGTCACACGCACGCTCCCCCTAAAGCGTTGCCGTACCCTCACCTGGACCCTAAACCGTCCCCGTTCCTAACCCTAACCCTAGCCCGAACCCTAACCCTAACCCTTCCCCGAAGCCTGACCCTCACCCGTCCCCTAATCCTAACCCGTACGCTAACACTAACCCGCGCCCTCACACACACGCTCCCCCTAAAGCGTTGCCGTACCCTCACCTGGACCCTAAACCGTCCCCGTCCCCTAACCCTAACCTTAGCCCGAACCCTAACACTAACCCTTCCCCGAAGCCTGACCCTCACCCGTCCCCTAATCCTAACCCGTACGCTAACACTAACCCGCGCCCTCACACGCACGCTCCCCCTAAAGCGTTGCCGTACCCTCACCTGGACCCGAAACCGTCCCCGACCCGTAACCCTAACCCTAGCCCGAACCCTAACCCTAACCCTTCCCCGAAGCCTGACCCTCACCCGTCCCCTAATCCTAACCCGTACGCTAACACTAACCCGAGCCCTCACACGCACGCTCCCCCTAAAGCGTTGCCGTACCCTCACCTGGACCCTAAACCGTCCCCGTCCCCTAACCCTATCCCTAGCCCGAACCCTAACCCTAACCCTTCCCCGAAGCCTGACCCTCACCCGTCCCCTAATCCTAACCCGTACGCTAACACTAACCCGCGCCCTCACACGCACGCTCCCCCTAAAGCGTTGCCGTACCCGCACCTGGACCCTAAACCGTCCCCGTCCCCTAACCCTAACCCTAGCCCGAAACCTAAACCTAACCCTTCCCCGAAGCCTGACCCTCACCCGTCCCCTAATCCTAACCCGTACGCTAACACTAACCCGTGCCTTCACACGCACGCTCCCCCTAAAGCGATGCCGTACCCTCACCTGGACCCGAAACCGTCCCCATCCCCTAACCCTAACCCTAGACCGAGCCCTAACCCTAACCCTTCCCCGAAGCCTGACCCTCACCCGTCCCTTAATCCTAACCCATACGCTAACACTAACCCGCGCCCTCACACGCACACTCCCCCTAAAGCGTTGCCGTACCCTCACCTGGACCCTAAACCGTCCCCGTCCCCGAACCCTAACCCTAGCCCGAACCCTAACCCTAACCCTTCCCCGAAACCTGACCCTCACCCGTCCCCTAATCCTAACCCGTACGCTAACACTAACCCGCGCCCTCACACGCACCCTCCCCCTAAAGCGTTGCCGTACCCTCACCTGGACCCTAAACCGTCCCCGTCGCCTAACCCTAACCCTAGCCCAAACCCTAACCCTAACCCTTCCCCGAAGCCTGACCCTCACCCGTCCCCTGATCCTAATCCGTACGCTAACACTAACCCGCGCCCTCACACACGCGCTCCCCCTAAAGCGTTCCCGTACCCTCACCTGGACCCTAAACCGTCCCCGTCCCCTAACCCTAACCCTAGCCCGAACCCTAACCCTAACCCTTCCCCGAAGCCTGACCATCACCCGTCCCCTAATCCTAACCCGTACGCTAACACTAACCCGCGCCCTCACACGCACGCTCCCCCTATAGCGTTGCCATACCCTCACCTGGACCCTAAACCGTCCCCGTCCCCTAACCCTAACCCTAGCCCGAACCCTAACCCGAACCATTCCCCGAAGCCTGACCCTCACCCGTCCCCTAATCCTAACCCGTACGCTAACACTAACCCGCGCCCTCACACGCACGCTCCCCCTAAAGCGTACCCGTACCCTCACCTGGACCCTAAACCGTCCCCGTCCCCTAACCCTAACCCTAGCCCGAACCCTAACCCTAACCCTTCCCCGAAGCCTGACCATCACCCGTCCCCTAATCCTAACCCGTACGCTAACACTAACGCGCGCCCTCACACGCACGCTCCCCCTAAAGCGTTGCCGTACCCTCACTTGGACCCTAAACCGTCCCCGTCCCCTAACCCTAACCCTAGCCCGAACCCTAACCCTAACCCTTCCCCGAAGCCTGACCCTCACCCGTCCCCTAATCCTAACCCGTACGCTAACACTAACCCGCGCCCTCACACGCACGCTCCCCCTAAAGCGTTGCCGTACCCTCACCTGGACAATAAACCGTCCCCATCCCCTGACCCTAACCCTAGCCCGAACCGTAACCCTAACCCTTCCCCGAAGCCTGACCCTCTCCCGTCCCCTAATCCTAACCCGTACGCTAACACTAACCCACGCTCTCACACGCACGCTCCCCCTAAAGCGTTGCCGTTCCCTCACCTGGACCCTAAACCGTCCCCGTCCCCTAAACCTAACACTAGCCCGAACCCTAACCCGAACCATTCCCCGAAGCCTGACCCTCACCCGTGCCATAATCCTAACCCGTACGCTAACACTACCCCGCGCCCTCACACGCACGCTCCCCCTAAAGCGTTGCCTTACCCTCACCTGGACCCTAAACCGTCCCCGTCCCCTAACCCTAACCCTAGCCCGAACCCTAACCCTAAACCTTCCCCGAAGCCTGACCCTCACCCGTCCCCTAATCCTAACCCGTACGCTAACACTAACCCACGCCCTCACACGCACTCTCCCCCTAAAGCGTTGCCGTACCCTCACCTGGACCCTAAACCGTCCCCGTCCCCTAACCCTAACCCTAGCCCGAAACCTAACCCTAACCTTTCCCCGAAGCCTGACCCTCACCCGTCCCCTAATCCTAACCCGTACGCTAACACTAACCCGTGCCCTCACACGCACGCTCCCACTAAAGCGTTGCCGTACCCTCACCTGGACCCTAAACCGTCCCCGTCCCCTAACCCTAACCCTAGCCCGAACCCTAACCCTAACCCTTCCCCGAAGCCTGACCCTCACCCGTCCCCTAATCCTAACCCGTATGCTAACACTAACCCGTGCCCTCACACGCACGCTCCCCCTAAAGCGTTGCCGTACCCTCACCTGGACCCTAAACCGTCCCCGTCCCCTAACCCTAACCCTAGCCCGAACCCTAACCCTAACCCTTCCCCGAAGCCTGACCCTCACCCGTCCCCTAATCCTAACCCGTACGCTAACACTAACCCGCGCCCTCACACACACGCTCCCCCTAAAGCGTTGCCGTACCCTCACCTGGACCCTAAACCGACCCCATCCCCTAACCCTAACCCTAGCCCGAACCCTAACCCTTACCCTTCCCCGAAGCCTGACCCTCACCCGTCCCCTAATCCTAACCCGTACGCTAACACTAACCCTCGCCCTCACACGCACGCTCCCCCTAAAGGGTTGCCGTACCCTCACCTGGACCCTAAACCGTCCCCGTCCCCTAACCCTAACGCTATCCCGAACCCTAACCCTAACCCTTCCCCGAAGCCTGACCCTCACCCGTCCCCTAATCCTAACCCGTACGCTAACACTAACCCACGCCCTCACACGCACGCTCCTCCTAAAGCGTTGCCGTGCCCTCACCTGGACCCTAAACCGTCCCCGTCCCCTAACCCTAACCCTAGCCCGAACCCTAACCCTAACCCTTCCCCGAAGCCTGACCCTCACCCGTCCCCTAATCCTAACCCGTACGCTAACACTAACCCGCGCCCTCACACGCACGCTCCCCCTAAAGCGTTGCCGTACCCTCACCTGGACCCTAAACCGTCCCCGTCCCCTAACCCTAACCCTAGCCCGAACCCTAACCCTAACCCTTCCCCGAAGCCTGACCCTCACCCGTCCCATAATCCTAACCCGTACGCTAACACTACCCCACGCCCTCACAGTCACGCTCCCCCTAAAGCGTTGCCATACACTCACCTGGACCCTAAACCGTCCCCATCCCCAAACCCTAACCCTAGCCCGAACCCTAACCCTAACCCTTCCCCGAAACCTGACCCTCACACGTCCCCTAATCCTAACCCGTACGCTAACACTAACCCGCGCCCTCACACGCACCCTCCCCCTAAAGCGTTGCCGTACCCTCACCTGGACCCTAAACCGTCCCCGTCCCCTAACCCTAACCCTAGCCCAAACCCTAACCCTAACCCTTCCCCGAAGCCTGACCCTCACCCGTCCCCTGATCCTAATCCGAACGCTAACACTAACCCGCGCCCTCACACACACGCTCACCCTAAAGCGTTGCCGTACCCTCACCTGGACCCTAAACCGTCCCCATCCCCTAACCCTAACCCTAGCCCGAACCCTAAACCTAACCCTTCCCCGAAGCCTGACCCTCACCCGTCCCCTAATCCTAACCCGTACGCTAACACTAACCCGCGCCCTCACACGCACGCTCCCCCTAAAGCGTTGCCGTACCCTCATCTGGACCCTAAACCGTCCCCATCCCCAACCCTAACCCTAGCCCGAACCCTAACCCTAACCCTTCCCCGAAGCCTGATCCTCACACGTCCCCTAATCCTAACCCGTACGGTAACACTAACCCGCGCCCTCACACGCACGCTCCCCCTAAAGCGTTGCCGTACCCTCACCTGGACCCTAAACCGTCCCCGTCCCCTAACCCTAACCCTAGCCCGAACCCTAACCCTAACCCTTCCCCGAAGCCTGACCCTCACCCGTCCCCTAATCCTAACCCGTACGCTAACACTAACCCGCGCCCTCACACGCACGCTCCCCCTAAGCATTGCCGTACCCTCACCTGGACCCTAAACCGTCCCCGGTCCTAACCCTAACCCTAGCCCGAACCCTAACCCTAACCTTTCCCCGAAGCCTGACCCTCCCCCATCCCCTAATCCTAACCCGTACGCTAACACTAACCCGCGCCCTCACACGCACGCTCCCCCTAAAGCGTTGCCGTACCCTCACCTGGACCCTAAACCGTCCCCGTCCCCTAACCCTAACCCTAGCCCGAACCCTAACCCTAACCCTTCCCCGAAGCCTGACCCTCACCCGTCCCCTAATCCTAACCCGTACGCTAACACTAACCCGCGCCCTCACACACACGCTCCCCCTAAAGCGTTGCCGTACCCTCACCTGGACCCTAAACCGACCCCATCCCCTAACCCTAACCCTAGCCCGAACCCTAACCCTTACCCTTCCCCGAAGCCTGACCCTCACCCGTCCCCTAATCCTAACCCGTACGCTAACACTAACCCTCGCCCTCACACGCACGCTCCCCCTAAAGGGTTGCCGTACCCTCACCTGGACCCTAAACCGTCCCCGTCCCCTAACCCTAACGCTATCCCGAACCCTAACCCTAACCCTTCCCCGAAGCCTGACCCTCACCCGTCCCCTAATCCTAACCCGTACGCTAACACTAACCCACGCCCTCACACGCACGCTCCTCCTAAAGCGTTGCCGTGCCCTCACCTGGACCCTAAACCGTCCCCGTCCCCTAACCCTAACCCTAGCCCGAACCCTAACCCTAACCCTTCCCCGAAGCCTGACCCTCACCCGTCCCCTAATCCTAACCCGTACGCTAACACTAACCCGCGCCCTCACACGCACGCTCCCCCTAAAGCGTTGCCGTACCCTCACCTGGACCCTAAACCGTCCCCGTCCCCTAACCCTAACCCTAGCCCGAACCCTAACCCTAACCCTTCCCCGAAGCCTGACCCTCACCCGTCCCATAATCCTAACCCGTACGCTAACACTACCCCACGCCCTCACAGTCACGCTCCCCCTAAAGCGTTGCCATACACTCACCTGGACCCTAAACCGTCCCCATCCCCAAACCCTAACCCTAGCCCGAACCCTAACCCTAACCCTTCCCCGAAACCTGACCCTCACACGTCCCCTAATCCTAACCCGTACGCTAACACTAACCCGCGCCCTCACACGCACCCTCCCCCTAAAGCGTTGCCGTACCCTCACCTGGACCCTAAACCGTCCCCGTCCCCTAACCCTAACCCTAGCCCAAACCCTAACCCTAACCCTTCCCCGAAGCCTGACCCTCACCCGTCCCCTGATCCTAATCCGAACGCTAACACTAACCCGCGCCCTCACACACACGCTCACCCTAAAGCGTTGCCGTACCCTCACCTGGACCCTAAACCGTCCCCATCCCCTAACCCTAACCCTAGCCCGAACCCTAAACCTAACCCTTCCCCGAAGCCTGACCCTCACCCGTCCCCTAATCCTAACCCGTACGCTAACACTAACCCGCGCCCTCACACGCACGCTCCCCCTAAAGCGTTGCCGTACCCTCATCTGGACCCTAAACCGTCCCCATCCCCAACCCTAACCCTAGCCCGAACCCTAACCCTAACCCTTCCCCGAAGCCTGATCCTCACACGTCCCCTAATCCTAACCCGTACGGTAACACTAACCCGCGCCCTCACACGCACGCTCCCCCTAAAGCGTTGCCGTACCCTCACCTGGACCCTAAACCGTCCCCGTCCCCTAACCCTAACCCTAGCCCGAACCCTAACCCTAACCCTTCCCCGAAGCCTGACCCTCACCCGTCCCCTAATCCTAACCCGTACGCTAACACTAACCCGCGCCCTCACACGCACGCTCCCCCTAAGCATTGCCGTACCCTCACCTGGACCCTAAACCGTCCCCGGTCCTAACCCTAACCCTAGCCCGAACCCTAACCCTAACCTTTCCCCGAAGCCTGACCCTCCCCCATCCCCTAATCCTAACCCGTACGCTAACACTAACCCGCGCCCTCACACGCACGCTCCCCCTAAAGCGTTGCCGTACCCTCACCTGGACCCTAAACCGTCCCCGGTTCTAACACTAACCCTAGCCCGAACCCTAACCCTAACCCTTCCCCGAAGCCTGACCCTCCCCCGTCCCCTAATCCTAACCCGAACGCTAACACTAACCCGCGCCCTCACACACACGCTCCCCCTAAAGCGTTGCCGTACCCTCACCTGGACCCTAAACCGTCCCCGGTCCTAACCCTATCCCTAGCCCGAACCCTAACCCTACCCTTCCCTGAAGCCTGACCCTCACCCGTCCCTTAATCCTAACCCGTACGCTAACACTAACCCGCGCCCTCACACGCACGCTCCCCCTAAAGTGTTGCCGTACCCTCACCTGGACCCTAAACCGTCCCCATCCCCTAACCCTAACCCTAGCCCGAACACGAACCCTAACCCTTCCCCGAAGCCTGACCCTCCCCCGTCCCCTAATCCTAACCCGTACGCTAACACTAACCCGCGCCCTCACACGCATGCTCCCCCTAAAGCGTTGCCGTACCCTCACCTGGACCCTAAACCGTCCCCGGTCCTAACCCTAACCCTAGCCCGAACCCTAACACTAACCCTTCCCCGAAGCCTGACCCTCACCCGTCCCCTAATCCTAACCCGTACGCTAACACTAACCTGCGCCCTCACACGCACGCTCCCTCTAAAGCGTTGCCGTACCCTCACCTGGACCCTAAACCGTCCCCATCCCCTAACCCTAACCCTAGCCCGAACCCTAACCCTAACCCTTCCCCGAAGCCTGACTCTCACACGTCCCCTAATCCTAACCCGTACGCTAACACTAACCCGCGCCCTCACACGCACGCTCCCCCTAAAGCGTTGCCGTACCCTCACCTGGACCCTAAACCGTCCCCGTCCCCTAACCCTAACCCTAGCCCGAACCCTAAACCTAACCCTTCCCCGAAGCCTGACCCTCACACGTCCCCTAATCCTCACCCGTACGCTAACACTAACTCGCGTCCTCACACGCACGCTGCCCCTAAAGCGTTGCCGTACCCTCACCTGGACCCTAAACCGTCCCCGTCCCCTAACCCTAACCCTAGCCCGAACCCTAACCCTAACCCTTCCCCGAAGCCTGACCCTCCCCCGTCCCCTAATCCTAACCCGTACGCTAACACTAACCCGCGCCCTCACACGCACGCTCCCCCTAAAGCGTTGCTGTACCCTCACCTGGACCCTAAACCGTCCCTGGTCCTAACCCTAACCCTAGCCCGAACCCTAACCCTAACCCTTCCCCGAAGCCTGACCCTCACCCGTCCCCTTATCCTAACCCTTACGCTAACACTAACCCACGCACTCACATGCACGCTCCCCCTAAAGCGTTGCCGTACCCTCACCTGGACCCTAAACCGTCCCCATCCCCTAACCCTAACCCTAGCCCGAACCCTAACCCTTACCCTTCCCCGAAGCCTGACCCTCACCCGTCCCCTAATCCTAACCCGTACGCTAACACTAACCCTCGCCCTCACACGCACGCTCCCCCTAAAGCGTTGCCGTACCCTCACCTGGACCCTAAACCGTCCCCGTCCCCTAACCCTAACCCTAGCCCGAACCCTAACACTAATCCTTCCCCGAAGCCTGACCCGCACCCGTCCCCTAATCCTAAGCCGTAACTAACACTAACCCGCGCTCTCACACGCACTCTCCCCCTAAAGCGTTGCCGTACCCTCACCTGGACCCTAAACCATCCCCGTCCCCTAACCCTAACCCTAGCCCGAACCCTAACCCTAACCCTTCCCCGAAGCCTAACCCTCACCCGTCCCCTAATCCTAACCCGTACGCTAACACTATCCCGCGCCCTCACACACACGCTCCCCCTAAAGCGTTGCCGTACCCTCACCTGGACCCTAAACCGTCCCCGTCCCCTTACCCTAACCCTAGCCCGAACCATAACCCTAACCCTTCCCCGAAGACTGACCCTCACCCGTCCCATAATCCTAACCCGTACGCTAACACTATCCCGTGCCCTCACACGCACGCTCCCCCTAAAGCGTTGCCGTACTCTCACCTGGACCCTAAACCGTCCCCGTCCCCTAAATCTAACCCTAGCCCGAACCCTTACCCTAACCCTTCCCCGAAGCCTGACCCTCACCCGTCCCCTAATCCTAACCCGTACGCTAACACTAACCCGCGCCCTCACACGCACGCTCCCCCTAAAGCGTTGCCGTACCCTCACCTGGACCCTAAACCGTCCCCGTCCCCTTACCCTAACCCTAGCCCGAACCCTAACCCTATCACTTCCCCGAAGCCTGACCCTCACACGTCCCCTAATCCTAACCCGTACGCTAACACTACCCCGCGCCCTCACACGCACGCTCCCCCTAAAGCATTGCCGTACCCTCACCTGGACCCTAAATCGTCCCCGTCCCCTAACCCTAACCCTAGCCCGAACCCTAACCCTAACCCTTCCCCGAAGCCTGACCCTCGCCCGTCCCCTAATCCTAACCCGTACGCTAACACTAACCCGCGCCCTCACACGCACGCTCCCCCTAAAGCGTTGCCGTACCCTCACCTGGACCCTAAACCGTCCCCGTCCCCTAACCCTAACCCTAGCCCGAACCCTAACCCTAACCCTTCCCCGAAGCCTGACCCTCACCCGTCCCTTAATCCTAACCCGTACACTAACACTAACCCGCACCCTCACACGCACGCTCCCCCTAAAGCGTTGCCGTACCCTCAGCTGGACACTAAACCGTCCCCGTCCCCTAACCCTAACCCTAGCCCGAACCCTAACCCTAACCCTTCCCCGAAGCCTGACCCGCACCCGTCCCCTAATCCTAAGCCGTAAGTAACACTAACCCGCGCCCTCACACGCACTCTCCCCCTAAAGCGTTGCCGTACCCTCACCTGGACCCTAAACCGTCCCCGTCCCCGAACCCTAACCCTAGCCCGAACCCTAACCCTAACCCTTCCCCGAAGCCTGACCCTCACCCGTCCCCTAATTCTAACCCATACGCTAACACTAACCCGCGCCCTCACACGCACGCTCCCCCTAAAACGTTGCCGTACCCTCACCTGGACCCTAAACCGTCCCCGTCCCCTAACCCTAACCCTAGCCCGAACCCTAACCCTAACCCTTCCCCGAAGCCTGACCCTCACCCGTCCCGTAATCCTAACCCGTACGCTAACACTAACCCGCGCCCTCACACGCACGCTCCCCCTAAAGCGTTGCCGTACCCTCACCTGGTCTCTAAACCGTCCCCGTCCCCTAACCCTAACCCTAGCCCGAACCCTAACCCTAAACCTTCCCCGAAGCCTGACCCTCACCCGTCCCCTAATCCTAACCCGTACGCTAACACTAACCCGCGCCCTCACACGCACGCTCCCCCTAAAGCGTTGCCGTACCCTCACCTGGACCCGAAACCGTCCCCGTCCCCTAACCCTAGCCCGAACCCTAACCTTAACCCTTCCCCGAAGCCTGACCCTAACCCGTCCCCTAATCCTAACCCGTACGCTAACACTAACCCGCGCCCTGACACGCACGCTCCCCGTAAAGCGTTGCCGTACCCTCACCTGGACCCTAAACCGTCCCCGTCCCCGTCCCCTAACCCTAGCCCGAACCCTAACCCTAACCCTTCCCCGAAGCCTGACCCTCCCCCGTCCCCTAATCCTAACCCGTACGCTAACACTAACCCGCGCCCTCACACGCACGCTCCCCCTAAAGCGTTGCCGTACCCTCACCTGGACCCTAAACCATCCCCGTCCCCTAACCCTAACCCTAGCCCGAACCCTAACCCTAACCCTTCCCCGAAGCCTGACCCTCACCCGTCCCCTAATCCTAACCTGTACGCTAACACTAACCCGCGCCCTCACACGCACGCTCCCCCTGAAGCGTTGCCGTACCCTCACCTGGACCCTAAACCGTCCCCGTCCCCTAACCCTAACCCTAGCCCGAACCCTAACCCTAACACTTCCCCGAAGCCTGACCCTCACCCGTCCCCTAATCCTAACCCGTACGCTAACACTAACCCACACCCTCACACGTACGCTCCCACTAAAGCGTTGCCGTACCCTCACCTGGACCCTAAACCGTCCCCGTCCCCTAACCCTAACCCTAGCCCGAACCCTAACCCTAACACTTCCCCGAAGCCTGACCCTCACCCGTCCCCTAATCCTAACCCGTACGCGAACACTAACCCGCGCCCTCACACGCACGCTCCCCCTAAAGCGTTGCCGTACCCTCACCTGGACCCTAAACCGTCCCCGTCCCCTAACCCTAACCCTAGCCCGAACCATAACCCTAACCCTTCCCCGAAGCCTGACCCTCACCCGTCCCCTAATCCTAACCCGTACGCTAACACTAACCCGCGCCCTCACATGCACGCTCCCCCTAAAGGGTTGCCGTACCCTCACCTGGACCCTAAACCGTCCCCGTCCCATAACCCTAACGCTAGCCCGAACCCTAACCCTAACCCTTCCCCGAAGCCTGACCCTCACCCGTCCCCAAATCCTAACCCGTACGCTAACACTAACCCGCGCCCTCACACGCACGCTCCCCCTAAAGTGTTGCCGTACCCTCACCTGGACCCTAAACCGTCCCCGTCCTCGTCCCCTAACCCTAGCCCGAAACCTAACCCTAACCCTTCCCCGAAGCCTGACCCTCAACCGTCCCGTAATCCTAACCCGTACGCTAACACTAACCCGCGCCCTCACACGCACGCTCCCCCTAAAGGGTTGCCGTACCCTCACCTGGACCCTAAACCGTCCCCGTCCCCTAACCCTAACCCTAGCCCGAACCCTAAACCTAACCCTTCCCCGAAGCCTGACCTTCACCCGTCCCCTAATCCTAACCCGTACGCTAACACTAACCCGCGCCCTCACACGCACGCTCCCCCTAAAGAGTTGCCGTACCCTCACCTGGACCGTGAACCGTCCCCGTCCCCTAACCCTAACCCTAGACCGAACCCTAACCCTAACCCTTCCCCGAAGCCTGACCCTCACCCGTCCCCTAATCCTAACCCGTACGCTAACACTAACCCGCGCCCTCACACGCACGCTCCCCCTAAAGCGTTGTCGTACCCTCACCTGGACCTTAAACTGTCCCCGTCCCCTAACCCTAACCCTAGCCCGAACCCTAACCCTAACCCTTCCCCGAAGCCTGACCCTCACCCGTCCCTTAATCCTAACCCGTACACTAACACTAACTCGCGCCCTCACACGCACGATCCCCCTAAAGCGTTGCCGTACCCTCACCTGGACACTAAACCGTCTCCGTCCCCTAACCCTAACCCTAGCCTGAACCCTAACCCTAACCCTTCCCCGAAGCCTGACCCGCACCCGTCCCCTAATCCTAAGCCGTAACTAACACTAACCCGCGCTCTCACACGCACTCTCCCCCTAAAGCGTTGCCGTACCCTCACCTGGACCCTAAACCATCCCCGTCCCCTAACCCTAACCCTAGCCCGAACCCTAACCCTAACCCTTCCCCGAAGCCTGACCCTCACCCGTCCCCTAATCTTAACCCGTACGCTAACACTAACCCGCGCCCTCACACACACGCTCCCCCTAAAGCGTTGCCGTACCCTCACCTGGACCCTAAACCGTCCCCGTCCCCTTACCCTAACCCTAGCCCGAACCATAACCCTAACCCTTCCCCGAAGCCTGACCATCACCCGTCCCATAATCCTAACCCGTACGCTAACACAATCCCGCGCCCTCACACGCACGCTCCCCCTAAAGTGTTGCCGTACCCTCACCTGGACCCTAAACCGTACCCGTCCCCTAAACCTAACCCTAGCCCGAACCCTTACCCTAACCATTCCCCGAAGCCTGACCCTCACCCGTCCCCTAATTCTAACCCGTACGCTAACAGTAACCCGCGCCCTCACACGCACGCTCCCCCTAAAGCGTTGCCGTACCCTCACCTGGACCCTAAACCGTCCCCGTCCCCTTACCCTAACCCTAGCCCGAACCCTAACCCTATCACTTCCCCGAAGCCTGACTCTCACACGTCCCCTAATCCTAACCCGTACGCTAACACTACCCCGCGCCCTCACACGCACGCTCCCCCTAAAGCATTGCCGTACCCTCACCTGGACCCTAAACCGTCCCCGTCCCCTAACCCTAACCCTAGCCCGAACCCTAACCCTAACCCTTCCCCGAAGCCTGACCCTCACCCGTCCCTTAATCCTAACCCGTACACTAACACTAACCCGCGCCCTCACACGCACGCTCCCCCTAAAGCGTTGCCGTACCCTCAGCTGGACACTAAACCGTCCCCGTACCCTAACCCTAGCCCGAACCCTAACCCTAACACTTCCCCGAAGCCTGACCCGCACCCGTCCCCTAATCCTAAGCCGTAAGTAACACTAACCCGCGCCCTCACACGCACTCTCCCCCTAAAGCGTTGCCGTACCCTCACCTGGACCCTAAACCGTCCCCGTCCCCGAACCGTAACCCTAGCCCGACCCCTAACCCTAAACCTTCCCCGAAGCCTGACCCTCACCCGTCCCCTAATCCTAACCCGTACGCTAACACTAACCCGCGGCCTCACACTCACGCTCCCCCTAAAGCGTTGCCGTACCCTCACCTGGACCCTAAACCGTCCCCGTCCCCTAACCCTAACCCTAGCCCGAACCCTAACCCTAACCCTTCCCCGAAGCCTGACCCTCACCCGTCCCCTAATCCTAACCCGTACGCTAACACTAACCCGCGCCCTCACACGCACGCTCCCCCTAAAGCGTTGCCGTACCCTCACCTGGTCCCTAAACCGTCCCCGTCCCCTAACCCTAACCCTAGCCCGAACCCTAACCCTAACCCTTCCCCGAAGCCTCACCCTCACCCGTCCCCTAATCCTAACCCGTACGCTAACACTAACCCGCGCCCTCACTCGCACGCTCCCCGTAAAGCGTTGCCGTACCCTCACCTGGACCCGAAACCGTCCCAGTCCCCTAACCCTAACCCTAGCCCGAACCCTAACCCTAACCCTTCCCCGAAGCCTGACCCTCACCCGTCCCCTAATCCTAACCCGTACGCTAACACTAACCCGCGCCCTCACACGCACGCTCCCCGTAAAGCGTTGCCGTACCCTCACCTGGACCCTAAACCGTCCCCGTCCCCGTCCCCTAACCCTAGCCCGAACCCTAACCCTAACCCTTCCCCGAAGCCTGACCCTCACCCGTCCCCTAATCCTAACCCGTACGCTAACACTAACCCGCGCCCTCACACGCACGCTCCCCCTAAAGCGTTGCCGTACCCTCACCTGGACCCTAAACCGTCCCCGTCCCCTAACCCTAACCCTAGCCCAAACCCTAACCATAACCCTTCCCCGAAGCCTGACCCTCACCCGTCCCCTAATCCTAACCCGTACGCTAACACTAACCTGCTCCCTCACATGCACGCTCCCCCTAAAGCGTTGCCGTACCCTCACCTGGACCCTAAACCGTCCCCGTCCCCTAACCCTAACCCTAGCCCGAACCCTAACCCTAACACTTCCCCGAAGCCTTACCCTCACCCGTCCCCTAATCCTAACCCGTACGCTAACACTAACCCGTGCCCTCACACGCACGCTCCCGCTAAAGCGTTGCCGTACCCTCACCTGGACCCTAAACCGTCCCCGTCCCCTAAATCTAACCCTAGCCCGAACCCTAACCCTAACCCTTCCCCGAAGCCTGACCCTCACCCGTCCCATAATCCTAACCCGTACGCTAACACTAACCCGCGCCCTCACACGCACGCTCCCCCTAAAGCGTTGCCGTACCCTCACCTGGTCCCTGAACCGTCCCCGTCCCCTAACCCTAACCCTAGCCCGAACCCTAACCCTAACCCTTCCCCGAAGCCTGACCCTCACCCGTCCCCTAATCCTAACCCGTACGCTAACACTAACCCGCGCCCTCACACGCACGCTCCCCCTAAAGCGTTGCCGTACCCTCACCTGGACCCTAAACCATCCCCGTCCCCTAACCCTAACCCTAGCCCGAACCCTAACCCTAACCCTTCCCCGAAGCCTGACCCTCACCCGTCCCCTAATCCTAACCTGTACGCTAACACTAACCCGCGCCCTCACACGCACGCTCCCCCTGAAGCGTTGCCGTACCCTCACCTGGACCCTAAACCGTCCCCGTCCCCTAACCCTAACCCTAGCCCGAACCCTAACCCTAACACTTCCCCGAAGCCTGACCCTCACCCGTCCCCTAATCCTAACCCGTACGCTAACACTAACCCACGCCCTCACACGCACGCTGCCACTAAAGCGTTGCCGTACCCTCACCTGGACCCTAAACCGTCCCCGTCCCCTAACCCTAACCCTAGCCCGAACCCTAACCCTAACACTTCCCCGAAGCCTGACCCTCACCCGTCCCCTAATCCTAACCCGTACGCGAACACTAACCCGTGCCCTCACACGCACGCTCCCCCTAAAGCGTTGCCGTACCCTCACCTGGACCCTAAACCGTCCCCGTCCCCTAACCCTAACCCTAGCCCGAACCATAACCCTAACCCTTCCCCGAAGCCTGACCCTCACCCGTCCCCTAATCCTAACACGTACGCTAACACTAACCCGCGCCCTCACATGCACGCTCCCCCTAAAGGGTTGCCGTACCCTCACCTGGACCCTAAACCGTCCCCGTCCCATAACCCTAACGCTAGCCCGAACCCTAACCCTAACCCTTCCCCGAAGCCTGACCCTCACCCGTCCCCAAATCCTAACCCGTACGCTAACACTAACCCGCGCCCTCACACGCACGCTCCCCCTAAAGTGTTGCCGTACCCTCACCTGGACCCTAAACCGTCCCCGTCCTCGTCCCCTAACCCTAGCCCGAAACCTAACCCTAACCCTTCCCCGAAGCCTGACCCTCAACCGTCCCGTAATCCTAACCCGTACGCTAACACTAACCCGCGCCCTCACACGCACGCTCCCCCTAAAGGGTTGCCGTACCCTCACCTGGACCCTAAACCGTCCCCGTCCCCTAACCCTAACCCTAGCCCGAACCCTAAACCTAACCCTTCCCCGAAGCCTGACCTTCACCCGTCCCCTAATCCTAACCCGTACGCTACACTAACCCGCGCCCTCACACGCACGCTCCCCCTAAAGAGTTGCCGTACCCTCACCTGGACCGTAAACCGTCCCCGTCCCCTAACCCTAACCCTAGCCCGAACCCTAACCCTAACCCTTCCCCGAAGCCTGACCCTCACCCGTCCCCTAATCCTAACCCGTACGCTAACACTAACCCGCGCCCTCACACGCACGCTCCCCCTAAAGCGTTGTCGTACCCTCACCTGGACCTTAAACTGTCCCCGTCCCCTAACCCTAACCCTAGCCCGAACCCTAACCCTAACCCTTCCCCGAAGCCTGACCCTCACCCGTCCCCTAATCCTAACCCGTACGCTAACACTAACCCACGACCTCACACGCCCGCTCCCCCTAAAGCGTTGCCGTACCCTCACCTGGGCCCTAAACCGTCCCCGTCCCCTAACCCTAACCCTATCCCGAACCGTAACCCTAACCCTTCCCTGAAGCCTGACCCTCACCCGTCCCCTAATCCTAACCCCGAAGCCTGACCCTCACCCGTCCCCTAATCCTAACCCGTACGCTAATTCTAACCCGCGCCCTCACACACACGCTCCCCCTAAAGCGTTGCCGTACCCTCACCTGGACCCTAAACCGTCCCCATCCCCTAACCCTAACCCTAGCCCGAACCCTAACCTAACCCTTCCCCGAAGCCTGACCCTCACCCGTCCCCTAATCCTAAACCGTACGCTAACACTAACCAGCGCCCTGACATGCACGCTCCCCCTGAAGCGTTGCCGTACCCTCACCTGGACCCTAAACCGTCCCCGTCCCCTAACCCTAACCCTAGCCGAACCCTAACCCTAACCCTTCCCCGAAGCCTGACCCTCACCCGTCCCCTAATCCTAACCCGTACGCTAACACTAACCCGCGCCCTCACACGCACGCTCCCCCTAAAGTGTTGCCGTACCCTCACCTGGACCCTAAACCGTCCCCGTCCCCTAACCCTAACCCTAGCCCGAACCCTAACCCTAACCCTTCCCCGAAGCCTGACCCTCACCCGTCCCCTAATCCTAACCCGTACGCTAACACTAACCCGCGCCCTCACACGCACGCTCCCCCTAAAGTGTTGCCGTACCCTCACCTGGACCCTAAACCGTCCCCGTCCCCTAACCCTAACCCTAGCCCGAACCCTAACCCTAACCCTTCCCCGAAGCCTGACCCTCACCCGTCCCCTAATCCTAACCCGTACGCTAACACTAACCCGCGCCCTCACACGCACGCTCCCCCTAAAGCGTTACCGTACCCTCACCTGGACCCTAAACCGTCCCCGTCCCCTAACCCTAACCCTAGCCAGATCCCTAACCCTAACCCTTCCCCGAAGCCTGACCCTCACCCGTCCTCTAATCCTAACCCGTACGCTAACACTAACCCGCGCCCTTACACGCACGCTCCCCATAAAGCGTTGCCGTACCCTCACCTGGACCCTAAACCGTCCCCGTCCCCTAACCCTAACCCTAGCCCGAACCCTAACCCTAAAACTTCCCCGAAGCCGGACCCTCACCCGTCCCCTAATCCTAACCCGTACGCTAACACTAACCCGCGCCCTCCCACGCACGCTCCCCCTAAAGCGTTGCCGTACCCTCACCTGGACCCTAAACCGTCCCCGTCCCCTAACCCTAACCCTAGCCCGAACCCTAACCCTAACCCTTCCCCGAAGCCTGACCCTCACCCGTCCCCTAATCCTAACCCGTACGCTAACACTAACCCGCGCCCTCACACGCACGCTCCCCCTAAAGCGTTGCCGTACCCTCACCTGGACTCTAAACCATCCCCGTCCCCTAACCCTAACCCTAGCCAGAACCCTAAACCTAACCCTTCCCCGAAGCCTGACCATCACCCGTCCCCTAATCCTAACCCGTACGCTAACACTAACCCGCGCCCTCACACGCACGCTCCCCCTAAAGCGTTGCCGTACCCTCACCTGGACCCTAAACCGTCCCCGTCCCCTAACCCTAACCCTAGCCCGAACCCTAACCCTAACCCTTCCCCGAAGCCTGACCCTCAGACGTCCCCTAATCCTCACCCGTACGCTAACACTAACCCGCGCCCTCACACGCACGCTGCCCCTAAAGCGTTGCCGTACCCTCACCTGGACCCTAAACCGTCCCCGTCCCCTAACCCTAACCCTAGCCCGAACCCTAACCCTAACCCTTCCCCGAAGCCTGACCCTCCCCCGTCCCCTAATCCTAACCCGTACGCTAACACTAACCCGCGCCCTCACACGCACGCTCCCCCTAAAGCGTTGCCGTACCCTCACCTGGACCCTAAACCGTCCCTGGTCCTAACCCTAACCCTAGCCCGAACCCTAACCCTAACACTTCCCCGAAGCCTGACCCTCACCCGTCCCCTAATCCTAACCCTTACGCTAACACTAACCCACGCCCTCACATGCACGCTCCCCCTAAAGCGTTGCCGTACCCTCACCTGGACCCTAAACCGTCCCCATCCCCTAACCCTAACCCTAGCCCGAACCCTAACCCTTACCCTTCCCCGAAGCCTGACCCTCACCCGTCCCCTAATCCTAACCCGTACGCTAACACTAACCCTCGCCCTCACACGCACGCTCCCACTAAAGCGTTCCCGTACCCTCACCTGGACCCTAAACCGTCCCCGTCCCCTAACCCTAACCCTAGCCCGAACCCTAACACTAACCCTTCCCCGAAGCCTGACCCTCAACCGTCCCCTACTCCTAACCCGTACGCTAACACTAACCCACGCCCTCACACACACGCTCCCCCTAAAGCTTTGCCGTACCCTCACCTGGGCTCTAAACCGTCCCTGTCCCGTAACCCTAACCCTAGCCCGACCCCTAACCCTAACCCTTCCCCGAAACCTGACCCTCACCCGTCCCCTAATCCTAACCCGTACTCTAACACTAACCCGCGCCATCACACGCACGCTCCACCTAAAGCATTGCCGTACCCTCACCTGGACCCTAAACCGTCCGCGGCCCCTAACCCTAACCCTAGACCGAACCCTAACCCTAACACTTCCCCGAAGCCTGACCCTCACCCGTCCCCTAATCCTAACCCGTACACTAACACTTACCCGCGCCCTCACACGCACACTCCCCCTAAAGCGTTGCCGTACCCTCAGCTGGACACTAAACCGTCCCCGTCCCCTAACCCTAACTCTAGCCCGAACCCTAACCCTAACCCTTCCCCGAAGCCTGACCCGCACCCGTCCCCTAATCCTAAGCCGTAAGTAACACTAACCCGCGCCCTCACACGCACTCTCCCCCTAAAGCGTTGCCGTACCCTCACCTGGACCCTAAACCGTCCCCGTCCCCGAACCCTAACCCTAGCCCGACCCCTAACCCTTACCCTTCCCCGAAGCCTGACCCTCACCCGTCCCCTAATCCTAACCCGTACGCTAACACTAACCCGCGCCCTCACACGCATGCTCCCCCTAAAGCATTGCCGTAGCCTCACCTGGACCCTAAACCGTCCCCGTCCCCTAACCCTAACCCTAGCCCGAACCCTAACCCTAACACATCCCCGAAGCCTGAGCCTCACCCGTCCCCTAATCCTAACCCGTATGCTAACACTAACCCGCGCCCTCACACGCACGCTCCCCCTTAAGCGTTGCCGTACCCTCACCTGGACCCTAAACCGTCCCCGTCCCGTAACCCTAACCCTAGCCCAAACCCTAACCCTAACACTTCCCCGAAGCCTGACCCTCACCCGTCCCCTAATCCTAACCCGTACGCTAACACTAACCCGCGCCCTGACACGCACGCTCCCCGTAAAGCGTTGCCGTACCCTCACCTGGACCCTAAACCGTCCCCGGCCCCGTCCCCTAACCCTAGCCGGAACCCTAAACCTAACCCTTCCCCGAAGCCTGACCCTCACCCGTCCCCTAATCCTAACCCGTACGCTAACACTAACCCGCGCCCTCACACGCACGCTCCCCCTAAAGCGTTGCCGTACCCTCACCTGGACCCTAAACCGTCCCCGTACCCTAAACCTAACCCTAGCCCGAACCCTAACCCAACCCCTTCCCCGAAGCCTGACCCTCACCCGTCCCCTAATCCTAACCCGTACGCTAACACTAACTCGCGCCCTCACACGCACGCTCCCCCTAAAGCGTTGCCGTACCCTCACCTGGACCCTAAACCGTCCCCATCCCATAACCCTAACCCTAGCCCGAACCCTAACCCTAACCCTTCCCCGAAGCCTGACTCTCACACGTCCCCTAATCCTAACCCGTACGCTAACACTAACCCGCGCCCTCACACGCACGCTCCCCCTAAAGCGTTGCCATACCCTCACCTGGACCCTAAACCGTCCCCGTCCCCTAACCCTAACCCTAGCCCGAACCCTAAACCTAACACTTCCCCGAAGCCTGACCCTCACACGTCCCCTAATCCTCACCCGTACGCTAACACTAACCCGCGCCCTCACACGCACGCTCCCCCTAAAGCGTTGCCGTACCCTCACCTGGACCCTAAACCGTCCCCGTCCCCTAACCCTAACCCTAGCCCGAACCCTAACCCTAACCCTTCCCCGAAGCCTGACCCTCCCCCGTCCCCTAATCCTAACCCGTACGCTAACACTAACCCGCGCCCTCACACGCACGCTCCCCCTAAAGCGTTGCCGTACCCTCACCTGGACCCTAAACCGTCCCCGTCCCCTAACCCTAACCCTAGCCCGAACCCTAACCGTAACCCTTCCCCGAAGCCTGACCCTCCCCCGTCCCCTAATCCTAACCCGTACGCTAACACTAACCCGCGCCCTCACACGCACACTCCCCCTAAAGCGTTGCCGTACCCTCACCTGGACCCTAAACCGTCCCCGGTCCTAACCCTAACCCTAGCCCGAACCCTAACCCTAACCCTTCCCCGAAGCCTGACCCTCACCCGTCCCCTAATCCTAACCCGTACGCTAACACTAACCCGCGCCCTCACACGCACGCTCCCCCTAAAGCGTTGCCGTACCCTCACCTGGACCCTAAACCGTCCCCATCCCCTAACCCTAACCCTAGCCCGAACCCTAACCCTAACCCTTCCCCGAAGCCTGACTCTCACACGTCCCCTAATACTAACCCGTACGCTAACACTAACCCGCGCCCTCACACGCACGCTCCCCCTAAAGCGTTGCCGTACCCTCACCTGGACCCTAAACCGTCCCCGTCCCCTAACCCTAACCCTAGCCCGAACCCTAAACCTAACACTTCCCCGAAGCCTGACCCTCACACGTCCCCTAATCCTCACCCGTACGCTAACACTAACCCGGGCCCTCACACACACGCTGCCCCTAAAGCGTTGCCGTACCCTCACCTGGACCCTAAACCGTCCTGGTCCCCTAACCCTAACCCTAGCCCGAACCCTAACCCTAACCCTTCCCCGAAGCCTGACCCTCACCCGTCCCCTAATCCTAACCCGTACGCTAACACTAACCCGCGCCCTCACACGCACGCTCCCCCTAAAGCGTTGCCGTACCCTCACCTGGACCCTAAACCGTCCCTGGTCCTAACCCTAACCCTAGCCCGAACCCTAACCCTAACCCTTCCCCGAAGCCTGACCCTCACCCGTCCCCTAATCCTAACCCGTACGCTAACACTAACCCACGCCCTCACACGCACGCTCCCCCTAAAGCGTTGCCGTACCCTCACATGGACCCTAAACCGTCCCCATCCCCTAACCCTAACCCTAGCCCGAACCCTAACCCTTACACTTCCCCGAAGCCTGACCCTCACCCGTCCCCTAATCCTAACCCGTATCCTAACACTAACCCTCGCCCTCACACGCACGCTCCCCCTAGAGCGTTGCCGTACCCTCACCTGGACCCTAAACCGTCCCCGTCCCCTAACCCTAACCCTAGCCCGAACCCTAACACTAACTCTTCCCCGAAGCCTGACCCTCAACCGTCCCCTACTCCTAACCCGTACGCTAACACTAACCCACGCCCTCATACACACGCTCCCCCTAAAGCTTTGCCGTACCCTCACCTGGGCTCTAAACCGTCCCTGTCCCGTAACCCTAACCCTAGCCCGACCCCTAACCCTAACCCTTCCCCGAACCCTGACCCTCACCCGTCCCACAATCCTAACCCGTACGCTAACACTAACCCGCGCCATCACACGCACGCTCCCCCTAAAGCGTTGCCGTATCCTCACCTGGACCCTAAACCGTCCCCGTCCCCTGACCCTACCCCTAGCCCGAACCCTAACCCTAACCCTTCCCCGAAGCCTGACCCTCACCCGTCCCCTAATCCTAACCCGTACGCTAACACTATCCCGCGCCCTCACACACACGCTCCCCCTAAAGCGTTGCCGTACCCTCACCTGGACCCTAAACCGTCCCCGTCCCCTTACCCTAACCCTAGCCCGAACCATAACCCTAACCCTTCCCCGAAGCCTGACCCTCACCCGTCCCATAATCCTAACCCGTACGCTAACACTATCCCGCGCCCTCACACGCACGCTCCCCCTAAAGCGTTGCCGTACTCTCACCTGGACCCTAAACCGTCCCCGTCCCCTAAATCTAACCCTAGCCCGAACCCTTACCCTAACCCTTCCCCGAAGCCTGACCCTCACCCGTCCCCTAATCCTAACCCGTACGCTAACACTAACCCGCGCCCTCACACGCACGCTCCCCCTAAAGCGTTGCCGTACCCTCACCTGGACCCTAAACCGTCCCCGTCCCCTTACCCTAACCCTAGCCCGAACCCTAACCCTATCACTTCCCCGAAGCCTGACCCTCACACGTCCCCTAATCCTAACCCGTACGCTAACACTACCCCGCGCCCTCACACGCACGCTCCCCCTAAAGCATTGCCGTACCCTCACCTGGACCCTAAATCGTCCCCGTCCCCTAACCCTAACCCTAGCCCGAACCCTAACCCTAACCCTTCCCCGAAGCCTGACCCTCGCCCGTCCCCTAATCCTAACCCGTACGCTAACACTAACCCGCGCCCTCACACGCACGCTCCCCCTAAAGCGTTGCCGTACCCTCACCTGGACCCTAAACCGGCCCCGTCCCCTAAGCCTAACCCTAGCCCGAACCCTAATCCTAACCCTTCCCCGAAGCCTGACCCTCACCCGTCCCTTAATCCTAACCCGTACACTAACACTAACCCGCGCCCTCACACGCACGCTCCCCCTAAAGCGTTGCCGTACCCTCAGCTGGACACTAAACCGTCCCCGTCCCCTAACCCTAACCCTAGCCCGAACCCTAACCCTAACCCTTCCCCGAAGCCTGACCCGCACCCGTCCCCTAATCCTAAGCCGTAAGTAACACTAACCCGCGCCCTCACACGCACTCTCCCCCTAAAGCGTTGCCGTACCCTCACCTGGATGCTAAACCGTCCCCGTCCCCGAACCCTAACCCTAGCCCGAACCCTAACCCTAACCCTTCCCCGAAGCCTGACCCTCACCCGTCCCCTAATTCTAACCCATACGCTAACACTACCCCGTGCCCTCACACGCACGCTCCCCCTAAAACGTTGCCGTACCCTCACCTGGACCCTAAACCGTCCCCGTCCCCTAACCCTAACCCTAGCCCGAACCCTAACCCTAACCCTTCCCCGAAGCCTGACCCTCACCCGTCCCCTAATCCTAACCCGTACGCTAACACTAACCCGCGCCCTCACACGCACGCTCCCCCTAAAGCGTTGCCGTACCCTCACCTGGGCTCTAAACCGTCCCCGTCCCCTAACCCTAACCCTAGCCCGAACCCTAACCCTAAACCTTCCCCGAAGCCTGACCCTCACCCGTCCCCTAATCCTAACACGTACGCTAACACTAACCCGCGCCCTCACACGCACGCTCCCCCTAAAGCGTTGCCGTACCCTCACCTGGACCCGAAACCGTCCCCGTCCCCTAACCCTAGCCCGAACCCTAACCTTAACCCTTCCCCGAAGCCTGACCCTCACCCGTCCCCTAATCCTAACCCGTACGCTAACACTAACCCGCGCCCTGACACGCACGCTCCCCGTAAAGCGTTGCCGTACCCTCACCTGGACCCTAAACCGTCCCCGTCCCCGTCCCCTAACCCTAGCCCGAACCCTAACCCTAACCCTTCCCCGAAGCCTGACCCTCCCCCGTCCCCTAATCCTAACCCGTACGCTAACACTAACCCGCGCCCTCACACGCACGCTCCCCTTAAAGCGTTGCCGTACCCTCACCTGGACCCTTAACCGTCCCTGGTCCTAACCCTAACCCTAGCCCGAACCCTAACCCTAACCCTTCCCCGAAGCCTGACCCTCACCCGTCCCCTAATCCTAACCCGTACGCTAACACTAACCCGCGACCTCACACGCCCGCTCCCCCTAAAGCGTTGCCGTACCCTCACCTGGGCCCTAAACCGTCCCCGTCCCCTAACCCTAACCCTAGCCCGAACCGTAACCCTAACCCTTCCCTGAAGCCTGACCCTCACCCGTCCCCTAATCCTAACCCCGAAGCCTGACACTCACCCGTCCCCTAATCCTAACCCGTACGCTAATTCTAACCCGCGCCCTCACACACACGCTCCCCCTAAAGCGTTGCCGTACCCTCACCTGGACCCTAAACCGTCCCCATCCCCTAACCCTAACCCTAGCCCGAACCCTAACCTAACCCTTCCCCGAAGCCTGACCCTCACCCGTCCCCTAATCCTAAACCGTACGCTAACACTAACCAGCGCCCTGACATGCACGCTCCCCCTGAAGCGTTGCCGTACCCTCACCTGGACCCTAAACCGTCCCCGTCCCCTAACCCTAACCCTAGCCGAACCCTAACCCTAACCCTTCCCCGAAGCCTGACCCTCACCCGTCCCCTAATCCTAACCCGTACGCTAACACTAACCCGCGCCCTCACACGCATGCTCCCCCTAAAGGGTTGCCGTACCCTCACCTGGACCCTAAACCGTCCCCGTCCCCTAACCCTAACCCTAGCCAGATCCCTAACCCTAACCCTTCCCCGAAGCCTGACCCTCACCCGTCCTCTAATCCTAACCCGTACGCTAACACTAACCCGCGCCCGTACACGCACGCTCCCCATAAAGCGTTGCCGTACCCTCACCTGGACCCTAAACCGTCCCCGTCCCCTAACCCTAACCCTAGCCCGAACCCTAACCGTAAACCTTCCCCGAAGCCGGACCCTCACCCGTCCCCTAATCCTAACCCGTACGCTAACACTAACCCGCGCCCTCCCACGCACGCTCCCCCTAAAGCGTTGCCGTACCCTCACCTGGACCCTAAACCGTCCCCGTCCCCTAACCCTAACCCTAGCCCGAACCCTAACCCTAACCCTTCCCCGAAGCCTGACCCTCACCCGTCCCCTAATCCTAACCCGTACGCTAACACTAACCCATGCCCTCACACGCACGCTCCCCCTAAAGCGTTGCCGTACCCTCACCTGGACTCTAAACCATCCCCGTCCCCTAACCCTAACCCTAGCCAGAACCCTAACCCTAACCCTTCCCCGAAGCCTGACCCTCACCCGTCCCCTAATCCTAACCCGTACGCTAACACTAACCCGCGCCCTCACACGCACGCTCCCCCTAAAGCGTTGCCATACCCTCACCTGGACCCTAAACCGTCCCCGTCCCCTAACCCTAACCCTAGCCCGAACCCTAACCCTAACCCTTCCCCGAAGCCTGACCCTCACCCGTCCCCTAATCCTAACCCGTACGCTATCACTCACCCGCGCCCTCACACACACACACCCCCTTAAGTGTTGCCGTACCCTCACCTGGACCCTAAACCGTCCCCGTCCCCTAACCCTAACCCTAGCCCGAACCCTAACCCTAACCCTTCCCCGAAGCCTGACCCTCACCCGTCCCGTAATCCTAACACTTACGCTATCACTAACCCGCGCCCTCACACGCACGCTCCCTCTAAAGCGTTGCTGTACCCTCAGCTGGACCCTAAACCGGCCCCGTCCCATAACCCTAACCCTAGCCCGAACCCTAACCCTAACACTTCCCCGAAGCCTGACCCTCACCCGTCCCCTAATCCTAACCCGTACGCTAACACTAACCCGCGCCCTCACACGCACGCTCCCCCTAAAGCGTTGCCGTACCCTCACCTGGACCCTAAACCGTCCCCGTCCCCTAACCCTAACCCTAGCCCGAACCCTAACCCTAACCCTTCCCCGAAGCCTGACCCTCACCCGTCCCCTAATCTTAACCCGTACGCTAACACTAACCCGCGCCCTCACACGCACGCTCCCCCTAGAGCGTTGCCGTACCCTCACCTGGACCCTAAACCGTCCCCGTCCCCTAACCCTAACCCTAGCCCGAACCCTAACCCTAACCCTTCCCCGAAGCCTGACCCTCACCCGTCCCATAATCCTAACCCGTACGCTAACACTAACCCGCGCCCTCACACGCACGCTCCCCCTAAAGCGTTGCCGTACCCTCACCTGGACCCTAAACCGTCCCCGTCCCCTAACCCTAACCCTAGCCGAACCCTAACCCTAACGCTTCCCCGAAGCTTGACCCTCACCCGTCCCCTAATCCTAACCCGTACGCTAACACTATCCCGCGCCCTCACACGCACGCTCCCCCTAAAGCGTTGCCGTACCCTCACCTGGACCCTAAACCGTCCCCGTCCCCTAACCCTAACCCTAGCCCGATCCCTAACCCTAACCCTTCCCCGAAGCCTGACCCTCACCCGTCCCCTAATCCTAACCCGTACGCTAACACTAACCCGTGCCCTCACACGCACGCTCCCCCTAAAGTGTTGCCGTACCCTCACCTGGACCCTAAACCGTCCCCGTCCCCTAACCCTAACCCTAGCCCGAACCCTAACCCTAACCCTTCCCCGAAGCATGACCCTCACCCGTACCCTAATCCTAACCCGTACGCTAACACTAACTCGCGCCCTCACACGCACGCTCTCCCTAAAGCGTTGCCGTACCCTCACCTGGACCCAAAACCGTCCCCGTCCCCTAACCCTAACCCTAGCCCGAACCCTAACCCTAACCCTTCCCCGAAGCCTGACCCTCACCCTTCCCCTAATCCTAACCCGTACGCTAACACTAACCCGCGCCCTCACACGCACGCTCCCCCTAAAGCGTTGCCGTACCCTCACCTGGACCCTAAACCGTCCCCGTCCCCGTCCCCTAACCCTAGCCGAACCCTAACCCTAACCCTTCCCCGAAGCCTGACCCTCACCCGTCCCTTAATCCTAACCCGTACGCTAACACTAACCCGCGCCCTCACACGCACGCTCCACCTAAAGCGTTGCCGTACCCTCACCTGGACCCTAAACCGTCCCCGTCCCCTAACCCTAACCCTAGCCCGAACCCTAACCCTAACCCTTCCCCGAAGCCTAACCCTCACCCGTCCCCTAATTCTAACGCGTACGCTAACACTAACCCGCGCCCTGACACGCACGCTCCCCCTAAAGTGTTGCCGTACCCTCACCTGGACCCGAAACCGTCCCCGTCCCCTAACCCTAACCCTAGCCCGAACCCTAACCCTAACCCTTCCCCGAAGCCTGACCCTCACCCGTCCCCTAATCCTAACCCGTACGCTAACACTAACCCGCGCCCTCACACGCACGCTCCCCCTAAAGGGTTGCCGTACCCTCACCTGGACCCTAAACCGTCCCCGTCCCCTAACCGTAACCCTAGCCCGAACCATAACCCTAACCCTTCCCCGAAGCCTGACGCTCACCCGTCCCCTAATCCTAACCCGTACGCTAACACTAACCCGCGCCCTCACACGCACGCTCCCCCTAAAGCGTTGCCGTACCCTCACCTGGACCCGAAACCGTCCCCGTCCCCTAACCCTAACCCTAGCCCGAACCCTAACCCTAACCCTTCCCCGAAGCCTGACCCTCACCCGTCCCCTAATCCTAACCCGTACGCTAACACTAACCCGCGCCCTCACACGCACGCTGCCCCTAAAGCGTTGCCGTACCCTCACCTGGACCCTAAACCGTCCCCGTCCCCTAACCCTAACCCTAGCCCGAACCCTAACCCTAACCCTTCCCCGAAGCCTGACCCTCACCCGTCCCCTAATCCTAACCCGTACGCTAACACTAACCCGCGCCCTCACATGCACGCTCCCCCTAAAGGGTTGCCGTACCCTCACCTGGACCCTAAACCGTCCCCGTCCCCTAACCCTAACCCTAGCCCGAACCCTAACCCTAACCCTTCCCCGAAGCCTGACCCTCACCCGTCCCCTAATCCTAACCCGTACGCTAACACTAACCCGCGCCCTCACACGCACGCTCCCCCTAAAGCGTTGCCGTACCCTCACCTGGACCCTAAACCGTCCCCGTCCCCTAACCCTAACCCTAGCCCGAACCCTAACCCTAACCCTTCCCCGAAGCCTGACCCTCACCCGTCCCCTAATCCTAACCCGTACGCTAACACTAACCCGCTCCCTACACGCACGCTCCCCCTAAAGTTTTGCCGTACCCTCACCTGGACCCTAAACCGTCCCCGTCCCTTAACCCTAACCCTAGCCCGAACCCTAACCCTAACCCTTCCCCGAAGCCTGACCCTCACCCGTCCCCTGATCCTAATCCTTACGCTAACACTAACCCGAGCCCTCACACGCACGCTCCCCCTAAAGCGTTGCCGTACCCTCACCTGGACCCGAAACCGTCCCCGTCCCCTAACCCTAACCCTAGCCCGAACCCTAACCCTAACCCTTCCCCGAAGCCTGACCCTCACCCGTCCCCTAATCCAAACCCGTACGCTAACACTAACCCGCGCCCTCACACGCACGCTCCCCCTAAAGCGTTGCCGTACCCTCACCTGGACCCTAAACCGTCCCCGTCCCCTAACCCTAACCCTAGCCCGAACCCTAACCCTAACGCTTCCCCGAAGCCTGACCCTCACCCGTCCCGTAATCCTAACACGTACGCTATCACTAACCCGCGCCCTCACACGCACGCTCCCTCTAAAGCGTTGCCGTACCCTCACCTGGACCCTAAACCGGCCCCGTCCCCTAACCCTAACCCTAGCCCGAACCCTAACCCTAACCCTTCCCCGAAGCCTGACCCTCACCCATCCCCTAATCCTAACCCGTACGCTAACACTAACCCGCGCCCTCACACGCACGCTCCCCCTAAAGCGTTGCCGTACCCTCACCTGGACCGTAAACCGTCCCCGTCCCCTAACCCTAACCCTAGCCCGAACCCTAACCCTAACACTTCCCCGAAGCCTGACCCTCACCCGTCCCCTAATCCTAACCCGTACGCTAACACTAACCCGCGCCCTCACACGCACGCTCCCCCTAAAGCGTTGCCGTACCCTCACCTGGACCCTAAACCGTCCCCATCCCCTAACCCTAACCCTAGCCCAAACCCTAACCCTAACCCTTCCCCGAAGCCTGACGCTCACCCGTCCCCTAATCCTAACCCGTACGCTAACACTAACCCGCGCCCTCACACGCACGCTCCCCCTAAAGCGTTGCCATACCCTCACCTGGACCCTAAACCGTCCCCGTCCCCTAACCCTAACCCTAGCCGAACCCTAACCCTAACCCTTCCCCGAAGCCTGACCCTCACCCGTCCCCTAATCGTAACCCGTACGCTAACACTATCCCGCGCCCTCACACGCACGCTCCCCCTAAAGCGTTGCCGTACCCTCACCTGGACCCTAAACCGTCCCCGTCCCCTAACCCTAACCCTAGCCCGAACCCTAACCCTAACCCTTCCCCGAAGCCTGACCCTCACCCGTCCCCTAATCCTAACCCGTACGCTAACACTAACCCGTGCCCTCACACGCACGCTCCCCCTAAAGCGTTGCCGTACCCTCACCTGGACCCTAAACCGTCCCCGTCCCCTAACCCTAACCCTAGCCCGAACCCTAAACCTAACCCTTGCCCGAAGCATGACCCTCACCCGTACCCTAATCCTAACCCGTACGCTAACACTAACCCGCGCTCTCACACGCACGCTCCCACTAAAGCGTTGCCGTACCCTCATCTGGACCCTAAACCGTCCCCGTCCCCTAACCCTAACCCTAGCCCGAACCCTAACCCTTCCCCGAAACCTGACCCTCACCCGTCCCATAATCCTAACCCGTACGCTAACACTAACCCGCGCCCTCACACGCACGCTCCCCTAAAGCGTTGCCGTACCCTCACCTGGACCCTAAACCGTCCCCATCCCCTAACCCTAACCCTAGCCCAAACCCTATCCCAAATCCTTCCCCGAAGCCTGACCCTCACCCGTCCCCTAATCCTAACCCGTACGCTAACACTAACCCGCGCCCTCACACGCACGCTCCCCCTAAAGCGTTGCCGTCCCCTCACCTGGACCCTAAACCGTCCCCGTCCCCTAACCCTAACCCTAGCCGAACCCTAACCCTAACCCTTCCCCGAAGCCTGACCCTCACACGTCCCCTAATGCTAACCCGTACGCTAACACTATCCCGCGCCCTCACACGCACGCTCCCCCTAAAGCGTTGCCGTACCCTCACCTGGACCCTAAACCGTCCCCGTCCCCTAACCCTAACCCTAGCCCGAACCCTAACCCTAACCCTTCCCCGAAGCCTGACCCTCACCCGTCCCCTAATCCTAACCCGTACGCTAACACTAACCCGCCCCCTCACACGCACGCTCCCCCTAAAGCGTTGCCGTACCCTCACCTGGACCCTAAACCGTCCCCGTCCCCTAACCCTAACCGTAGCCCGAACCCTAACCCTAAGCCTTCCCCGAAGCCTGACCCTCACCCGTCCCCTAATCCTAACCCGTACGCTAACACTAACCCGCGCCCTCACACGCATGCTCCCCCTAAAGTGTTGCCATACCCTCACCTGGACCCGAAACCGTCCCCGTCCCCTAACCCTAACCCTAGCCCGAACCCTAACCCTAACCCTTCCCCGAAGCCTGACCCTCACCCGTCCCCTAATCCTAACCCGTACGCTAACACTAACCCGCGCCCTCACACGCACGCTCCCCCTAAAGGGTTGCCGTACCCTCACCTGGACCCTAAACCGTCCCCGTCCCCTAACCCTAACCCTAGCCCGAACCCTAACCCTAACCCTTCCCCGAAGCCTGACCCTCACCCGTCCCCTAATCCTAACCCGTACGCTAACACTAACCCGCGCCCTCACACGCACGCTCCCCATAAAGCGTTGCCGTACCCTCACCTGGACCCTAAACTGTCCCCGTCCCCTAACTCTCACCCTAGCTCGAACCCTAACCCTAACCCTTCCCCGAAGCCTGACCCTCACCCGTACCCTAATCCTAACCCGTACGCTAACACTAACTCGTGCACTCACACGCACGCTCCCCCTAAAGCGTTGCCGTACCCTCACCTGGACCCGAAACCGTCCCCGTCCCCTAACCCTAACCCTAGCCCGAACCCTAACCCTAACCCTTCCCCGAAGCCTGACCCTCACCTGTCCCCTAATCCTAACCCGTACGCTAACTCTAACCCGCGCCCTCACACGCACGCTCCCCCTAAAGCGTTGCCGTACCCTCACCTGGACCCTAAACCGTCCCCGTCCCCGTCCCCTAACCCTAGCCGAACCCTAACCCTAACCCTTCCCCGAAGCCTGACCCTCACCCGTTCCCTAATCCTAACCCGTACGCTAACACTAACCCGCGCCCTCACATGCACGCTCCCCCTAAAGCGTTGCCGTACCCTCACCTGGACCCTAAACCGTCCCCGTCCCCTAACCCTAACGCTAGCCCGAACCCTAACCCTAACCCTTCCCCGAAGCCTGACCCTCACCCGTCCCCTAATCCTAACCCGTACGCTAACACTAACCCGCGCCCTCACACGCACGCTCCCCCTAAAGCTTTGCCGTACCCTCACCTGGACCCTAAACCGTCCCCGTCCCCTAACCCTAACCCTAGCCCGAACCCTAACCCTAACCCTTCCCCGAAGCCTGACCCTCACCCGTCCCCTAATCCTAACCCGTACGCTAACAGTAACCCGCGCCCTCACACGCACGCTCCCCCTAAAGCGTTGCCATACCCTCACCTGGACCCTAAACCGTCCCCGTCCCCTAACCCTAACCCTTGCCCGAACAGTAACCCTAACCCTTCCCCGAAGCCTGACCCTCACCCGTCCCCTAATCCTAACCCGTACGCTAACACTAACCCGCGCCCTCACATGCACGCTCCCCCTAAATGGTTGCCGTACCCTCACCTGGACCCTAAACCGTCCCCGTCCCCTAACCCTAACCCTAGCCCGAACCCTAACCCTAACCCTTCCCCGAAGCCTGACCCTCACCCGTCCCCTAATCCTAACCCGTACGCTAACACTAACCCGCGCCCTCACACGCACGCTCCCCCTAAAGCGTTGCCGTACCCTCACCTGGACCCTAAACCGTCCCCGTCCCCTAACCCTAACCCTAGCCCGAACCCTAACCCTAACCCTTGCCCGAAGCATGACTTTCACCCGTACCCTAATCCTAACCCGTACGCTAACACTAACCCGCGCTCTCACACGCACGCTCCCCCTAAAGCGTTGCCGTACCCTCACCTGGACCCTAAACCGTCCCCGTCCCCTAACCCTAACCCTAGCCCGAACCCTAACCCTAACCCTTCCCCGAAGCCTGACCCTCACCTGTCCCATAATCCTAACCCGTACGCTAACACTACCCCTCGCCCTCACACGCACGCTCCCCCTAAAGCGTTGCCTTACCCTCACCTGGACCCTAAACCGTCCCCGTCCCCTAACCCTAACCCTAGCCCGAACCCTAACCCTAACCCTTCCCCGAAGCCTGACCCTCACCCGTTCCCTAATCCTAACCCGTACGCTAAAACTAACCCGCGCCCTCACACGCACGCTCCCCCTAAAGCGTTGCCGTACCCTCACTGGGACCCTAAACCGTCCCCAGTCCTAACCCTAACCCTAGCCCGAACCCTAACCCTAACCCTTCACCGAAGCCTGACCCTCACCCGTCCCCTAATCCTAACCCGTACGCTAACACTAACCCGCGCCCTCACACACACGCTCCCCCTAAAGCGTTGCCGTACCCTCACCTGGACCCTAAACCGTCCCCGTCCCCTAACCCTAACCCTAGCCCGAACCCTAACCCTAACCCTTCCCCGAAGCCTGACCCTCACCCGTCCCCTAATCCTAACCCGTACGCTAACACTAACCCGCGCCCTCACACGCACGCTCCCCCTAAAGCGTTGCCGTACCCTCACCTGGACCCTAAACCGTCCCCATCCCCTAACCCTAACCCTAGCCCGAACCCTAACCCTAACCCTTCCCCGAAGCCTGACCCTCACCCGTCCCCTAATCCTAACCCGTATGCTAACACTAACCCGCGCCCTCACACGCACGCTCCCCCTAAAGCGTTGCCGTACCCTCACATGGACCCTAAACCGTCCCCGTCCCCTAACCCTAACCCTAGCCCGAACCCTAACCCTAACCCTTCCCCGAAGCCTGACCCTCACCCGTCCCCTAATCCTAAACCGTACGCTAACACTAACCCGCGCCCTCACACGCACGCTCCCCCTAAAGCGTTGCCGTACCCTCACCTGGACCCTAAACCGTCCCCGTCCCCTAACCCTAACCCTAGCCCGAACCCTAACCCTAACCCTTCCCCGAAGCCTGACCCTCACCCGTCCCCTAATCCTAACCCGTACGCTAACACTAACCCGCGCCCTTACACGCACGCTCCCCCTAAAGCGTTGCCGTACCCTCACCTGGACCCTAAACCGTCCCCGTCCCCTAACCCTAACCCTAGCCCGAACCCTAACCCTAACCCTTCCCCGAAGCCTGACCCTCACCCGTCCCCTAATCCTAACCCGTACGCTAACACTAACCCGCGCCCTCACACGCACGCTCCCCCTAAAGCGTTGCCGTACCCTCACCTGGACCCTAAACCGTCCCCATCCCCAACCCTAACCCTAGCCCGAACCCTAAACCTAACCCTTCCCCGAAGCCTGACCCTCACACGTCCCCTAATCCTAACCCGTACGCTAACACTAACCCGCGCCCTCACACGCACGCTCCCCCTAAAGCGTTGCCGTACCCTCACCTGGACCCTAAACCGTCCCCGTCCCCTAACCCTAACCCTAGCCCTAGCCCGAACCCTAACCCTAACCCTTCCCCGAAGCCTGACCCTCACCCGTCCCCTAATCCTAACCCGCACGCTAACTCTAACCCGCGCCCTCACACGTACGCTCCCGCAAAAGCGTTGCCGTACCCTCACGTGGACCCTAAACCGTCCCCGGTCCTAACTCTAACCCTAGCCCAACCCTAACCCTAACACTTCCCCGAAGCCTGACCCTCACCCGTCCCCTAATCCTAACCCGTACGCTAACACTAACCCGCGCCCTCACACGCACGCTCCACCTAAAGCGTTGCCGTACCCTCACCTGGACCCTAAACCGTCCCCGGTCCTAACCCTAACCCTAGCCCGAACCCTAACCCTAACCCTTCCCCGAAGCCTGACCCTCACCTGTCCCCTAATCCTAACCCGTACGCTAACACTAACCCGCACCCTCACACGCACGCTCCCCCTAAAGCGTTGCTGTACCCTCTCCTGGACCCTAAACCGTCCCCATCCCCTAACCCTAACCCTAGCCCGAACCCTAACCCTAACCCTTCCCCGAAGCCTGACCCTCACACGTCCCCTAATCCTAACCCGTACGCTAACGCTAACCCGCACCCTCACACGCACGCTGCCCCTAAAGCGTTGCCGTACCCTCACCTGGACCCTAAACCGTCCCCGTCCCCTAACCCTAACCCTAGCCCGAACCCTAACCCTAACCCTTCCCCGAAGCCTGACCCTCACCCGTCCCCTAATCCTAACGTGTACGCTAACACTAACACGCGCCCTCATACGCACGCTCCCCCTAAAGCGTTGCCGTACCCTCACCTGGACCCTAAACCGTCCGCGGTCCTAACCCTAACCCTAGCCCGAACCCTAACCCTAACCCTTCCCCGAAGCCTGACCCTCACCCGTCCCCTAATCCTAACCCGTACGCTAACACTAACCCGCGCCCTCACATGCACGCTCCCCCTAAAGCGTTGCCGTACCCTCACCTGGACCCTAAACCGTCCCCATCCCCTAACCCTAACCGTAGCCCGAACCCTAACCCCAACCCTTCCCCGAAGCCTGACCCTCACACGTCCCCTAATCCTAACCCGTACGCTAACACTAACCCACGCCCTCACACGCACACTCCACCTAAAGCGTTGCCGTACCCTCACCTGGACCCTAAACCATCCCCTTCCCCTTACCCTAACCCTAGACCGAACCCTAACCCTAACCCTTCCCCGAAGCCTGACCCTCACCCGTCCCCTAATCCTAACCCGTACGCTAACACTAACCCGCGCCCTCACACGCACGCTCCCCCTAAAGCGTTGCCGTATCCTCACCTGGACCCTAAACCGTCCCCGTCCCCTAACCCTAACCCTAGCCCGAACCCTAACCCTAACACTTCCCCGAAGCCTGACCCTCACCCGTCCCCTAATCCTAACCCGTACGCTAACACTAACCCGCGCCCTCACACGCACGCTCCCCCTAAAGCGTTGCCATACCCTCACCTGGACCCTAAACCGTCCCCGTCCCATAACCCTAACCCTAGCCCGAACCCTAACCCGAACACTTCCCCGAAGCCTGACCCTCACCCGTCCCCTAATCCTAAGCCGTACGCTAACACTAACGCGCGCCCTCACACGCACGCTCCCCCTAAAGCGTTGCCGTACCCTCACCTGGACCCTATACCGTCCCCGTCCCCTAACCCTAACCCTAGCCCGAACCCTAACCCTAACCCTTCCCCGAAGCCTGACCCTCACCCGTCCCCTAATCCTAACCCGTACGCTAACACTAACGCGCGGCCTCACACGCACGCTCCCCCTAAAGCGTTGCCGTACCCTCACCTGGACCGTAAACCGTCCCCGTCCCCTAACCCTAACCCTAGCCCGAACCCTAACCCTAACCCTTCCCCGAAGCCTGACCCTCACCCGTCCCCTAATCCTAACCCGTACGCTAACACTAACCCGCGCCCTCACACGCACACTCCCCCTAAAGCGTTGCCATACCCTCACCTGGACCCTAAACTGTCCCCATTCCCTAACCCTAACCCTAGCCCGAACCCTAACCCTAACCCTTCCCCGAAGCCTGACCCTCACCAGTCCCCTAATCCTAACCCGTATGCTAACACTAACCCGCGCTCTCACACGCACGCTCCCCCTAAAGCGTTGCCGTACCCTCACCTGGACCCTAAACCGTCCCCGTCCCCTAACCCTAACCCTAACCCGAACCCTAACCCTAACCCTTCCCCGAAGCCTGACCCTCACCCGTCCCATAATCCTAACCCGTACGCTAACACTACCCCGCGCCCTCACACGCACGCTCCCCCTAAAGTGTTGCCTTACCCTCACCTGGACCCTAAACCGTCCCCGTCCCCTAACCCTAACCCTAGCCCGAACCCTAACCCTAACCCTTCCCCGAAGCCTGACCCTCACCCGTCCCCTAATCCTAACCCGTACGCTAACACTAACACGCGCCCTCACACGCACGCTCCCCCTAAAGCGTTGCCGTACCCTCACTGGGACCCTAAACCGTCCCCGGTCCTAACCCTAACCCTAGCCCGAACCCTAACCCTAACCCTTCACCGAAGCCTGACCCTCACCCGTCCCCTAATCCTAACCCGTACGCTAACACTAACCCGCGCCCTCACACACACGCTCCCCCTAAAGCGTTGCCGTACCCTCACCTGGACCCTTAACCGTCCCCTAACCCTAACCCTAACCCTAGCCCGAACCCTAACCCTAAACCTTCCCCGAAGCCTGACCCTCACACGTCCCCTAATCCTAACCCGTACGCTAACACTAACCCGCGCCCTCACACGCATGCTCCCCCTAAAGCGTTGCCGTACCCTCACCTGGACCCTAAACCGTCCCCATCCCCTAACCCTAACCCTAGCCCGAACCCTAACCCTAACCCTTCCCCGAAGCCTGACCCTCACCCGTCCCCTAATCCTAACCCGTACGCTAACACTAACCCACGCCCTCACACGCACGCTCCCCCTAAAGCGTTGCCGTACCCTCACATGGACCCTAAACCGTCCCCGTCCCCTAACCCTAACCCTAGCCCGAACCCTAACCCTAACCCTTCCCCGAAGCCTGACCCTCACCCGTCCCCTAATCCTAAACCGTACGCTAACACTAACCCGCGCCCTCACACGCACGCTCCCCCTAAAGCGTTGCCGTACCCTCACCTGGACCCTAAACCATCCCCTTCCCCTTACCCTAACCCTAGACCGAACCCTAACCCTAACCCTTCCCCGAAGCCTGACCCTCACCCGTCCCCTAATCCTAACCCGTACGCTAACACTAACCCGCGCCCTCACACGCACGCTCCCCCTAAAGCGTTGCCGTATCCTCACCTGGACCCTAAACCGTCCCCGTCCCCTAACCCTAACCCTAGCCCGAACCCTAACCCTAACACTTCCCCGAAGCCTGACCCTCGCCCGTCCCCTAATCCTAACCCGTACGCTAACACTAACCCGCGCCCTCACATGCACGCTCCCCCTAAAGCGTTGCCGTACCCTCACCTGGACCCTAAACCGTACCCGTCCCCTAACCCTAACCCTAGCCCGAACCCTAACCCTAACCCTTCCCCGAAGCCTGACCCTCACCCGTCCCCTAATCCTAACCCGTACGCTAACACTAACCCGCGCCCTCACACGCACGCTCCCCCTAAAGCGTTGCCATACCCTCACCTGGACCCTAAACCGTCCCCGTCCCATAACCCTAACCCTAGCCCGAACCCTAACCCGAACACTTCCCCGAAGCCTGACCCTCACCCGTCCCCTAATCCTAAGCCGTACGCTAACACTAACGCGCGCCCTCACACGACCGCTCCCCCTAAAGCGTTGCCGTACCCTCACCTGGACCCTATACCGTCCCCGTCCCCTAACCCTAACCCTAGCCCGAACCCTAACCCTAACCCTTCCCCGAAGCCTGACCCTCACCCGTCCCCTAATCCTAACCCGTACGCTAACACTAACGCGCGGCCTCACACGCACGCTCCCCCTAAAGCGTTGCCGTACCCTCACCTGGACCGTAAACCGTCCCCGTCCCCTAACCCTAACCCTAGCCCGAACCCTAACCCTAACCCTTCCCCGAAGCCTGACCCTCACCCGTCCCCTAATCCTAACCCGTACGCTAACACTAACCCGCGCCCTCACACGCACACTCCCCCTAAAGCGTTGCCATACCCTCACCTGGACCCTAAACTGTCCCCATTCCCTAACCCTAACCCTAGCCCGAACCCTAACCCTAACCCTTCCCCGAAGCCTGACCCTCACCAGTCCCCTAATCCTAACCCGTATGCTAACACTAACCCGCGCTCACACACGCACGCTCCCCCTAAAGCGTTGCCGTACCCTCACCTGGACCCTAAACCGTCCCCGTCCCCTAACCCTAACCCTAACCCGAACCCTAACCCTAACCCTTCCCCGAAGCCTGACCCTCACCCGTCCCATAATCCTAACCCGTACGCTAACACTACCCCGCGCCCTCACACGCACGCTCCCCCTAAAGTGTTGCCTTACCCTCACCTGGACCCTAAACCGTCCCCGTCCCCTAACCCTAACCCTAGCCCGAACCCTAACCCTAACCCTTCCCCGAAGCCTGACCCTCACCCGTCCCCTAATCCTAACCCGTACGCTAACACTAACACGCGCCCTCACACGCACGCTCCCCCTAAAGCGTTGCCGTACCCTCACTGGGACCCTAAACCGTCCCCGGTCCTAACCCTAACCCTAGCCCGAACCCTAACCCTAACCCTTCACCGAAGCCTGACCCTCACCCGTCCCCTAATCCTAACCCGTACGCTAACACTAACCCGCGCCCTCACACACACGCTCCCCCTAAAGCGTTGCCGTACCCTCACCTGGACCCTTAACCGTCCCCTAACCCTAACCCTAACCCTAGCCCGAACCCTAACCCTAAACCTTCCCCGAAGCCTGACCCTCACACGTCCCCTAATCCTAACCCGTACGCTAACACTAACCCGCGCCCTCACACGCATGCTCCCCCTAAAGCGTTGCCGTACCCTCACCTGGACCCTAAACCGTCCCCATCCCCTAACCCTAACCCTAGCCCGAACCCTAACCCTAACCCTTCCCCGAAGCCTGACCCTCACCCGTCCCCTAATCCTAACCCGTACGCTAACACTAACCCGCGCCCTCACACGCACGCTCCCCCTAAAGCGTTGCCGTACCCTCACATGGACCCTAAACCGTCCCCGTCCCCTAACCCTAACCCTAGCCCGAACCCTAACCCTAACCCTTCCCCGAAGCCTGACCCTCACCCGTCCCCTAATCCTAAACCGTACGCTAACACTAACCCGCGCCCTCACACGCACGCTCCCCCTAAAGCGTTGCCGTACCCTCACCTGGACCCTAAACCGTCCCCATACCCTAACCCTAACCCTAGCCCGAACCCTAACCCTAACCCTTCCCCGAAGCCTGACCCTCACCCGTCCCCTAATCCTAACCCATACGCTAACACTAACCCGCGCCCTTACACGCACGCTCCCCCTAAAGCGTTGCCGTACCCTCACCTGGACCCTAAACCGTCCCCATCCCCTAACCCTAACCCTAGCCCGAACCCTAACCCTAACCCTTCCCCGAAGCCTGACCCTCACCCGTCCCCTAATCCTAACCCGTACGCTAACACTAACCCGCGCCCTCACACGCACGCTCCCCCTAAAGCGTTGCCGTACCCTCACTGGGACCCTAAACCGTCCCCGGTCCTAACCCTAACCCTAGCCCGAACCCTAACCCTAACCCTTCACCGAAGCCTGACCCTCACCCGTCCCCTAATCCTAACCCGTACGCTAACACTAACCCGCGCCCTCACACGCACGCTCCCCCTAAAGCGTTGCCGTACCCTCACATGGACCCTAAACCGTCCCCGTCCCCTAACCCTAACCCTAGCCCGAACCCTAACCCTAACCCTTCCCCGAAGCCTGACCCTCACCCGTCCCCTAATCCTAAACCGTACGCTAACACTAACCCACGCCCTCACACGCACGCTCCCCCTAAAGCGTTGCCGTACACTCACCTGCACCCTAAACCGTCCCCATACCCTAACCCTAACCCTAGCCCGAACCCTAACCCTAACCCTTCCCCGAAGCCTGACCCTCACCCGTCCCCTAATCCTAACCCGTACGCTAACACTAACCCGCGCCCTCACACGCACGCTCCCCCTAAAGCGTTGCCGTACCCTCATCTGGACCCTAAACCGTCCCCGTCCCCTAACCCTAACCCTAGCCCGAACCCTAACACTAACCCTTCCCCGAAGCCTGACCCTCACCCGTCCCCTAATCCTAACCCGTACGCTAACACTAACCCGCGCCCTCACACGCACGCTGCCCCTAAAGCGTTGCCGTACCCTCACCTGGACCCTAAACCGTCCCCGGTCCTAACCCTAACCCTAGCCCGAACCCTAACCCTAACCCTTCCCCGAAGCCTGACCCTCACCCGTCCCTTAATCCTAACCCGTACGCTAACACTAACCCGCGCCCTCACACGCACGCTCCCCCTAAAGCGTTGCCGTACCCTCACCTGGACCCTAAACCGTCCCCATCCCCAACCCTAACCCTAGCCCGAACCCTAAACCTAACCCTTCCCCGAAGCCTGACCCTCACACGTCCCCTAATCCTAACCCGTACGCTAACACTAACCCGCGCCCTCACACGCACGCTCCCCCTAAAGCGTTGCCGTATCCTCACCTGGACCCTAAACCGTCCCCGTCCCCTAACCCTAACCCTAGCCCTAGCCCGAACCCTAACCCTAACCCTTCCCCGAAGCCTGACCCTCACCCGTCCCCAAATCCTAAGCCGTACGTTAACACTAACGCGCGCCCTCACACGCACGCTCCCCCTAAAGCGTTGCCGTACCCTCACCTGGACCCTAAACCGTCCCCGTCCCCTAACCCTAACCCTAGCCCGAACCCTAACCCTAACACTTCCCCGAAGCCTGACCCTCACCCGTCCCCTAATCCTAACCCGTACGCTAACACTAACCAGCGCCCTCACACGCACGCTCCCCCTAAAGCGTTGCCGTACCCTCACCTGGACCCTATATCGTCCCCGTCCCCTAACCCTAACCCTAGCCCGAACCCTAAACCAAACCCTTCCCCGAAGCCTGACCCTCACCCGTCCCCTAATCCTAACCCGTACGCTAACACTAACCCGTGCCCTCACACGCACGCTGCACCTAAAGCGTTGCCGTACCCTCACCTGGACCCTAAACCGTCCCCGACCCCTAACCCTAACCCTAGCCCGAACCCTAACCCTAACCCTTCCCCGAAGCCTGACCCTCACCCGTCCCCTAATCGTAACCCGTACGCTAACACTAACCCGTGCCCTCACACGCACGCTCCCCCTAAAGCGTTGCCGTACCCTCACCTGGACCCTAAACCGTCCCCGTCCCCTAACCCTAACCCTAGCCCGAACCCTAACCCTAACCCTTCCCCGAAGCCTGACCCTCACCCGTCCCATAATCCTAACCCGTACGCTAACACTACCCCGCGCCCTCACACGCACGCTCCCCCTAAAGCGTTGCCTTACCCTCACCTGGACGCTAAACCGTCCCCGTCCCCTAACCCTAACCCTAGCCCGAACCCTAACCCTAACCCTTCCCCGAAGCCTGACCCTCACCCGTCCCCTAATCCTAACCCGTACACTAACACTAACCCGCGCCCTCACACGCACGCTCCCCCTAAAGCGTTGCCGTACCCTCACCTGGACCCTAAACCGTCCCCGTCCCCAACCCTGACCCTAGCCCGAACCCTAACCCTAACCCTTCCCCGAAGCCTGACGCTCACCCGTCCCCTAATCCTAACCCGTACGCTAACACTAACCCGCGACCTCACACGCACGCTCCCCCTAAAGCATTGCCGTACCCTCACCTGGACCCTAAACCGTCCCCATCCCCTAACCCTAACCCTAGCCCGAACCCTAACCCTAACACTTCCCCGAAGCCTGACCCTCACACGTCCCCTAATCCTAAACCATACGCTAACACTAACCCGCGCCCTCACACGCACGCTGCCCCTAAAGCGTTGCCGTACCCTCACCTGGACCCTAAACCGTCCCCGTCCCCTAACCCTAACCCTAGCCCGAACCCTAACCCTAACCCTTCCCCGAAGCCTGACCCTCCCCCGTCCCCTAATCCTAACCCGTACGCTAACACTAACCCACGCCCTCACACGCACGCTCCCCGTAAAGCGTTGCCGTACCCTCACCTGGACCCTAAACCGTCCCGGGTCCTAACCCTAACCCTAGCGCGAACCCTAACCCTAACCCTTCCCCGAAGCCTGACCCTCACCCGTCCCCTAATCCTAACCCGTACGCTAACACTAACCCGCGCCCTCACACGCACGCTCCCCCTAAAGCGTTGCCGTACCCTCACCTGGACCCTAAACCGTCCCCATCCCCTAACCCTAACCCTAGCCCGAACCCTAACCCTAACCCTTCCCCGAAGCCTGACTCTCACACGTCCCCTAATCCTAACCCGTACGCTAACACTAACCCGCGCCCTCACACGCACGCTCCCCCTAAAGCGTTGCCGTACCCTCACCTGGACCCTAAACCGTCCCCGTCCCCTAAACCTAACCCTAGCCCGAACCCTAACCCTAACCCTTCCCCGAAGCCTGACCCTCACCCGTCCCCTAATCCTAACCCGTACGCTAACACTAACCCGCGCCCTCACACGCACGCTCCCCCTAAAGCGTTGCCGTACCCTCACCTGGACCCTAAACCGTCCCCGTCCCCTAACCCTAACCCTAGCCAGAACCCTAACCCTAACACTTCCCCGAAGCCTGACCCTCACCCGTCCCCTAATCCTAACCCGTACGCTAACACTAACCCGCGCCCTCACACGCACGCTCCCCCTAAAGCGTTGCCGTACCCTCACCTGGACCCTATACCGTCCCCGTCCCCTAACCCTAACCCTAGCCCGAACCCTAAACCTAACCCTTCCCCGAAGCCTGACCCTCAACCGTCCCCTAATCCTAACCCGTACGCTAACACTAACCCGCGCCCTCACACGCACGCTCCCCCTAAAGCGTTGCCGTACCCTCACCTGGACCCTAAACCGTCCCCGTCCCCTAACCCTAACCCTAGCCCGAACCCTAACCCTAACCCTTCCCCGAAGCCTGACCCTCACCCGTCCCCTAATCCTAACCCGTACGCTAACACTAACCCACGCCCTCACTCGCACGCTCACCCTAAAGCGTTGCCGTACCCTCACCTGGACCCTAAACCGTCCCCGTCCCCTAACCCTAACCCTAGACCGAACCCTTACCCTAACCCTTCCCCGAAGCCTGACCCTCACCCGTCCCCTAATCCTAACCCGTACGCTAACACTAACCCGCGCCCTCACACGCACGCTCCCCCTAAAGCGTTGCCGTACCCTCACCTGGACCCTAAACCGTCCCCGTCCCCTAACCCTAACCCTAGCCCGAACCCTAACCCTAACCCTTCCCCGAAGCCTGACCCTCACCCGTCCCCTAATCCTAACCCGTACGCTAACACTAATCCACGCCCTCACACGCACGCTCCCCCTAAAGCGTTGCCGTACCCTCACCTGGACCCTAAACCGTCCCCGTCCCCTAACCCTAACCCTAGCCCGAACCCTAACCCTAAACCTTCCCCGAAGCCTGACCCTCACCCGTCCCCTAATCCTAACCCGTACGCTAACACTAACCCGTGCCCTCACACGCACGCTCCCCCTAAAGCGTTGCCGTACCCTCACCTGGACACTAAACCGTCCCCGGTCCTAACCCTAACCCTAGCCCGAACCCTAACCCTAACCCTTCCCCGAAGCCTGACCCTCACCCATCCCCTAATCCTAACCCGTACGCTAACACTAACCCGCGCCCTCACACGCACGCTCCCCCTAAAGCGTTGCCGTACCCTCACCTGGACCCTAAACCGTCCCCGTCCCCTAACCCTAACCCTAGCCCGAACCCTAACCCTAACCCTTCCCCGAAGCCTGACCCTCACACGTCCCCTAATCCTAACCCGTACGCTAACACTAACCCACGCCCTCACAGGCACGCTCCCCCTAAAGCGTTGCCGTACCCTCACCTGGACCCTAAACCGTCCCCGTCCCCTAACCCTAACCCTAGCCCGAACCATAACCCTAACCCTTCCCCGAAGCCTGACCCTCACCCGTCCCCTAATCCTAACCCGTACGCTAACACTAAACCGTGCCCTCACACGCACGCTCCCCCTAAAGCGTTGCCGTACCCTCACCTGGACCCTAAACCGTCCCCGTCCCCTAACCCTAACCCTAGCCCGAAACCTAACCCTAAACCTTCCCCGAAGCCTGACCCTCACCCGTCCCCTAATCCTAAACCGTACGCTAACACTAACCCGCGCCCTCATACGCACGCTCCCCCTAAAGCGTTGCCGTACCCTCACCTGGACCCTAAACCGTCCCCATCCCCTAACCCTAACCCTAGCCCGAACCCTAACCCTAACCCTTCCCCGAACCCTGACCCTCACCTGTCCCCTAATCCTAACCCGTACGCTAACACTAACCCGCGCCCTCACACGCACGCTCCCCCTAAAGCGTTGCCGTACCCTCACCTGGACCCTAAACCGTCCCCGTCCCCTAACCCTAACCCTAGCCCGAACCCTAACCCTATCCCTTCCCCGAAGCCTGACCCTCATCCGTCCCCTAATCCTAACCCGTACGCTAACACTAACCCTTGCCCTCACACGCACGCTCCCCCTAAAGCGTTGCCGTACCCTCACCTGGACCCTAAACCGTCCCCGTCCCCTAACCCTAACCCTAGCCCGAACCCTAACCCTTACCCTTCCCCGAAGCCTGACCCTCACCCGTCCCCTAATCCTAACCCGTACGCTAACACTAACCCTCGCCCTCACATGCACGCTCCCCCTAAAGCGTTGCCGTACCCTCACCTGGACCCTAAACCGTCCCCATCCCCTAACCCTAACCCTAGCCCCAACCCTAACACTAACCCTTCCCTGAAGCCTGACCCTCAACCGTCCCCTACTCCTAACCCGTATGCTAACACTAACCCACGCCCTCACACACACGCTCCCCCTAAAGCTTTGCCGTACCCTCACCTGGACTCTAAACCGTCCCTGTCCCGTAACCCTAACCCTAGCCCGACCCCTAACCCTAACCCTTCCCCGAACCCTGACCCTCACCCGTCCCCTAATCCTAACCCGTACGCTAACACTAACCCGCGCCCTCACACGCACGCTCCCCCTAAAGCGTTGACGTATCCTCACCTGGACCCTAAACCGTCCCCGTCCCCTAACCCTACCCCTAGCCCGAACCCTAACCCTAACACTTCCCCGAAGCCTGACCCTCGCCCGTCCCCTAATCCTAACCCGTACGCTAACACTAACCCGCGACCTCACATGCACCCTCCCCCTAAAGCGTTGCCGTACCCTCACCTGGACCCTAAACCGTCCCCTTCCCCTAAGCCTAACCCTAGCCCGAACCCTAACCCTAACCCTTCCCCGAAGCCTGACCCTCACCCGTCCCTTAATCCTAACCCGTACACTAACACTAACCCGCGCCCTCACACGCACGCTCCCCCTAAAGCGTTGCCGTAAACTCACCTGGACACTAAACCGTCCCCGTCCCCTAACCCTAACCCTAGCCTGAACCCTAACCCTAACCCTTCCCCGAAGCCTGACCCGCACCCGTCCCCTAATCCTAAGCCGTAAGTAACACTAACCCGCGCCCTCACACGCACTCTCCCCCTAAAGCGTTGCCGTACCCTCACCTGGACCCTAAACCATCCCCGTCCCCTAACCCTAACCCTAGCCCGAACCCTAACCCTAACCCTTCCCCGAAGCCTGACCCTCACCCGTCCCCTAATCCTAACCCGTACGCTAACACTAACCCGCGCCCTCACACGCACGCTCCCCCTAAAGCGTTGCCGTACCCTCACCTGGACCCTAAACCGTCCCCATCCCCTAACCCTAACCCTAGCCCGAACCCTAACCCTAACCCTTCCCCGAACCCTGACCCTCACCCGTCCCCTAATCCTAACCCGTACGCTAACACTAACCCGCGCCCTCACACGCACGCTCCCCCTAAAGCAGTGCTGTACCCTCACCTGGACCCTAAACCGTCCCCGTCCCCTAACCCTAACCCTAGCCCGAACCCTAACCCTATCCCTTCCCCGAAGCCTGACCCTCACCCGTCCCCTAATCCTAACCCGTACGCTAACACTAACCCTCGCCCTCACATGCACGCTCCCCCTAAAGCGTTGCCGTACCCTCACCTGGACCCTAAACCGTCCCCATCCCCTAACCCTAACCCTAGCCCGAACCCTAACACTAACCCTTCCCTGAAGCCTGACCCTCAACCGTCCCCTACTCCTAACCCGTACGCTAACACTAACCCACGCCCTCACACACACGCTCCCCCTAAAGCTTTGCCGTACCCTCACCTGGACTCTAAACCGTCCCTGTCCCGTAACCCTAACCCTAGCCCGACCCCTAAGCCTAACCCTTCCCCGAACCCTGACCCTCACCCGTCCCCTAATCCTAACCCGTACGCTAACACTAACCCGCGCCCTCACACGCACGCTCCCCCTAAAGCGTTGCCGTATCCTCAACTGGACCCTAAAACGTCCCCGTCCCCTAACCCTACCCCTAGCCCGAACCCTAACCCTAACACTTCCCCGAAGCTTGACCCTCGCCCGTCCCCTAATCCTAACCCGTACGCTAACACTAACCCGCGCCCTCACACGCACCCTCCCCCTAAAGCGTTGCCGTACCCTCACCTGGACCCTAAACCGTCCCCGTCCCCTAAGCCTAACCCTAGCCCGAACCCTAACCCTAACCCTTCCCCGAAGCCTGACCCTCAACCGTCCCTTAATCCTAACCCGTACACTAACACTAACCCGCGCCCTCACACGCACGCTCCCCCTAAAGCGTTGCCGTAAACTCACCTGGACACTAAACCGTCCCCGTCCCCTAACCCTAACCCTAGCCTGAACCCTAACCCTAACCCTTCCCCGAAGCCTGACCCGCACCAGTCCCCTAATCCTAAGCCGTAAGTAACACTAACCCGCGCCCTCACACGCACTCTCCCCCTAAAGCGTTGCCGTACCCTCACCTGGACCCTAAACCATCCCCGTCCCCTAACCCTAACCCTAGCCCGAACCCTAACCCTAACCCTTCCCCGAAGCCTGACCCTCACCCGTCCCCTAATCCTAACCCGTACGCTAACACTAACCCGCGCCGTCACACGCAAGCTCCCCCTAAAGCGTTGCCGTACCGTCACCTGGACCCTAAACCGTCTCCGTCCCCTAACCCTAACCCTAGCCCGAACCCTAACCCTAACCCTTCCCCGAAACCTGACCCTCACCCTTCCCCTAATCCTAACCCGTACGCTAACACTAACGCGCGCTCTCACACGCACGCTCCCCCTAAAGCGTTGCCGTACCCTCACCTGGACCCTAAACCGTCCCCGTCCCCTAACCCTAACCCTAGCCCGAACCCTAACCCTAACCCTTCCCCGAAGCCTGACCCTCACCCGTCCCCTAATCCTAACCCGTACGCTAACACTAACCCACGCCCTCACACGCACGCTCCCCCTAAAGCGTTGCCGTACCCTCACCTGGACCCTAAACCGTCCCCGACCCCTAACCCTAACCCTAGCCCGTACCCTAACCCTAACCCTTCCCCGAAGGCTGACCCTCACCCGTCCCCTAATCCTAACCCGTACGCTAACACTAACCCGCGCCCTCACACGCACGCTCTCCCTAAAGCTTTGCCGTACCCTCACCTGGACCCTAAACCGTCCCCGTCCCCTAACCCTAACCCTAGCCCGAACCCTAACCCTAACCCTTCCCCGAAGCCTGACCCTCACCCTTCCCCTAATCCTAACCCGTACGCTAACACTAACCCGCGCCCTCACACGCACGCTCCCCCTAAAGCGTTGCCGTACCCTCACCTGGACCCTAAACCGTCCCCGTCCCCTAACCCTAACCCTAGCCCGAACCCTAACCCTAACCCTTCCCCGAAGCCTGACCCTCACCCGTCCCCTAATCCTAACCCGTACGCTAACACTAACCCACGCCCTCACACGCACGCTCCCCCTAAAGCGTTGCCGTACCCTCACCTGGACCCTAAACCGTCCCCGTCCCCTAACCCTAACCCTAGCCCGAACCCTAACCCTAACCCTTCCCCGAAGCCTGACCCTCACCCGTCCCCTAATCCTAACCCGTACGCTAACACTAACCCGCGCCCTCACACGCACGCTCCCCCTAAAGTTTTGCCGTACCCTCACCTGGACCCTAAGCCGTCCCCGTCCCCTAACCCTAACCCTAGACCGAACCCTAACCCTAACCCTTCCCCAAAGCCTGACCCTCACCCGTACCATAATCCTAACCCGTACGCTAACACTACCCCGCGCCCTCACAGTCACGCTCCCCCTGAAGCGTTGGAGTACACTCACCTGGACCCTAAACCGTCCCCGTCCCCAAACCCTAACCCTAGCCCGAACCCTAACCCTAAACCTTCCCCGAAGCCTGACCCTCCCCCGTCCCCTAATCCTAACGCGTACGCTAACACTAACCCGCGCCCTCACACGCACGCTCCCCCTAAAGCGTTGCCGTACCCTCACCTGGACCCTAAACCGTCCCCGGTCCTAACCCTAACCCTAGCCCGAACCCTAACCCTAACCCTTCCCCGAAGCCTGACCCTCACCCGTCCCTTAATCCTAACCCGTACGCTAACACTAACCCGCGCCCTCACACGCACGCTCCCCCTAAAGCGTTGCCGTACCCTCACCTGGACCCTAAACCGTCCCCATCCCCAACCCTAACCCTAGCCCGAACCCTAAACCTAACCCTTCCCCGAAGACTGACCCTCACCCGTCCCCTAATCCTAACCCGTACGCTAACACTAACCCGCGCCCTCACACGCACGCTCCCCCTGAAGCGTTGCCGTACCCTCACCTGGACCCTAAACCGTCCCCGTCCCCTAACCCTAACCCTAGCTCGAACCCTAACCCTAACCCTTCCCCGAAGCCTGACCCTCACCCGTCCCCTAATCCTAACCCGTACGCTAACACTAACCCGCGCCCTCACACGCACGCTCCCCCTAAAGCGTTGCCGTACCCTCTTGTGGACCCTAAGCCGTCCCCGGTCCTAACCCTAACCCTAGCTCGAACCCTAACCCTAACCCTTCCCCGAAGCCTGACCCTCACCCGTCCCCTAATCCTAACCCGTACGCTAACACTAACCCGCGCCCTCACACGCACGCTCCCCCTAAAGCGTTGCCGTACCCTCACCTGGACCCTAAACCGTCCCCATCCCCTAACCCTAACCCTAGCCCGAACCCTAACCCTAACCCTTCCCTGAAGCCTGACCCTCACACGTCCCCTAATCCTAACCCATACGCTAACACTAACCCACGCCCTCACACGCACGCTGCCCCTAAAGCGTTGCCGTACCCTCACCTGGACCCTAAACCGTCCCCGTCCCCTAACCCTAACCCTAGCCCGAACCCTAACCCTAACCCTTCCCCGAAGCCTGACCCTCCCCCGTCCCCTAATCCTAACCCGTACGCTAACACTAACCCGCGCCCTCACACGCACGCTCCCCGTAAAGCGTTGCCGTACCCTCACCTGGACCCTAAACCGTCCCCGGTCCTAACCCTAACCCTAGCGCGAACCCTAACCCTAACCCTTCCCCGAAGCCTGACCCTCACCCGTCCCCTAATCCTAACCCGTACGCTAACACTAACCCGCCCCCTCACACACACGCTCCCCCTAAAGCGTTGCCGTACCCTCACCTGGACCCTAAACCGTCCCCATCCCCTAACCCTAACCCTAGCCCGAACCCTAACCCTAACCCTTCCCCGAAGCCTGACTCTCACACGTCCCCTAATCCTAACCCGTACGCTAACACTAACCCGCGCCCTCACACGCACGCTCCCCCTAAAGCGTTGCCGTACCCTCACCTGGACCCTAAACCGTCCCCGTCCCCTAACCCTAACCCTAGCCCGAACCCTAACCCTAACCCTTCCCCGAAGCCTGACCCTCACCCGTCCCCTAATCCTAACCCGTACGCTAACATTAACCCGCGCCCTCACACGCACGCTGCCCCTAAAGCGTTGCCGTACCCTCACCTGGACCCTAAACCGTCCCCGTCCCCTAACCCTAACCCTAGCCCGAACCCTAACCCTAACCCTTCCCCGAAGCCTGACCCTCACCCGTCCCCTAATCCTAAGCCGTACGCTAACACTAACGCGCGCCCTCACACGCACGCTCCCCCTAAAGCGTTGCCGTACCCTCACCTGGACCCTAAACCGTCCCCGTCCCCTAACCCTAACCCTAGCCCAAACCCTAACATTAACACTTCCCCGAAGCCTGACCCTCACCCGTCCCATAATCCTAACCCGTACGCTAACACTAACCCGCGCCCACACACGCACGCTCCCCCTAAAGCGTTGCCGTACCCTCACCTGGACCCTATACCGTCCCCGTCCCCTAACCCTAACCCTAGCCCGAACCCTAAACCTAACCCTTCCCCGAAGCCTGACCCTCAACCGTCCCCTAATCCTAACCCGTACGCTAACACTAACCCGCGCCCTCACACGCACGCTCCCCCTAAAGCGTTGCCGTACCCTCACCTGGACCCTAAACCGTCCCCATCCCCTAACCCTAACCGTAGCCCGAACCCTAACCCTAACCCTTCCCCGAAGCCTGACCCTCACACGTCCCCTAATCCTAACCCGTACGCTAACACTAACCCGCACCCTCACACGCACGCTGCCCCTAAAGCGTTGCCGTACCCTCACCTGGACCCTAAACCGTCCCCGTCCCCTAACCCTAACCCTAGCCCGAACCCTAACCCTAACCCTTCCCCGAAGCCTGACCCTCCCCCGTCCCCTAATCCTAACCCGTACGCTAACACTAACCCGTGCCCTCACACGCACGCTCCCCCTAAAGCGTTGCCGTACCCTCACCTGGACCCTAAACCGTCCCCGGTCCTAACCCTAACCCTAGCCCGAACCCTAACCCTAACCCTTCCCCGAAGCCTGACCCTCACCCGTCCCCTAATCCTAACCCGTACGCTAACACTAACCCGCGCCCTCACACGCACGCTGCCCCTAAAGCGTTGCCGTACCCTCACCTGGACCCTAAACCGTCCCCGTCCCCTAATCCTAACCCTTCCCTGAAGCCTGACCCTCACCCGTCCCCTAATCCTAACCCGTACGCTAACACTAACCCGCGCCCTCACACGCACGCTCCCCCTAAAGCGTTGCCGTACCCTCACCTGGACCCTAAACCGTCCCCGTCCCCTAACCCTAACTCTAGCCCGAACCCTAACCCTAACCCTTCCCCGAAGGCTGACTCTCACCTTTCCCCTAATCCTAACCCGTACGCTAACACTAACCCGCGCCCTCACACGCACGCTCCCCCTAAAGCGTTGCCGTACCCTCACCTGGACCCTAAACCGTCCCCGTCCCCTAACCGTAACCCTAGCCCGAACCCTAACCCTAACCCTTCCCCGAAGCCTGACCCTCACCCGTCCCATAATCCTAACCCGTACGCTAACACTAACCTGCGCCCTCACACGCACGCTCCCCCTAAAGCGTTGCCGTACCCTCACCTGGACCCTAAACCGTCCCCGTCCCCTAACCCTAACCCTAGCCCGAACCCTAACCCTAACCCTTCCCCGAAGCCTGACCCTCACCCATCCCCTAATCCTAACCCGTACGCTAACACTAACCCGCGCCCTCACACGCACGCTCCCCCTAAAGCGTTGCCGTACCCTCACCTGGACCCTAAACCGTCCCCGTCCCCTAACCCTAACCCTAGCCCGAACCCTAACCCTAACCCTTCCCCGAAGCCTGACCCTCCCGCGTCCCCTAATACTAACCCGTACGCTAACACTAACCCGAGCCCTCACACGCACGCTCCCCCTAAAGCATTGCCGTACCCTCACCTGGACCCTAAACCGTCCCCGTCCCCTAACCCTAACCCTAGCCCGAACCCTAACCCTAACCCTTCCCCGAAGCCTGACCCTCACCCGTCCCCTAATCCTAACCCGTACGCTAACACTAACCCGCGCCCTCACACGCACGCTCCCCCTAAAGCGTTGCCGTACCCTCACGTGGACCCTAAGCCGTCCCCGGTCCTAACCCTAACCCTAGCCCGAACCCTAACCCTAACCCTTCCCCGAAGCCTGACCCTCACCCGTCCCCTAATCCTAACCCGTACGCTAACACTAACCCGCGCCCTCACACGCACGCTCCCCCTAAAGCGTTGCCGTACCCTCACCTGGACCCTAAACCGTCCCCATCCCCTAACCCTAACCCTAGCCCGAACCCTAACCCTAACCCTTCCCCGAAGCCTGACCCTCACACGTCCCCTAATCCTAACCCATACGCTAACACTAACCCGCGCCCTCACACGCACGCTGCCCCTAAAGCGTTGCCGTACCCTCACCTGGACCCTAAACCGTCCCCGTCCCCTAACCCTAACCCTAGCCCGAACCCTAACCCTAACCCTTCCCCGAAGCCTGACCCTCCCCCGTCCCCTAATCCTAACCCGTACGCTAACACTAACCCGCGCCCTCACACGCACGCTCCCCGTAAAGCGTTGCCGTACCCTCACCTGGACCCTAAACCGTCCCCGGTCCTAACCCTAACCCTAGCGCGAACCCTAACCCTAACCCTTCACCGAAGCCTGACCCTCACCCGTCCCCTAGTCCTAACCCGTACGCTAACACTAACCCGCGCCCTCACACGCACGCTCCCCCTAAAGCGTTGCCGTACCCTCACCTGGACCCTAAACCGTCCCCATCCCCTAACCCTAACCCTAGCCCGAACCCTAACCCTAACCCTTCCCCGAAGCCTGACTCTCACACGTCCCCTAATCCTAACCCGTACGCTAACACTAACCCGCGCCCTCACACGCACGCTCCCCCTAAAGCGTTGCCGTACCCTCACCTGGACCCTAAACCGTCCCCGTCCCCTAAACCTAACCCTAGCCCGAACCCTAACCCTAACCCTTCCCCGAAGCCTGACCCTCACCCGTCCCCTAATCCTAACCCGTACGCTAACACTAACCCGCGCCCTCACACGCACGCTCCCCCTAAAGCGTTGCCGTACCCTCACCTGGACCCTAAACCGTCCCCGTCCCCTAACCCTAACCCTAGCCCGAACCCTAACCCTAACCCTTCCCCGAAGCCTGACCCTCACCCGTCCCCTAATCCTAAGCCGTACGCTAACACTAACGCGCGCCCTCACACGCACGCTCCCCCTAAAGCTTTGCCGTACCCTCACCTGGACCCTAAACCGTCCCCGTCCCCTAACCCTAACCCTAGCCCGAACCCTAACCCTAACACTTCCCCGAAGCCTGACCCTCACCCGTCCCCTAATCCTAACCCGTACGCTAACACTAACCCGCGCCCTCACACGCACGCTCCCCCTAAAGCGTTGCCGTACCCTCACCTGGACCCTAAACCGTCCCCGTCCCCTAACCCTAACCCTAGCCCGAACCCTAACCCTAACCCTTCCCCGAAGCCTGACCCTCACCCGTCCCCTAATCCTAACCCGTACGCTAACACTAACCCACGCCCTCACACGCACGCTCACCCTAAAGCGTTGCCGTACCCTCACCTGGACCCTAAACCGTCCCCGTCCCCTAACCCTAACCCTAGCCCGAACCCTTACCCTAACCCTTCCCCGAAGCCTGACCCTCACCCGTCCCCTAATCCTAACCCGTACGCTAACACTAACCCGCGCCCTCACACGCACGCTCCCCCTAAAGCGTTGCCGTACCCTCACCTGGACCCTAAACCGTCCTCGTCCCCTAACCCTAACCCTAGCCCGAACCCTAACCCTAACCCTTCCCCGAAGCCTGACCCTCACCCGTCCCCTAATCCTAACCCGTACGCTAACACTAACCCACGCCCTCACACGCACGCTCCCCCTAAAGCGTTGCCGTACCCTCACCTGGACCCTAAACCGTCCCCGTCCCCTAACCCTAACCCTAGCCCGATCCCTAACCCTAACACTTCCCCGAAGCCTGACCCTCACCCGTCCCCTAATCCTAACCCGTACGCTAACACTAACCCGCGCCCTCACACGCACGCTCCCCCTAAAGCGTTGCCGTACCCTCACCTGGACCCTAAACCGTCCCCGGTCCTAACCCTAACCCTAGCCCGAAACCTAACCCTAACCCTTCCCCGAAGCCTGACCCTCACCCGTCCCCTAATCCTAACCCGTACGCTAACACTAACCCGCGCCCTCACACGCACGCTCCCCCTAAAGCGTTGCCGTACCCTCACCTGGACCCTAAACCGTCCCCATCCCCTAACCCTAACCCTAGCCCGAACCCTAACCCTAACCCTTCCCCGAAGCCTGACCCTCACACGTCCCCTAATCCTAACCCATACGCTAACACTAACCCACGCCCTCACACTCACGCTGCCCCTAAAGCGTTGCCGTACCCTCACCTGGACCCTAAACCGTCCCCGTCCCCTAACCCTAACCCTAGCCCGAACCATAACCCTAACCCTTCCCCGAAGCCTGACCCTCCCCCGTCCCCTAATCCTAACCCGTACGCTAACACTAACCCGCGCCCTCACACGCACGCTCCCCGTAAAGCGTTGCCGTACCCTCACCTGGACCCTAAACCGTCCCCGGTCCTAACCCTAACCCTAGCGCGAACCCTAACCCTAACCCTTCCCCGAAGCCTGACCCTCACCCGTCCCCTAGTCCTAACCCGTACGCTAACACTAACCCGCGCCCTCACACGCACGCTCCCCCTAAAGCGTTGCCATACCCTCACCTGGACCCTAAACCGTCCCCATCCCCTAACCCTAACCCTAGCCCGAACCCTAACCCTAACCCTTCCCCGAAGCCTGACTCTCACACGTCCCCTAATCCTAACCCGTACGCTAACACTAACCCGCGCCCTCACACGCACGCTCCCCCTAAAGCGTTGCTGTACCCTCACCTGGACCCTAAACCGTCCCCGTCCCCTAAACCTAACCCTAGCCCGAACCCTAACCCTAACCCTTCCCCGAAGCCTGACCCTCACCCGTCCCCTAATCCTAACCCGTACGCTAACACTAACCCGCGCCCTCACACGCACGCTCCCCCTAAAGCGTTGCCGTACCCTCACCTGGACCATAAACCGTCCCCGTCCCCTAACCCTAACCCTAGCCCGAACCCTAACCCTAATCCTTCCCCGAAGCCTGACCCCCACCCGTCCCCTAATCCTAAGCCGTACGATAACACTAACGCGCGCCCTCACACGCACGCTCCCCCTAAAGCTTTGCCGTACCCTCACCTGGACCCTAAACCGTCCCCGTCCCCTAACCCTAACCCTAGCCCGAACCCTAACCCTAACACTTCCCCGAAGCCTGACCCTCACCCGTCCCCTAATCCTAACCCGTACGCTAACACTAACCCGCGCCCTCACACGCACGCTCCCCCTAAAGCGTTGCCGTACCCTCACCTGGACCCTAAACCGTCCCCGTCCCCTAACCCTAACCCTAGCCCGAACCCTAACCCTAACCCTTCCCCGAAGCCTGACCCTCACCCGTCCCCTAATCCTAACCCGTACGCTAACACTAACCCACGCCCTCACACGCACGCTCACCCTAAAGCGTTGCCGTACCCTCACCTGGACCCTAAACCGTCCCCGTCCCCTAACCCTAACCCTAGCCCGAACCCTTACCCTAACCCTTCCCCGAAGCCTGACCCTCACCCGTCCCCTAATCCTAACCCGTACGCTAACACTAACCCGCGCCCTCACACGCACGCTCCCCCTAAAGCGTTGCCGTACCCTCACCTGGACCCTAAACCGTCCCCGTCCCCTAACCCTAACCCTAGCCCGAACCCTAACCCTAACCCTTCCCCGAAGCCTGACCCTCACCCGTCCCCTAATCCTAACCCGTACGCTAACACTAACCCACGCCCTCACACGCACGCTCCCCCTAAAGCGTTGCCGTACCCTCACCTGGACCCTAAACCGTCCCCGTCCCCTAAACCTAACCCTAGCCCGATCCCTAACCCTAACTCTTCCCCGAAGCCTGACCCTCACCCGTCCCCTAATCCTAACCCGTACGCTAACACTAACCCGCGCCCTCACACGCACGCTCCCCCTAAAGCGTTGCCGTACCCTCACCTGGACCCTAAACCGTCCCCGGTCCTAACCCTAACCCTAGCCCGAAACCTAACCCTAACCCTTCCCCGAAGCCTGACCCTCACCCGTCCCCTAATCCTAACCCGTACGCTAACACTAACCCGCGCCCTCACACGCACGCTCCCCCTAAAGCGTTGCCGTACCCTCACCTGGACCCTAAACCGTCCCCATCCCCTAACCCTAACCCTAGCCCGAACCCTAACCCTAACCCTTCCCCGAAGCCTGACCCTCACACGTCCCCTAATCCTAACCCGTACGCTAACACTAACCCGCGCCCTCACACGCACGCTCCCCCTAAAGCGTTGCCGTACCCTCACCTGGACCCTAAACCGTCTTCGTCCCCTAACCCTAACCCTAGCCCGAACCATAACCCTAACCCTTCCCCGAAGCCTGACCCTCACCCGTCCCCTAATCCTAACCCGTACGCCAACACTAACACGCGCCCTCACACGCACGCTGCCCCTAAAGCGTTGCCGTACCCTCACCTGGACCCTAAACCGTCCCCGGTCCTAACCCTAACCCTAGCCCGAACCCTAACCCTAACCCTTCCCCGAAGCCTGACCCTCACCCGTCCCCTAATCCTAACCCGTACGCTAACACTAACCCGCGCCCTCACACGCACGCTCCCCCTAAAGCGTTGCCGTACCCTCACCTGGACCCTAAACCGTCCCCATCCCCTAACCCTAACCGTAGCCCGAACCCTAACCCTAACCCTTCCCCGAAGCCTGACCCTCACACATCCCCTAATCCTAACCCGTACGCTAACACTAACCCTCGCCCTCACACGCACGCTCCCCCTAAAGCGTTGCCGTACCCTCACCTGGACCCTAAACCGTCCCCGTCCCCTAACGGTAACCCTAGCCCGAACCCTAACCCTAACCCTTCCCCGAAGCCTGACCCTCACCCGTCCCCTAATCCTAACCCGTACGCTAACACTAACCCGCGCCCTCACACGCACGCTGCCCCTAAAGCGTTGCCGTACCCTCACATGGACCCTAAACCGTCCCCGTCCCCTAACCCTAACCCTAGCCCGAACCCTAACCCTAACCCTTCCCCGAAGCCTGACCCTCACCCGTCCCCTAATCCTAACCCGTACGCTAACATTAACCCGCGCCCTCACACGCACACTCCCCCTAAAGCATTGCCGTACCCTTACCTGGACCCTAAACCGTCCCCGGTCGTAACCTTAACCCTAGCGCGAACCCTAACCCTAACGCTTCCCCGAAGCCTGACCCTCACCCGTCCCCTAATCCTAACCCGTACGCTAACACTAACCCGCGCCCTCACACGCACGCTCCCCCTAAAGCGTTGCCGTACCCTCACCTGGACCCTAAACCGTCCCCATACCCTAACCCTAACCCTAGCCCGAACCCTAACCCTAACCCTTCCCCGAAGCCTGACCCTCACACGTCCCCTAATCCTAACCCGTACGCTAACACTAACCCGCACCCTCACACGCACGCTGCCCCTAAAGCGTTGCCGTACCCTCACCTGGACCCTAAACCGTCCCCGTCCCCTAACCCTAACCCTAGCCCGAACCCTAACCCTAACCCTTCCCCGAAGCCTGACCCTCCCCCGTCCCCTAATCCTAACCCGTACGCTAACACTAACCCGCGCCCTCACACGCACGCTCCCCCTAAAGCGTTGCCGTACCCTCACCTGGACGCTAAACCGTCCCCGGTCCTAACCCTAACCCTAGCCCGAACCCTAACCCTAACCCTTCCCCGAAGCCTGACCCTCACCCGTCCCCTAATCCTAACCCGTACGCTAACACTAACCCGCGCCCTCACACGCACGCTCCCCCTAAAGCGTTGCCGTACACTCACCTGGACCCTAAACTGTCCCCATCCCCTAACCCTAACCCTAGCCCGAACCCTAACCCTAACCCTTCCCCGAAGCCTGACTCTCACACGTCCCCTAATCCTAACCCGTACGCTAACACTAACCCGCGCCCTCACACGCACGCTCCCCCTAAAGCGTTGCCGTACCCTCACCTGGTCCCTAAACCGTCCCCGTCCCCTAACCCTAACCCTAGCCCGAACCCTAACCCTAACCCTTCCCCGAAGCCTGACCCTCACCCGTCCCCTAATCCTAACCCGTACACTAACACTAACCCACGCCCTCACACGCACGCTCCCCCTAAAGCGTTGCCGTACCCTCACCTGGACCCTAAACCGTCCCCGTCCCCTAACCCTAACCCTAGCCTGATCCCTAACCCTAACCCTTCCCCGAAGCCTGACCCTCACCCGTCCCCTAATCCTAACCCGTACGCTAACACTAACCCGCGCCCTCACACGCACGCTCCCCCTAAAGCGTTGCCGTACCCTCACCTGGACCCTAAACCGTCCCCGGTCCTAACCCTAACCCTAGCCCGAAACCTAACCCTAACCCTTCCCCGAAGCCTGACCCTCACCCGTCCCCTAATCCTAACCCGTACGCTAACACTAACCCGCGCCCTCACACGCACGCTCCCCCTAAAGCGTTGCCGTACCCTCACCTGGACCCTAAACCGTCCCCATCCCCTAACCCTAATCCTAGCCCGAACCCTAACCCTAACCCTTCCCCGAAGCCTGACCCTCACACGTCCCCTAATCCTAACCCATATGCTAACACTAACCCGCGCCCTCACACGCACGCTGCCCCTAAAGCGTTGCCGTACCCTCACCTGGACCCTAAACCGTCCCCGTCCCCTAACCTTAACCCTAGCCCGAACCATAACCCTAACCCTTCCCCGAAGCCTGACCCTCCCCCGTCCCCTAATCCTAACCCGTACGCTAACACTAACCCGCGCCCTCACACGCACGCTCCCCGTAAAGCGTTGCCGTACCCTCACCTGGACCCTAAACCGTCCCCGGTCCTAACCCTAACCCTAGCGCGAACCCTAACCCTAACCCTTCCCCGAAGCCTGACCCTCACCCGTCCCCTAGTCCTAACCCGTACGCTAACACTAACCCGCGCCCTCACACGCACGCTCCCCCTAAAGCGTTGCCGTACCCTCACCTGGACCCTAAACCGTCTCCATCCCCTAACCCTAACCCTAGCCCGAACCCTAACCCTAACCCTTCCCCGAAGCCTGACTCTCACACGTCCCCTAATCCTAACCCGTACGCTAACACTAACCAGCGCCCTCACACGCACGCTCCCCCGAAAGCGTTGCCGTACCCTCACCTGGACCCTAAACCGTCCCCGTCCCCTAAACCTAACCCTAGCCCGAACCCTAACCCTAACCCTTCCCCGAAGCCTGACCCTCACCCGTCCCCTAATCCTAACCCGTACGCTAACACTAACCCGCGCCCTCACACGCACGCTCCCCCTAAAGCGTTGCCGTACCCTCACCTGGACCCTAAACCGTCCCCGTCCCCTAACCCTAACCCTAGCCCGAACCCTAACCCTAACCCTTCCCCGAAGCCTGACCCTCACCCGTCCCCTAATCCTAAGCCGTACGCTAACACTAACGCGCGCCCTCACACGCACGCTCCCCCTAAAGCTTTGCCGTACCCTCACCTGGACCCTAAACCGTCCCCGTCCCCTAACCCTAACCCTAGCCCGAACCCTAACCCTAACACTTCCCCGAAGCCTGACCCTCACCCGTCCCCTAATCCTAACCCGTACGCTAACACTAACCCGCGCCCTCACACGCACGCTCCCCCTAAAGCATTGCCGTACACTCACCTGGACCCTAAACCGTCCCCGTCCCCTAACCCTAACCCTAGCCCGAACCCTAACCCTAACCCTTCCCCGAAGCCTGACCCTCACCCGTCCCCTAATCCTAACCCGTACGCTAACACTAACCCACGCCCTCACACGCACGCTCACCCTAAAGCGTTGCCGTACCCTCACCTGGACCCTAAACCGTCCCCGTCCCCTAACCCTAACCCTAGCCCGAACCCTTACCCTAACCCTTCCCCGAAGCCTGACCCTCACCCGTCCCCTAATCCTAACCCGTACGCTAACACTAACCCGCGCCCTCACACGCACGCTCCCCCTAAAGCGTTGCCGTACCCTCACCTGGACCCTAAACCGTCCCCGTCCCCTAACCCTAACCCTAGCCCGAACCCTAACCCTAACCCTTCCCCGAAGCCTGACCCTCACCCGTCCCCTAATCCTAACCCGTACGCTAACACTAACCCACGCCCTCACACGCACGCTCCCCCTAAAGCGTTGCCGTACCCTCACCTGGACCCTAAACCGTCCCCGTCCCCTAACCCTAACCCTAGCCCGATCCCTAACCCTAACCCTTCCCCGAAGCCTGACCCTCACCCGTCCCCTAATCCTAACCCGTACGCTAACACTAACCCGCGCCCTCACACGCACGCTCCCCCTAAAGCGTTGCCGTACCCTCACCTGGACCCTAAACCGTCCCCGGTCCTAACCCTAACCCTAGCCCGAAACCTAACCCTAACCCTTCCCCGAAGCCTGACCCTCACCCGTCCCCTAATCCTAACCCGTACGCTAACACTAACCCGCGCCCTCACACGCACGCTCCCCCTAAAGCGTTGCCGTACCATCACCTGGACCCTAAACCGTCCCCATCCCCTAACCCTAACCCTAGCCCGAACCCTAACCCTAACCCTTCCCCGAAGCCTGACCCTCACACGTCCCCTAATCCTAACCCATACGCTAACACTAACCCGCGCCCTCACACGCACGCTGCCCCTAAAGCGTTGCCGTACCCTCACCTGGACCCTAAACCGTCCCCGTCCCCTAACCCTAACCCTAGCCCGAACCATAACCCTAACCCTTCCCCGAAGCCTGACCCTCCCCCGTCCCCTAATCCTAACCCGTACGCTAACACTAACCCGCGCCCTCACACGCACGCTCCCCGTAAAGCGTTGCCGTACCCTCACCTGGACCCTAAACCGTCCCCGGTCCTAACCCTAACCCTAGCGCGAACCCTAACCCTAACCCTTCCCCGAAGCCTGACCCTCACCCGTCCCCTAGTCCTAACCCGTACGCTAACACTAACCAGCGCCCTCATACGCACGCTCCCCCTAAAGCGTTGCCGTACCCTCACCTGGACCCTAAACCGTCCCCATCCCCTAACCCTAACCCTAGCCCGAACCCTAACCCTAACCCTTCCCCGAAGCCTGACTCTCACACGTCCCCTAATCCTAACCCGTACGCTAACACTAACCCGCGCCCTCACACGCACGCTCCCCCTAAAGCGTTGCTGTACCCTCACCTGGACCCTAAACCGTCCCCGTCCCCTAAACCTAACCCTAGCCCGAACCCTAACCCTAACCCTTCCCCGAAGCCTGACCCTCACCCGTCCCCTAATCCTAACCCGTACGCTAACACTAACCCGCGCCCTCACACGCACGCTCCCCCTAAAGCGTTGCCGTACCCTCACCTGGACCCTAAACCGTCCCCGTCCCCTAACCCTAACCCTAGCCCGAACCATAACCCTAACCCTTCCCCGAAGCCTGACCCTCACCCGTCCCCTAATCCTAACCCGTACGCTAACACTAACACGCGCCCTCACACGCACGCTGCCCCTAAAGCGTTGCCGTACCCTCACCTGGACCCTAAACCGTCCCCGGTCCTAACCCTAACCCTAGCCCGAACCCTAACCCTAACCCTTCCCCGAAGCCTGACCCTCACCCGTCCCCTAATCCTAAGCCGTACGCTAACACTAACGCGCGCCCTCACACGCACGCTCCCCCTAAAGCTTTGCCGTACCCTCACCTGGACCCTAAACCGTCCCCGTCCCCTAACCCTAACCCTAGCCCGAACCCTAACCCTAACACTTCCCCGAAGCCTGACCCTCACCCGTCCCCTAATCCTAACCCGTACGCTAACACTAACCCGCGCCCTCACACGCACGCTCCCCCTAAAGCGTTGCCGTACCCTCACCTGGACCCTAAACCGTCCCCGTCCCCTAACCCTAACCCTAGCCCGAACCCTAACCCTAACCCTTCCCCGAAGCCTGACCCTCACCCGTCCCCTAATCCTAACCCGTACGCTAACACTAACCCACGCCCTCACACGCACGCTCACCCTAAAGCGTTGCCGTACCCTCACCTGGACCCTAAACCGTCCCCGTCCCCTAACCCTAACTCTAGCCCGAACCCTTACCCTAACCCTTCCCCGAAGCCTGACCCTCACCCGAACCCTAATCCTAACCCGTACGCTAACACTAACCCGCACCCTCACACGCACGCTCCCCCTAAAGCGTTGCCGTACCCTCACCTGGACCCTAAACCGTCCCCGTCCCCTAACCCTAACCCTAGCCCGAACCCTAACCCTAACCCTTCCCCGAAGCCTGACCCTCACCCGTCCCCTAATCCTAACCCGTACGCTAACACTAACCCACGCCCTCACACGCACGCTCCCCCTAAAGCGTTGCCGTACCCTCACCTGGACCCTAAACCGTCCCCGTCCCCTAACCCTAACCCTAGCCCGATCCCTAACCCTAACCCTTCCCCGAAGCCTGACCCTCAACCGTCCCCTAATCCTAACCCGTACGCTAACACTAACCCGCGCCCTCACACGCACGCTCCCCCTAAAGCGTTGCCGTACCCTCACCTGGACCCTAAACCGTCCCCGGTCCTAACCCTAACCCTAGCCCTAAACCTAACCCTAACCCTTCCCCGAAGCCTGACCCTCACCCGTCCCCTAATCCTAACCCGTACGCTAACACTAACCCGCGCCCTCACACGCACGCTCCCCCTAAATCGTTGCCGTACCCTCACCTGGACCCTAAACCGTCCCCATCCCCTAACCCTAACCCTAGCCCGAACCCTAACCCTAACCCTTCCCCGAAGCCTGACCCTCACACGTCCCCTAATCTTAACCCATACGCTAACACTAACCCGCGCCCTCACACGCACGCTGCCCCTAAAGCGTTGCCGTACCCTCACCTGGACCCTAAACCGTCCCCGTCCCCTAACCCTAACCCTAGCCCGAACCATAACCCTAACCCTTCCCCGAAGCCTGACCCTCCCCCGTCCCCTAATCCTAACCCGTACGCTAACACTAACCCGCGCCCTCACACGCACGCTCCCCGTAAAGCGTTGCCGTACCCTCACCTGGACCCTAAACCGTCCCCGGTCATAACCCTAACCCTAGCGCGAACCCTAACCCTAACCCTTCCCCGAAGCCTGACCCTCACCCGTCCCCTAGTCCTAACCCGTACGCTAACACTAACCCGCGCCCTCACACGCACGCTCCCCCTAAAGCGTTGCCGTACCCTCACCTGGACCCTAAACCGTCCCCATCCCCTAACCCTAACCCTAGCCCGAACCCTAACCCTAACCCTTCCCCGAAGCCTGACTCTCACACGTCCCCTAATCCTAACCCGTACGCTAACACTAACCCGCGCCCTCACACGCACGCTCCCCCTAAAGCGTTGCTGTACCCTCACCTGGACCCTAAACCGTCCCCGTCCCCTAAACCTAACCCTAGCCCGAACCCTAACCCTAACCCTTCCCCGAAGCCTGACCCTCACCCGTCCCCTAATCCTAACCCGTACGCTAACACTAACCCGCGCCCTCACACGCACGCTCCCCCTAAAGCGTTGCCGTACCCTCACCTGGACCCTAAACCGTCCCCGTCCCCTAACCCTAACCCTAGCCCGAACCCTAACCCTAACCCTTCCCCGAAGCCTGACCCTCACCCGTCCCCTAATCCTAAGCCGTACGCTAACACTAACGCGCGCCCTCACACGCACGCTCCCCCTAAAGCTTTGCCGTACCCTCACCTGGACCCTAAACCGTCCCCGTCCCCTAACCCTAACCCTAGCCCGAACCCTAACCCTAACACTTCCCCGAAGCCTGACCCTCACCCGTCCCCTAATCCTAACCCGTACGCTAACACTAACCCGCGACCTCACACGCACGCTCCCCCTAAAGCGTTGCCGTACCCTCACCTGGACCCTAAACCGTCCCCGTCCCCTAACCCTAACCCTAGCCCGAACCCTAACCCTAACCCTTCCCCGAAGCCTGACCCTCACCCGTCCCCTAATCCTAACCCGTACGCTAACACTAACCCACGCCCTCACACGCACGCTCACCCTAAAGCGTTGCCATACCCTCACCTGGACCCTAAACCGTCCCCGTCCCCTAACCTTAACCCTAGCCCGAACCCTTACCGTAACCCTTCCCCGAAGCCTGACCCTCACCCGTCCCCTAATCCTAACCCGTACGCTAACACTAACCCGCGCCCTCACACGCACGCTCCCCCTAAAGTGTTGCCGTACCCTCACCTGGACCCTAAACCGTCCCCGTCCCCTAACCCTAACCCTAGCCCGAACCCTAACCCTAACCCTTCCCCGAAGCCTGACACTCACCCGTCCCCTAATCCTAACCCGTACGCTAACACTAACCCACGCCCTCACACGCACGCTCCCCCTAAAGCGTTGCCGTACCCTCACCTGGACCCTAAACCGTCCCCGTCCCCTAACCCTAACCCTAGCCCGATCCCTAACCCTAACCCTTCCCCGAAGCCTGACCCTCACCCGTCCCCTAATCCTAACCCGTACGCTAACACAAACCCGCGCCCTCACACGCACGCTCCCCCTAAAGCGTTGCCGTACCCTCACCTGGACCCTAAACCGTCCCCGGTCCTAACCCTAACCCTAGCCCGAAACCTAACCCTAACCCTTCCCAGAAGCCTGACCCTCACCCGTCCCCTAATCCTAACCCGTACGCTAACACTAACCCGCGCCCTCACACGCACGCTCCCCCTAAAGCGTTGCCGTACCCTCACCTGGACCCTAAACCGTCCCCATCCCCTAACCCTAACCCTAGCCCGAACCCTAACCCTAACCCTTCCCCGAAGCCTGACCCTCACACGTCCCCTAATCCTAACCCGTACGCTAACACTAACCCGCACCCTCACACGCACGCTGCCCCTAAAGCGTTGCCGTACCCTCACCTGGACCCTAAACCGTCCCCGTCCCCTAACCCTAACCCTAGCCCGAACCCTAACCCTAACCCTTCCCCGAAGCCTGACCCTCCCCCGTCCCCTAATCCTAACCCGTACGCTAACACTAACCCGCGCCCTCACACGCACGCTCCCCCTAAAGCGTTGCCGTACCCTCACCTGGACCCTAAACCGTCCCCGGTCCTAACCCTAACCCTAGCCCGAACCCTAACCCTAACCCTTCCCCGAAGCCTGACCCTCACCCGTCCCCTAATCCTAACCCGTACGCTAACACTAACCCGCGCCCTCACACGCACGCTCCCCCTAAAGCGTTGTCGTACCCTCACCTGGACCCTAAACCGTCTCCATCCCCTAACCCTAACCCTAGCCCGAACCCTAACCCTAACCCTTCCCTGAAGCCTGACTCTCACACGTCCCCTAATCCTAAACCGTACGCTAACACTAACCCGCGCCCTCACACGCACGCCCCCCCTAAAGCGTTGCCGTACCCTCACCTGGACCCTAAACCGTCCCCGTCCCCTAACCCTAACCCTAGCCCGAACCCTAACCCTAACCCTTCCCCGAAGCCTGACCCTCACCCGTCCCCTAATCCTAACCCGTACGCTAACACTAACCCACGCCCTCACACGCACGCTCACCCTAAAGCGTTGCCGTACCCTCAACTGGACCCTAAACCGTCCCCGTCCCCTAACCCTAACCCTAGCCCGAACCCTTACCCTAACCCTTCCCCGAAGCCTGACCCTCACCCGTCCCCTAATCCTAACCCGTACGCTAACACTAACCCGCACCCTCACACGCACGCTCCCCCTAAAGCGTTGCCGTACCCTCACCTGGACCCTAAACCGTCCCCGTCCCCTAACCCTAACCCTAGCCCGAACCCTAACCCTAACCCTTCCCCGAAGCCTGACCCTCACCCGTCCCCTAATCCTAACCCGTACGCTAACACTAACCCACGCCCTCACACGCACGCTCCCCCTAAAGCGTTGCCGTACCCTCACCTGGACCCTAAACCGTCCCCGTCCCCTAACCCTAACCCTAGCCCGATCCCTAACCCTAACCCTTCCCCGAAGCCTGACCCTCACCCGTCCCCTAATCCTAACCCGTACGCTAACACTAACCCGCGCCCTCACACGCACGCTCCCCCTAAAGCGTTGCCGTACCCTCACCTGGACCCTAAACCGTCCCCGGTCCTAACCCTAACCCTAGCCCGAAACCTAACCCTAACCCTTCCCCGAAGCCTGACCCTCACCCGTCCCCTAATCCTAACCCGTACGCTAACACTAACCCGCGCCCTCACACGCACGCTCCCCCTAAAGCGTTGCCGTACCCTCACCTGGACCCTAAACCGTCCCCATCCCCTAACCCTAACCCTAGCCCGAACCCTAACCCTAACCCTTCCCCGAAGCCTGACCCTCACACGTCCCCTAATCCTAACCCGTACGCTAACACTAACCCACGCCCTCACACGCACGCTCCCCCTAAAGCATTGCCGTACCCTCACCTGGACCCTAAACCGTCCCCGTCCCCTAACCCTAACCCTAGCCCGAACCATAACCCTAACCCTTCCCCGAAGCCTGACCCTCACCCGTCCCCTAATCCTAACCCGTACGCTAACACTAACACGCGCCCTCACACGCACGCTGCCCCTAAAGCGTTGCCGTACCCTCACCTGGACCCTAAACCGTCCCCGGTCCTAACCCTAACCCTAGCCCGAACCCTAACCCTAACCCTTCCCCGAAGCCTGACCCTCACCCGTCCCCTAATCCTAACCCGTACGCTAACACTAACCCGCGCCCTCACACGCACGCTCCCCCTAAAGCGTTGCCGTGCCCTCACCTGGACCCTAAACCGTCCCCATCCCCTAACCCTAACCGTAGCCCGAACCCTAACCCTAACCCTTCCCTGAAGCCTGACCCTCACACATCCCCTAATCCTAACCCGTACGCTAACACTAACCCTCGCCCTCACACGCACGCTCCCCCTAAAGCGTTGCCGTACCCTCACCTGGACCCTAAACCGTCCCCGTCCCCTAACGGTAACCCTAGCCCGAACCCTAACCCTAACCCTTCCCCGAAGCCTGACCCTCACCCGTCCCCTAATCCTAACCCGTACGCTAACACTAACCCGCGCCCTCACACGCACGCTGCCCCTAAAGCGTTGCCGTACCCTCACATGGACCCTAAACTGTCCCCGTCCCCTAACCCTAACCCTAGCCCGAACCCTAACCCTAACCCTTCCCCGAAGCCTGACCCTCACCCGTCCCCTAATCCTAACCCGTACGCTAACATTAACCCGCGCCCTCACACGCACACTCCCCCTAAAGCATTGCCGTACCCTTACCTGGACCCTAAACCGTCCCCGGTCGTAACCTTAACCCTAGCCCGAACCCTAACCCTAACCCTTCCCCGAAGCCTGACCCTCACCCGTCCCCTAATCCTAACCCGTACGCTAACACTAACCCGCGCCCTCACATGCACGCTCCCCCTAAAGCGTTGCCGTACCCTCACCTGGACCCTAAACCGTCCCCGTCCCCTAACCCTAACCCTAGCCCGAACCCTAACCCTAAACCTTCCCCGAAGCCTGACCCTCACCCGTCCCCTAATCCTAACCCGTACGCTAACACTAACCCGCGCCCTCACACGCACGCTCCCCCTAAAGCGTTGCCGTATCCTCACCTGGACCCTAAACCGTCCCCGTCCCCTAACCCTACTCCTAGCCTGAACCCTAACCCTAACCCTTCCCCGAAGCCTGACCCGCACCCGTCCCCTAATCCTAAGCCGTAAGTAACACTAACCCGCGCCCTCACACGCACGCTTCCCCTAAAGCAGTGCCGTACCCTCACCTGGACCCTAAACCGTCCCCGTCCCCTAACCCTAACCCTAGCCCGAACACTAACCCTATCCCTTCCCCGAAGCCTGACCCTCACCCGTCCCCTAATCCTAACCCGTACGCTAACACTAACCCTCGCCCTCACATGCACGCTCCCCCTAAAGCGTTGCCGTACCCTCACCTGGACCCTAAACCGTCCCCATCCCCTAACCCTAATCCTAGCCCGAACCCTAACACTAACCCTTCCCTGAAGCCTGACCCTCAACCGTCCCCTACTCCTAACCCGTACGCTAACACTAACCCACGCCCTCACACACACGCTCCCCCTAAAGCTTTGCCGTACCCTCACCTGGACTCTAAACCGTCCCTGTCCCGTAACCCTAGCCCTAGCCCGACCCCTAAGCCTAACCCTTCCCAGAACCCTGACCCTCACCCGTCCCCTAATCCTAACCCGTACGCTAACACTAACCCGCGCCCTCACACGCACGCTCCCCCTAAAGCGTTGCCGTATCCTCACCTGGACCCTAAACCGTCCCCGTCCCCTAACCCTACCCCTAGCCCGAACCCTAACCCTAACACTTCCCCGAAGCCTGACCCTCGCACGTCCCCTAATCCTAACCCGTACGCTAACACTAACCCGCGCCCTCACACGCACCCTCCCCCTAAAGCGTTGCCGTACCCTCACCTGGACCCTAAACCGTCCCCGTCCCCTAAGCCTAACCCTAGCCCGAACCCTAACCCTAACCCTTCCCCGAAGCCTGACCCTCAACCGTCCCTTAATCCTAACCCGTACACTAACACTAACCCGCGCCCTCACACGCACGCTCCCCCTAAAGCGTTGCCGTAAACTCACCTGGACACTAAACCGTCCCCGTCCCCTAACCCTAACCCTAGCCTGAACACTAACCCTAACCCTACCCCGAAGCCTGACCCGCATCCGTCCCCTAATCCTAAGCCGTAAGTAACACTAACCCGCGCCCTCACACGCACTCTCCCCCTAAAGCGTTGCCGTACCCTCACCTGGACCCTAAACCATCCCCGTCCCCTAACCCTAACCCTAGCCCGAACCCTAACCCTAACACTTCCTCGAAGCCTGACCTTCACCCGTCCCCTAATCCTAACCCGTACGCTAACACTAACCCGCGCCGTCACACGCAAGCTCCCCCTAAAGCGTTGCCGTACCGTCACCTGGACCCTAAACCGTCTCCGTCCCCTAACCCTAACCCTAGCCCGAACCCTAACCCTAACCCTTCCCCGAAGCCTGACCCTCACCCTTCCCCTAATCCTAACCCGTACGCTAACACTAACGCGCGCTCTCACACGCACGCTCCCCCTAAAGCGTTGCCGTACCCTCACCTGGACCCTAAACCGTCCCCGTCCCCTAACCCTAACCCTAGCCCGAACCCTAACCCTAACCCTTCCCCGAAGCCTGACCCTCACCCATCCCCTAATCCTAACCCGTACGCTAACACTAACCCACGTCCTCACACGCACGCTCCCCCTAAAGCGTTGCCGTACCCTCACCTGGACCCTAAACCGTCCCCGACCCCTAACCCTAACCCTAGCCCGTACCCTAACCCTAACCCTTCCCCGAAGGCTGACCCTCACCCGTCCCCTAATCCTAACCCGTACGCTAACACTAACCCGCGCCCTCACACGCACGCTCTCCCTAAAGCTTTGCCGTACCCTCACCTGGACCCTAAACCGTCCCCGTCCCCTAACCCTAACCCTAGCCCGAACCCTAACCCTAACCCTTTCCCGAAGCCTGACCCTCACCCGTCCCCTAATCCTAACCCGTACGCTAACACTAACCCGCGCCCTCACATGCACGCTCCCCCTAAAGCATTGCCGTACCCTCACCTGGACCCTAAACCGTCCCCGTCCCCTAACCCTAACCCTAGCCCGAACCCTAACATTAACCCTTCCCCGAAGCCTGACCCTCACCCGTCCCCTAATCCTAACCCGTACGCTAACACTAACCCGCGCGCTCACACGCACGCTCCCCCTAAATCGTTGCCGTACCCTCACCTGGACCCTAAACCGTCCCCGTCCCCTAACCCTAACCCTAGCCCGAACCCTAACCCTAACCCTTCCCCGAAGCCTGACCCTCAACCGTCCCCTAATCCTAACCCGTACGCTAACAGTAACCCGCGCCCTCACACGCACGCTCCCCCTAAAGCGTTGCCGTACCCTCACCTGGACCCTAAACCGTCCCCGTCCCCTAACCCTAACCCTAGCCCGAACCCTAACCCTAACCCTTCCCCGAAGCCTGATCCTCACACGTCCCCTAATCCTAACCCGTACGCTAACACTAACCCGCGCCCTCACACGCACGCTGCCCCTAAAGCGTTGCTGTACCCTCACCTGGACCCTAAACCGTCCCCGTCCCCTAACCCTAACCCTAGCCCGAACCCTAACCCTAACCCTTCCCCGAAGCCTGACCCTCACCCGTCCCCTAATCCTAACCCGTACGCTAACACTAACCCGCGCCCTCACACGCACGCTCACCCTAAAGCGTTGCCGTACCCTCACCTGGACCCTAAACCGTCCCCGTCCCCTAACCCTAACCCTAGCCCGAAACTTTACCCTAACCCTTCCCCGAAGCCTGACCCTCACCCGTCCCCTAATCCTAACCCGTACGCCAACACTAACCCGCGCCCTCACACGCACGCTCCCCCTAAAGCGTTGCCGTACCCTCACCTGGACCCTAAACCGTCCCCGTCCCCTAACCCTAACCCTAGCTCGAACCCTTACCCTAACCCTTCCCCGAAGCCTGACACTCACCCGTCCCCTAATCCTAACCCGTACGCTAACACTAACCCACGCCCTCACACGCACGCTCCCCCTAAAGCGTTGCCGTACCCTCAACTGGACCCTAAACCGTCCCCGTCCCCTAACCCTAACCCTAGCCCGAACCCTAAACCTAACCCTTCCCCGAAGCCTGACCCTCACCCGTCCCCTAATCCTAACCCGTAGGCTAACACTAACCCGCGCCCTCACACGCACGCTCCCCCTAAAGTTTTGCCGTACCCTCAACTGGACCCTAAGCCGTCCCCGTCCCCTAACCCTAACCCTAGACCGAACCCTAACCCTAACACTTCCCCGAAGCCTGACCCTCACCCGTACCATAATCCTAACCCGTACGCTAACACTACCCCGCGCCCTCACAGTCACGCTCCCCCTAAAGCGTTGGAGTACACTCACCTGGACCCTAAACCGTCCCCGTCCCCAAACCCTAACCCTAGCCCGAACCCTAACCCTAAACCTTCCCCAAAGCCTGACCCTCCCCCGTCCCCTAATCCTAACGCGTACGCTAACACTAACCAGCGCCCTCACACGCACGCTCCCCCTAAAGCGTTGCCGTACCCTCACCTGGACCCTAAACCGTCCCCGGTCCTAACCCTAACCCTAGCCCGAACCCTAACCCTAACCCTTCCCCGAAGCCTGACCCTCACCCGTCCCCTAATCCTAACCCGTACGCTAACACTAACCCGCGCCCTCACACGCATGCTCCCCCTAAAGCGTTGCCGTACCCTCACCTGGACCCTAAACCGTCCCCATCCCCTAACCCTAACCCTAGCCCGAACCCTAACCCTAACCCTTCCCTGAAGCCTGACCCTCACACGTCCCCTAATCCTAACCCATACGCTAACACTAACCCGCGCCCTCACACGCACGCTGCCCCTAAAGCGTTGCCGTACCCTCACCTGGACCCTAAACCGTCCCCGTCCCCTAACCCTAACCCTAGCCCGAACCCTAACCCTAACCCTTCCCCGAAGCCTGACCCTCCCCCGTCCCCTAATCCTAACCCGTACGCTAACACTAACCCGCGCCCTCACACGCACGCTCCCCGTAAAGCGTTGCCGTACCCTCACCTGGACCCTAAACCGTCCCCGGTCCTAACCGTAACCCTAGCGCGAACCCTAACCCTAACCCTTCCCCGAAGCCTGACCCTCACCCGTCCCCTAATCCTAACCCGTACGCTAACACTAACCCGCCCCCTCACACGCACGCTCCCCCTAAAGCGTTGCCGTACCCTCACCTGGACCCTAAACCGTCCCCATCCCCTAACCCTAACCCTAGCCCGAACCCTAACCCTAACCCTTCCCCGAAGCCTGACTCTCACACGTCCCCTAATCCTAACCCGTACGCTAACACTAACCCGCGCCCTCACACGCACGCTCCCCCTAAAGCGTTGCCGTACCCTCACCTGGACCCTAAACCGTCCCCGTCCCCTAACCCTAACCCTAGCCCGAACCCTAACCCTAACCTTTCCCCGAAGCCTGACCCTCACCCGTCCCGTAATCCTAACACGTACGCTAACACTAACCCGCGCCCTCACACGCACGCTCCCTCTAAAGCGTTGCCGTACCCTCACCTGGACCCTAAACCGGCCCCGTCCCCTAACCCTAACCCTAGCCCGAACCCTAACCCTAACCCTTCCCCGAAGCCTGACCCTCACCCGTCCCCTAATCCTAACCCGTACGCTAACACTAACCCGCGCCCTCACATGCACGCTCCCCCTAAAGCGTTGCCGTACCCTCACCTGGACCGTAAACCGTCCCCGTCCCCTAACCCTAACCCTAGCCTGAACCCTAACCCTAACCCTTCCCCGAAGCCTGACCCTCACCCGTCCCCTAATCCTAACCCGTACGCTAACACTAACCCGCACTCTCACACGCACGCTCCCCCTGAAGCGTTGTCGTACCCTCACCTGGACCCTAAACTGTCCCCGTCCCCTAACCCTAACCCTAGCCCGAACCCTAACCCTAACCCTTCCCCGAAGCCTGACCCTCACCCGTCCCAAAATCCTAACCCGTACGCTAACACTAACCCGCGCCCTCACACGCACGCTCCCCCTAAAGCGTTGCCGTACCCTCACCTGGACCCTAAACCGTCCCCGTCCCCGTCCCCTAACCCTAGCCGAACCCTAACCCTAACCCTTCCCCGAAGCCTGACCCTCACCCGTCCCCTAATCCTAACCCGTACGCTAACACTAACCCGCGCCTTCACACGCACGCTCCCCCTAAAGCGTTGCCGTACCCTCACCTGGACCCTAAACCGTCCCCGTCCCCTAACCCTAAACCTAGCCCGAACCCTAACCCTAACCCTTCCCCGAAGCCTGACCCTCACCCGTCCCCTAATCCTAACCCGTACGCTAACACTAACCCGCGCCCTCACACGCACGCTCCCCCTAAAGCGTTGCCGTACCCTCACCTGGACCCTAAACCGTCCCCGTCCCCTAACCCTAACCCTAGCCCGAACCCTAACCCTAACCCTTCCCCGAAGCCTGACCCTCACCCGTCCCCTAATCCTAACCCGTACGCTAACACTAACCCGCGCCCTCACACGCACGCTCCCCCTAAAGCGTTGCCGTACCCTCACCTGGACCCTAAACCGTCCCCGTCCCCGTCCCCTAACCCTTGCCGAACCCTAACCCTAACCCTTCCCCGAAGCCTGACCCTCACCCGTCCCCTAATCCTAACCCGTACGCTAACACTAACCCGCGCCCTCACACGCACCCTCCCCCTAAAGCGTTGCCGTACCCACACCTGGACCCTAAACCGTCCCCGTCCCCTAACCCTAACCCTAGCCCGAACCCTAACCCTAACACTTCCCCGAAGCCTGACCCTCACCCGTCCCCTAATCCTAACCCGTACGCTAACACTAACCCACGCCCTCACACACACGCTCCCCCTAAAGCGTTGCCGTACCCTCACCTGGACCCTAAACCGTCCCCGTCCCCTAACCCTAACCCTAGCCCGAACCCTAACCCTAACGCTTCCCTGAAGCCTGATCCTCACCCGTCCCCTAATCCTAACCCGTACGCTAACACTAACCCACGCCCTCACACGCACGCTCCCCCTAAAGCGTTGCCGTACCCTCACCTGGACCCTAAACCGTCCCCGTCCCCTAACCCTAACCCTAGCCCGAACCGTAACCCTAACCCTTCCCTGAAGCCTGACCCTCACCCGTAACCTAATCCTAACCCGTACGCTAACACTAACCCGCTCCCTACACGCACGCTCCCCCTAAAGCTTTGCCGTACCCTCACCTGGACCCTAAACCGTCCCCGTCCCCTAACCCTAACACTAGCCCGAACCCTAACCCTAACCCTTCCCCGAAGCCTGACCCTCACCCGTCCCCTAATCCTAACCCGTACGCTAACACTAACCCATGCCCTCACACGCACGCTCCCCCTAAAGCGTTGCCGTACCCTCTCCTGGACCCTAAACCGTCCCCGTCCCCTAACCCTAACCCTAGCCCGAACCCTAACCCTAACCCTTCCCCAAAGCCTGACCCTCAACCGTCCCCTAATCCTAACCCGTACGCTAACACTAACCCGCGCCCTCACACGCACGCTCCCCCTAAAGCGTTGCCGTACCCTGACCTGGACCCTAAACCGTCCCCGTCCCCGTTCTCTAACCCTAGCCGGAACCCTAACCCTAACCCTTCCCCGAAGCCTGACCCTCACCCGTCCCCTAATCCTAACACGTACGCTAACACTAACCAGCGCCCTCAAAAGCACGCTCCCCCTAAAGCGTTGCCGTACCCTCACCTGGACCCTAAACCGTCCCCGTCCCCTAACCCTAACCCTAGCCCGAACCCTAACCCTAACCCTTCCCCGAAGCCTGACCCTCACCCGTCCCCTAATCATAACCCGTACGCTAACACTAACCCGCGCCCTCACACGCACTCTCCCCCTAAAACGTTGCCGTACCCTCACCTGGAGCTTAAACCGTCCCCGTCCCCTAACCCTAACCCTAGCCCGAACCCTAACCCTAACCCTTCCCCGAAGCCTGACCCTCACCCGTCCCCTAATCCTAACCCGTACGCTAACACGAACCCGCGCCCTCACACGCACGCTCCCCCTAAAGCGTTGCCGTACCCTCACCTGGACCCTAAACCGTCCCCATCCCCTAACCCTAACCCTAGCCCGAACCCTAACCCTAACCCTTCCCCGAAGCCTGACCCTCACCCGTCCCCTAATCCTAACCCGTTCGCTAACACTAACCCGCGCCCTCACACGCACGCTCCCCCTAAAGCGTTGCCGTACCCTCACCTGGACCCTAAACCGTCCCCGTCCCCTAACCCTAACCCTAGCCCGAACCCTAACCCTAACACTTCCCCGAAGCCTGACCCTCACCCGTCCCCTAATCCTAACCCGTACGCTAACACTAACCCGCGCCCTCACACGCACGCTCCCCCTAAAGCTTTGCCATACCCTCACCTGGACCCTAAACCGTCCCCGTCCCCTAACCCTGACCCTAGCCCGAACCCTAACCCTAAATCTTCCCCGAAGCCTGACCCTCACCCGTCCCCTAATCCTAACCCGTACGCTAACACTAACCCGTGCCCTCACACGCACGCTCCCCTTAAAGCTTTGCCGTACCCTCAACTGGACCCTAAACCGTCCCCGTCCCCTAACCCTAACCCTAGCCCGAACCCTAACCCTAACCCTTCCCCGAAGCCTGACCCTCACCCGTCCCCTAATCCTAACCCGTACACTAACACTAACCCGAGCCCTCACACGCTCGCTCCCCCTAAAGCGTTGCCGTACCCTCACCTGGACCTGAAACCGTCCCCGTCCCCTAACCCTAACACTAGCCCGAACCCTAACCCTAACCCATCCCCGAAGCCTGACCCTCACCCGTCCCCTAATCCTAACCCGTACGCTAACACTAACCCGCGCCCTCACACGCACGCTCCCCCTAAAGCGTTGCCGTACCCTCACCTGGACCCGAAACCGTCTCCGTCCCCTAAACCTAACCCTAGCCCGAACCCTAACCCTAACCCTTCCCCGAAGCCTGACCCTCACCCGTCCCCTAATCCTAACCCGTACGCTAACACTAACCCGCGCCCTCACACGCACGCTACCCCTAAAGCGTTGCCGTACCCTCACCTGGACCCTAAACCGTCCCCGTCCCCTAAACCTAACCCTAGCCCGAACCCTAACCCTAACCCTTCCCCGAAGCCTGACCCTCACCCGTCCCCTAATCCTAACCCGTACGCTAACACTAACCCACGCCCTCACACGCACGCTCCCCCTAAAGCGTTGCCGTACCCTCACCTGGACCCTAAACCGTCCCCGTCCCCTAACCCTAACCCTAGCCCGAACCCTAACCCTAACACTTCCCCGAAGCCTGACCCTCACCCGTCCCCTAATCCTAACCCGTACGCTAACACTAGCCCGCGCCCTCACACGCACGCTCCCCCTAAAGCGTTGCAGTACCATCACCTGGACCCTAAACCGTCCCCGTCCCCTAACCCTAACCCTAGCCCGAACCCTAACCCTAACCCTTCCCCGAAGCCTGACCCTCACCCGTCCCCTAATCCTAACCCGTACGCTAACACTAACCTGCGCCCTCACACGCACGCTTCCGCTAAAGCGTTGCCGTACCCTCACCTGGACCCTAAACCGTCCCCGTCCCCTAACCCTAACCCTAGCCTGAACCCTAACCCTAACACTTCCCCGAAGCCTGACCTTCACCCGTCCCCTAATCCTAACCCGTACGCTAACACTAACCCGCACCCTCACACGCACGCTCCCCCTAAAGCGTTGCCATACCCTCACCTGGACCCTAAACCGTCCCCGTCCCCTAACCCTAACCCTAGCCCGAACCCTAACCCGAACCCTTCCCCGAAGCCTGACCCTCACCCGTCCCCTAATCCTAACCCGTTCGCTAACACTAACCCGCGCCCTCACACACACGCTCACCCTAAAGCGTTGCCGTACCCTCACCTGGACCGTAAACCGTCCCCGTCCCCTAACCCTAACCCTAGCCCGAACCCTTACCCTAACCCTTCCCCGAAGCCTGACCCTCACCCGTCCCCTAATCCTAAGCCGTACGCTAACACTAACGCGCGCCCTCACACGCACGCTCCCCCTAAAGCATTGCCGTACCCTCACCTGGACCCTAAACCGTCCCCGTCCCCTAACCCTAACCCTAGCCCGAACCCTAACCCTAACCCTTCCCCGAAGCCTGACCCTCACCCGTCCCCTAATCCTAACCCGTACGCTAACACTAACCCGCGCCCTCACACGCACGCTCCCCCTAAAGCGTTGCCGTACCCTCACCTGGACCCTAAACCGTCCCCATCCCCTAACCCTAACCCTAGCCCGAACCCTAACCCTAACCCTTCCCCGAAGCCTGACCTTCACCCGTCCCCTAATCCTCACCCGTACGCTAACACTAACACGCGCTCTCACACGCACGCTCCCCCTAAAGCGTTGCCGTACCCTCACCTGGACCCTAAACCGTCCCCGTCCCCTAACCCTAACCCTAGCCCAAACCCTAACCCTAACCCTTCCCCGAAGCCTGACCCTCACCCGTCCCATAATCCTAACCCGTACGCTAACACTACCCCGCGCCCTCACACGCACGCTCCCCCTAAAGCGTTGTCTTACCCTCACCTGTACCCTAAACCGTCCCTGTCCCCTAACCCTAACCCTAGCCCGAACCCTAACCCTAACCCTTCCCCGAAGCCTGACCCTCACCCGTCCCCTAATCCTAACCCGTACACTAACACTAACACGCGCCCTCACACGCACGCTCCCCCTGAAGCGTTGCCGTACCCTCACCTGGACCCTAAACCGTCCCCGGTCCTAACCCTAACCCTACCCCGAACCCTAACCCTAACCCTTCCCCGAAGCCTGACCCTCAACCGTCCCCTAATCCTAACACGTACGCTAACACTAACCCGCGCCCTCACACACACGCTCACCCTAAAGCGTTGCCGTACCCTCACCTGGACCCTAAACCGTCCCCGTCCCCTAACCCTAACCCTAGCCCGAACCCTAACCCTAACCCTTCCCCGAAGCCTGACCCTCACCCGTCCCCTAATCCTAACCCGTACGCTAACACTAACCCGCGCCCTCACAGGCACGCTCCCCCTAAAGCGTTGCCGTACCCTCACCTGGACCCTAAACCGTCCCCGTCCCCTAACCCTAACCCTAGCCCGAACCCTAACCCTAACCCTTCCCCGAAGCCTGACCCTCACTCGTCCCCTAATCCTAACCCGTACGCTAACACTAACCCGTGCCTTCACACGCACGCTCCCCCTAAAGCGTTGCCGTACCCTCACCTGGACCCGAAACCGTCCCCGTCCCCTAACCCTAACCCTAGCCCGAACCCTAACCCTAACCCTTCCCCGAAGCCTGACCCTCACCCGTCCCTTAATCCTAACCCGTACGCTAACATTAACCCGTGCCCTCACACGCACGCTCCCCCTAAAGCGTTGCCGTACCCTCACCTGGACCCTAAACCGTCCCCGTCCCCTAACCCTAACCCTAGCCCGAACCCTAACCCTAACCGTTCCCCGAAGCCTGACCCTCACCCGTCCCCTGATCCTAATCCGTACGCTAACACTAACCCGCGCCCTCACACACACGCTCCCCCTAAAGCGTTGCCGTACCCTCACCTGGACCCTAAACCGTCCCCGTCCCCTAACCCTAACCTTAGCCCGAACCCTAACCCTAACCCTTCCCCGAAGCCTGACCCTCACCCGTCCCCTAATCCTAACCCGTACGCTAACACTAACCCGAGCCCCCACACGCTCGCTCCCCCAAAAGCGTTGCCGTACCCTCACCTGGACCCGAAACCGTCCCCGTCCCCTAACCCTAACCCTAGCCCGAACCCTAACCCTAACCGTTCCCCGAAGCCTGACCCTCACCCGTCCCCTAATCCTAACCCGTACGCTAACACTAACGCGCGCCCTCACACGCACGCTCCCCCTAAAGCGTTGCCGTACCCTCACCTGGACCCTAAACCGTCCCCGTCCCCTAACCCTAACCCTAGCCCGAACCCTAACCCTAACCCTTCCCCGAAGCCTGACCCTCACCCGTCCCCTAATCCTAACCCGTACGCTAACACTAACCCGCGCCCTCACACGCACGCTCCCCCTAAAGCGTTACCGTACCCTCACCTGGACCCTAAACCGTCCCCGTCCCCTAACCCTAACCCTAACCCGAACCCTAACCCTAACCCTTCCCCGAAGCCTGACCCTCACCCGTCCCCTAATCCTAACCCGTACGCTAACACTAACCCGCGCCCTCACACGCACGCTCCCCCTAAAGCGTTGCCGTACCCTCACCTGGACCCTAAACCGTCCCCATCCCCTAACCCTAACCCTAGCCCGAACCCTAACCCTAACCCTTCCCCGAAGCCTGACCCTCACCCGTCCCCTAATCCTAACCCGTACGCTAACACTAACCCGTGCTCTCACACGCACGCTCCCCCTAAAGCGTTGCCGTACCCTCACCTGGGCCCTAAACCGTCTCCGTCCCCTAACCCTAACCCTAGGCCGAACCTTAACCCTAACCCTTCCCCGAAGCCTGACCCTCACCCATCCCATAATCCTAACCCGTACGCTAACACTACCCCACGCCCTCACACGCACGCTCCCCCTAAAGCGTTGCCTTACCCTCACCTGGATCCTAAACCGTCCCCGTCCCCTAACCCTAACCCTAGCCCGAACCCTAACCCTAACCCTTCCCCGAAGCCTGACCCTCACCCGTCCCCTAATCCTAACCCGTACACTAACACTAACCCGCGCCGTCACACGCACGCTCCCCCTAAAGCGTTGCCGTACCCTCACCTGGACCCTAAACCGTCCCCGTTCCTAACCCTAACCCTAGCCCGAACCCTAACCCTAACCCTTCCCCGAAGCCTGACCCTCACCCGTCCCCTAATCCTAACCCGTACGCTAACACTAACCCGCGCCCTCACACACACGCTCCCCCTAAAGCGTTGCCGTACCCTCACCTGGACCCTAAACCGTCCCCGTCCCCTAACCCTAACCTTAGCCCGAACCCTAACACTAACCCTTCCCCGAAGCCTGACCCTCACCCGTCCCCTAATCCTAACCCGTACGCTAACACTAACCCGCGCCCTCACACGCACGCTCCCCCTAAAGCGTTGCCGTACCCTCACCTGGACCCGAAACCGTCCCCGACCCGTAACCCTAACCCTAGCCCGAACCCTAACCCTAACCCTTCCCCGAAGCCTGACCCTCACCCGTCCCCTAATCCTAACCCGTACGCTAACACTAACCCGAGCCCTCACACGCACGCTCCCCCTAAAGCGTTGCCGTACCCTCACCTGGACCCTAAACCGTCCCCGTCCCCTAACCCTATCCCTAGCCCGAACCCTAACCCTAACCCTTCCCCGAAGCCTGACCCTCACCCGTCCCCTAATCCTAACCCGTACGCTAACACTAACCCGCGCCCTCACACGCACGCTCCCCCTAAAGCGTTGCCGTACCCGCACCTGGACCCTAAACCGTCCCCGTCCCCTAACCCTAACCCTAGCCCGAAACCTAAACCTAACCCTTCCCCGAAGCCTGACCCTCACCCGTCCCCTAATCCTAACCCGTACGCTAACACTAACCCGTGCCTTCACACGCACGCTCCCCCTAAAGCGATGCCGTACCCTCACCTGGACCCGAAACCGTCCCCATCCCCTAACCCTAACCCTAGACCGAGCCCTAACCCTAACCCTTCCCCGAAGCCTGACCCTCACCCGTCCCTTAATCCTAACCCATACGCTAACACTAACCCGCGCCCTCACACGCACACTCCCCCTAAAGCGTTGCCGTACCCTCACCTGGACCCTAAACCGTCCCCGTCCCCGAACCCTAACCCTAGCCCGAACCCTAACCCTAACCCTTCCCCGAAACCTGACCCTCACCCGTCCCCTAATCCTAACCCGTACGCTAACACTAACCCGCGCCCTCACACGCACCCTCCCCCTAAAGCGTTGCCGTACCCTCACCTGGACCCTAAACCGTCCCCGTCGCCTAACCCTAACCCTAGCCCAAACCCTAACCCTAACCCTTCCCCGAAGCCTGACCCTCACCCGTCCCCTGATCCTAATCCGTACGCTAACACTAACCCGCGCCCTCACACACGCGCTCCCCCTAAAGCGTTCCCGTACCCTCACCTGGACCCTAAACCGTCCCCGTCCCCTAACCCTAACCCTAGCCCGAACCCTAACCCTAACCCTTCCCCGAAGCCTGACCATCACCCGTCCCCTAATCCTAACCCGTACGCTAACACTAACCCGCGCCCTCACACGCACGCTCCCCCTATAGCGTTGCCATACCCTCACCTGGACCCTAAACCGTCCCCGTCCCCTAACCCTAACCCTAGCCCGAACCCTAACCCGAACCATTCCCCGAAGCCTGACCCTCACCCGTCCCCTAATCCTAACCCGTACGCTAACACTAACCCGCGCCCTCACACGCACGCTCCCCCTAAAGCGTACCCGTACCCTCACCTGGACCCTAAACCGTCCCCGTCCCCTAACCCTAACCCTAGCCCGAACCCTAACCCTAACCCTTCCCCGAAGCCTGACCATCACCCGTCCCCTAATCCTAACCCGTACGCTAACACTAACGCGCGCCCTCACACGCACGCTCCCCCTAAAGCGTTGCCGTACCCTCACTTGGACCCTAAACCGTCCCCGTCCCCTAACCCTAACCCTAGCCCGAACCCTAACCCTAACCCTTCCCCGAAGCCTGACCCTCACCCGTCCCCTAATCCTAACCCGTACGCTAACACTAACCCGCGCCCTCACACGCACGCTCCCCCTAAAGCGTTGCCGTACCCTCACCTGGACAATAAACCGTCCCCATCCCCTGACCCTAACCCTAGCCCGAACCGTAACCCTAACCCTTCCCCGAAGCCTGACCCTCTCCCGTCCCCTAATCCTAACCCGTACGCTAACACTAACCCACGCTCTCACACGCACGCTCCCCCTAAAGCGTTGCCGTTCCCTCACCTGGACCCTAAACCGTCCCCGTCCCCTAAACCTAACACTAGCCCGAACCCTAACCCGAACCATTCCCCGAAGCCTGACCCTCACCCGTGCCATAATCCTAACCCGTACGCTAACACTACCCCGCGCCCTCACACGCACGCTCCCCCTAAAGCGTTGCCTTACCCTCACCTGGACCCTAAACCGTCCCCGTCCCCTAACCCTAACCCTAGCCCGAACCCTAACCCTAAACCTTCCCCGAAGCCTGACCCTCACCCGTCCCCTAATCCTAACCCGTACGCTAACACTAACCCACGCCCTCACACGCACTCTCCCCCTAAAGCGTTGCCGTACCCTCACCTGGACCCTAAACCGTCCCCGTCCCCTAACCCTAACCCTAGCCCGAAACCTAACCCTAACCTTTCCCCGAAGCCTGACCCTCACCCGTCCCCTAATCCTAACCCGTACGCTAACACTAACCCGTGCCCTCACACGCACGCTCCCACTAAAGCGTTGCCGTACCCTCACCTGGACCCTAAACCGTCCCCGTCCCCTAACCCTAACCCTAGCCCGAACCCTAACCCTAACCCTTCCCCGAAGCCTGACCCTCACCCGTCCCCTAATCCTAACCCGTATGCTAACACTAACCCGTGCCCTCACACGCACGCTCCCCCTAAAGCGTTGCCGTACCCTCACCTGGACCCTAAACCGTCCCCGTCCCCTAACCCTAACCCTAGCCCGAACCCTAACCCTAACCCTTCCCCGAAGCCTGACCCTCACCCGTCCCCTAATCCTAACCCGTACGCTAACACTAACCCGCGCCCTCACACACACGCTCCCCCTAAAGCGTTGCCGTACCCTCACCTGGACCCTAAACCGACCCCATCCCCTAACCCTAACCCTAGCCCGAACCCTAACCCTTACCCTTCCCCGAAGCCTGACCCTCACCCGTCCCCTAATCCTAACCCGTACGCTAACACTAACCCTCGCCCTCACACGCACGCTCCCCCTAAAGGGTTGCCGTACCCTCACCTGGACCCTAAACCGTCCCCGTCCCCTAACCCTAACGCTATCCCGAACCCTAACCCTAACCCTTCCCCGAAGCCTGACCCTCACCCGTCCCCTAATCCTAACCCGTACGCTAACACTAACCCACGCCCTCACACGCACGCTCCTCCTAAAGCGTTGCCGTGCCCTCACCTGGACCCTAAACCGTCCCCGTCCCCTAACCCTAACCCTAGCCCGAACCCTAACCCTAACCCTTCCCCGAAGCCTGACCCTCACCCGTCCCCTAATCCTAACCCGTACGCTAACACTAACCCGCGCCCTCACACGCACGCTCCCCCTAAAGCGTTGCCGTACCCTCACCTGGACCCTAAACCGTCCCCGTCCCCTAACCCTAACCCTAGCCCGAACCCTAACCCTAACCCTTCCCCGAAGCCTGACCCTCACCCGTCCCATAATCCTAACCCGTACGCTAACACTACCCCACGCCCTCACAGTCACGCTCCCCCTAAAGCGTTGCCATACACTCACCTGGACCCTAAACCGTCCCCATCCCCAAACCCTAACCCTAGCCCGAACCCTAACCCTAACCCTTCCCCGAAACCTGACCCTCACACGTCCCCTAATCCTAACCCGTACGCTAACACTAACCCGCGCCCTCACACGCACCCTCCCCCTAAAGCGTTGCCGTACCCTCACCTGGACCCTAAACCGTCCCCGTCCCCTAACCCTAACCCTAGCCCAAACCCTAACCCTAACCCTTCCCCGAAGCCTGACCCTCACCCGTCCCCTGATCCTAATCCGAACGCTAACACTAACCCGCGCCCTCACACACACGCTCACCCTAAAGCGTTGCCGTACCCTCACCTGGACCCTAAACCGTCCCCATCCCCTAACCCTAACCCTAGCCCGAACCCTAAACCTAACCCTTCCCCGAAGCCTGACCCTCACCCGTCCCCTAATCCTAACCCGTACGCTAACACTAACCCGCGCCCTCACACGCACGCTCCCCCTAAAGCGTTGCCGTACCCTCATCTGGACCCTAAACCGTCCCCATCCCCAACCCTAACCCTAGCCCGAACCCTAACCCTAACCCTTCCCCGAAGCCTGATCCTCACACGTCCCCTAATCCTAACCCGTACGGTAACACTAACCCGCGCCCTCACACGCACGCTCCCCCTAAAGCGTTGCCGTACCCTCACCTGGACCCTAAACCGTCCCCGTCCCCTAACCCTAACCCTAGCCCGAACCCTAACCCTAACCCTTCCCCGAAGCCTGACCCTCACCCGTCCCCTAATCCTAACCCGTACGCTAACACTAACCCGCGCCCTCACACGCACGCTCCCCCTAAGCATTGCCGTACCCTCACCTGGACCCTAAACCGTCCCCGGTCCTAACCCTAACCCTAGCCCGAACCCTAACCCTAACCTTTCCCCGAAGCCTGACCCTCCCCCATCCCCTAATCCTAACCCGTACGCTAACACTAACCCGCGCCCTCACACGCACGCTCCCCCTAAAGCGTTGCCGTACCCTCACCTGGACCCTAAACCGTCCCCGGTTCTAACACTAACCCTAGCCCGAACCCTAACCCTAACCCTTCCCCGAAGCCTGACCCTCCCCCGTCCCCTAATCCTAACCCGAACGCTAACACTAACCCGCGCCCTCACACACACGCTCCCCCTAAAGCGTTGCCGTACCCTCACCTGGACCCTAAACCGTCCCCGGTCCTAACCCTATCCCTAGCCCGAACCCTAACCCTACCCTTCCCTGAAGCCTGACCCTCACCCGTCCCTTAATCCTAACCCGTACGCTAACACTAACCCGCGCCCTCACACGCACGCTCCCCCTAAAGTGTTGCCGTACCCTCACCTGGACCCTAAACCGTCCCCATCCCCTAACCCTAACCCTAGCCCGAACACGAACCCTAACCCTTCCCCGAAGCCTGACCCTCCCCCGTCCCCTAATCCTAACCCGTACGCTAACACTAACCCGCGCCCTCACACGCATGCTCCCCCTAAAGCGTTGCCGTACCCTCACCTGGACCCTAAACCGTCCCCGGTCCTAACCCTAACCCTAGCCCGAACCCTAACACTAACCCTTCCCCGAAGCCTGACCCTCACCCGTCCCCTAATCCTAACCCGTACGCTAACACTAACCTGCGCCCTCACACGCACGCTCCCTCTAAAGCGTTGCCGTACCCTCACCTGGACCCTAAACCGTCCCCATCCCCTAACCCTAACCCTAGCCCGAACCCTAACCCTAACCCTTCCCCGAAGCCTGACTCTCACACGTCCCCTAATCCTAACCCGTACGCTAACACTAACCCGCGCCCTCACACGCACGCTCCCCCTAAAGCGTTGCCGTACCCTCACCTGGACCCTAAACCGTCCCCGTCCCCTAACCCTAACCCTAGCCCGAACCCTAAACCTAACCCTTCCCCGAAGCCTGACCCTCACACGTCCCCTAATCCTCACCCGTACGCTAACACTAACTCGCGTCCTCACACGCACGCTGCCCCTAAAGCGTTGCCGTACCCTCACCTGGACCCTAAACCGTCCCCGTCCCCTAACCCTAACCCTAGCCCGAACCCTAACCCTAACCCTTCCCCGAAGCCTGACCCTCCCCCGTCCCCTAATCCTAACCCGTACGCTAACACTAACCCGCGCCCTCACACGCACGCTCCCCCTAAAGCGTTGCTGTACCCTCACCTGGACCCTAAACCGTCCCTGGTCCTAACCCTAACCCTAGCCCGAACCCTAACCCTAACCCTTCCCCGAAGCCTGACCCTCACCCGTCCCCTTATCCTAACCCTTACGCTAACACTAACCCACGCACTCACATGCACGCTCCCCCTAAAGCGTTGCCGTACCCTCACCTGGACCCTAAACCGTCCCCATCCCCTAACCCTAACCCTAGCCCGAACCCTAACCCTTACCCTTCCCCGAAGCCTGACCCTCACCCGTCCCCTAATCCTAACCCGTACGCTAACACTAACCCTCGCCCTCACACGCACGCTCCCCCTAAAGCGTTGCCGTACCCTCACCTGGACCCTAAACCGTCCCCGTCCCCTAACCCTAACCCTAGCCCGAACCCTAACACTAATCCTTCCCCGAAGCCTGACCCGCACCCGTCCCCTAATCCTAAGCCGTAACTAACACTAACCCGCGCTCTCACACGCACTCTCCCCCTAAAGCGTTGCCGTACCCTCACCTGGACCCTAAACCATCCCCGTCCCCTAACCCTAACCCTAGCCCGAACCCTAACCCTAACCCTTCCCCGAAGCCTAACCCTCACCCGTCCCCTAATCCTAACCCGTACGCTAACACTATCCCGCGCCCTCACACACACGCTCCCCCTAAAGCGTTGCCGTACCCTCACCTGGACCCTAAACCGTCCCCGTCCCCTTACCCTAACCCTAGCCCGAACCATAACCCTAACCCTTCCCCGAAGACTGACCCTCACCCGTCCCATAATCCTAACCCGTACGCTAACACTATCCCGTGCCCTCACACGCACGCTCCCCCTAAAGCGTTGCCGTACTCTCACCTGGACCCTAAACCGTCCCCGTCCCCTAAATCTAACCCTAGCCCGAACCCTTACCCTAACCCTTCCCCGAAGCCTGACCCTCACCCGTCCCCTAATCCTAACCCGTACGCTAACACTAACCCGCGCCCTCACACGCACGCTCCCCCTAAAGCGTTGCCGTACCCTCACCTGGACCCTAAACCGTCCCCGTCCCCTTACCCTAACCCTAGCCCGAACCCTAACCCTATCACTTCCCCGAAGCCTGACCCTCACACGTCCCCTAATCCTAACCCGTACGCTAACACTACCCCGCGCCCTCACACGCACGCTCCCCCTAAAGCATTGCCGTACCCTCACCTGGACCCTAAATCGTCCCCGTCCCCTAACCCTAACCCTAGCCCGAACCCTAACCCTAACCCTTCCCCGAAGCCTGACCCTCGCCCGTCCCCTAATCCTAACCCGTACGCTAACACTAACCCGCGCCCTCACACGCACGCTCCCCCTAAAGCGTTGCCGTACCCTCACCTGGACCCTAAACCGTCCCCGTCCCCTAACCCTAACCCTAGCCCGAACCCTAACCCTAACCCTTCCCCGAAGCCTGACCCTCACCCGTCCCTTAATCCTAACCCGTACACTAACACTAACCCGCACCCTCACACGCACGCTCCCCCTAAAGCGTTGCCGTACCCTCAGCTGGACACTAAACCGTCCCCGTCCCCTAACCCTAACCCTAGCCCGAACCCTAACCCTAACCCTTCCCCGAAGCCTGACCCGCACCCGTCCCCTAATCCTAAGCCGTAAGTAACACTAACCCGCGCCCTCACACGCACTCTCCCCCTAAAGCGTTGCCGTACCCTCACCTGGACCCTAAACCGTCCCCGTCCCCGAACCCTAACCCTAGCCCGAACCCTAACCCTAACCCTTCCCCGAAGCCTGACCCTCACCCGTCCCCTAATTCTAACCCATACGCTAACACTAACCCGCGCCCTCACACGCACGCTCCCCCTAAAACGTTGCCGTACCCTCACCTGGACCCTAAACCGTCCCCGTCCCCTAACCCTAACCCTAGCCCGAACCCTAACCCTAACCCTTCCCCGAAGCCTGACCCTCACCCGTCCCGTAATCCTAACCCGTACGCTAACACTAACCCGCGCCCTCACACGCACGCTCCCCCTAAAGCGTTGCCGTACCCTCACCTGGTCTCTAAACCGTCCCCGTCCCCTAACCCTAACCCTAGCCCGAACCCTAACCCTAAACCTTCCCCGAAGCCTGACCCTCACCCGTCCCCTAATCCTAACCCGTACGCTAACACTAACCCGCGCCCTCACACGCACGCTCCCCCTAAAGCGTTGCCGTACCCTCACCTGGACCCGAAACCGTCCCCGTCCCCTAACCCTAGCCCGAACCCTAACCTTAACCCTTCCCCGAAGCCTGACCCTAACCCGTCCCCTAATCCTAACCCGTACGCTAACACTAACCCGCGCCCTGACACGCACGCTCCCCGTAAAGCGTTGCCGTACCCTCACCTGGACCCTAAACCGTCCCCGTCCCCGTCCCCTAACCCTAGCCCGAACCCTAACCCTAACCCTTCCCCGAAGCCTGACCCTCCCCCGTCCCCTAATCCTAACCCGTACGCTAACACTAACCCGCGCCCTCACACGCACGCTCCCCCTAAAGCGTTGCCGTACCCTCACCTGGACCCTAAACCATCCCCGTCCCCTAACCCTAACCCTAGCCCGAACCCTAACCCTAACCCTTCCCCGAAGCCTGACCCTCACCCGTCCCCTAATCCTAACCTGTACGCTAACACTAACCCGCGCCCTCACACGCACGCTCCCCCTGAAGCGTTGCCGTACCCTCACCTGGACCCTAAACCGTCCCCGTCCCCTAACCCTAACCCTAGCCCGAACCCTAACCCTAACACTTCCCCGAAGCCTGACCCTCACCCGTCCCCTAATCCTAACCCGTACGCTAACACTAACCCACACCCTCACACGTACGCTCCCACTAAAGCGTTGCCGTACCCTCACCTGGACCCTAAACCGTCCCCGTCCCCTAACCCTAACCCTAGCCCGAACCCTAACCCTAACACTTCCCCGAAGCCTGACCCTCACCCGTCCCCTAATCCTAACCCGTACGCGAACACTAACCCGCGCCCTCACACGCACGCTCCCCCTAAAGCGTTGCCGTACCCTCACCTGGACCCTAAACCGTCCCCGTCCCCTAACCCTAACCCTAGCCCGAACCATAACCCTAACCCTTCCCCGAAGCCTGACCCTCACCCGTCCCCTAATCCTAACCCGTACGCTAACACTAACCCGCGCCCTCACATGCACGCTCCCCCTAAAGGGTTGCCGTACCCTCACCTGGACCCTAAACCGTCCCCGTCCCATAACCCTAACGCTAGCCCGAACCCTAACCCTAACCCTTCCCCGAAGCCTGACCCTCACCCGTCCCCAAATCCTAACCCGTACGCTAACACTAACCCGCGCCCTCACACGCACGCTCCCCCTAAAGTGTTGCCGTACCCTCACCTGGACCCTAAACCGTCCCCGTCCTCGTCCCCTAACCCTAGCCCGAAACCTAACCCTAACCCTTCCCCGAAGCCTGACCCTCAACCGTCCCGTAATCCTAACCCGTACGCTAACACTAACCCGCGCCCTCACACGCACGCTCCCCCTAAAGGGTTGCCGTACCCTCACCTGGACCCTAAACCGTCCCCGTCCCCTAACCCTAACCCTAGCCCGAACCCTAAACCTAACCCTTCCCCGAAGCCTGACCTTCACCCGTCCCCTAATCCTAACCCGTACGCTAACACTAACCCGCGCCCTCACACGCACGCTCCCCCTAAAGAGTTGCCGTACCCTCACCTGGACCGTGAACCGTCCCCGTCCCCTAACCCTAACCCTAGACCGAACCCTAACCCTAACCCTTCCCCGAAGCCTGACCCTCACCCGTCCCCTAATCCTAACCCGTACGCTAACACTAACCCGCGCCCTCACACGCACGCTCCCCCTAAAGCGTTGTCGTACCCTCACCTGGACCTTAAACTGTCCCCGTCCCCTAACCCTAACCCTAGCCCGAACCCTAACCCTAACCCTTCCCCGAAGCCTGACCCTCACCCGTCCCTTAATCCTAACCCGTACACTAACACTAACTCGCGCCCTCACACGCACGATCCCCCTAAAGCGTTGCCGTACCCTCACCTGGACACTAAACCGTCTCCGTCCCCTAACCCTAACCCTAGCCTGAACCCTAACCCTAACCCTTCCCCGAAGCCTGACCCGCACCCGTCCCCTAATCCTAAGCCGTAACTAACACTAACCCGCGCTCTCACACGCACTCTCCCCCTAAAGCGTTGCCGTACCCTCACCTGGACCCTAAACCATCCCCGTCCCCTAACCCTAACCCTAGCCCGAACCCTAACCCTAACCCTTCCCCGAAGCCTGACCCTCACCCGTCCCCTAATCTTAACCCGTACGCTAACACTAACCCGCGCCCTCACACACACGCTCCCCCTAAAGCGTTGCCGTACCCTCACCTGGACCCTAAACCGTCCCCGTCCCCTTACCCTAACCCTAGCCCGAACCATAACCCTAACCCTTCCCCGAAGCCTGACCATCACCCGTCCCATAATCCTAACCCGTACGCTAACACAATCCCGCGCCCTCACACGCACGCTCCCCCTAAAGTGTTGCCGTACCCTCACCTGGACCCTAAACCGTACCCGTCCCCTAAACCTAACCCTAGCCCGAACCCTTACCCTAACCATTCCCCGAAGCCTGACCCTCACCCGTCCCCTAATTCTAACCCGTACGCTAACAGTAACCCGCGCCCTCACACGCACGCTCCCCCTAAAGCGTTGCCGTACCCTCACCTGGACCCTAAACCGTCCCCGTCCCCTTACCCTAACCCTAGCCCGAACCCTAACCCTATCACTTCCCCGAAGCCTGACTCTCACACGTCCCCTAATCCTAACCCGTACGCTAACACTACCCCGCGCCCTCACACGCACGCTCCCCCTAAAGCATTGCCGTACCCTCACCTGGACCCTAAACCGTCCCCGTCCCCTAACCCTAACCCTAGCCCGAACCCTAACCCTAACCCTTCCCCGAAGCCTGACCCTCACCCGTCCCTTAATCCTAACCCGTACACTAACACTAACCCGCGCCCTCACACGCACGCTCCCCCTAAAGCGTTGCCGTACCCTCAGCTGGACACTAAACCGTCCCCGTACCCTAACCCTAGCCCGAACCCTAACCCTAACACTTCCCCGAAGCCTGACCCGCACCCGTCCCCTAATCCTAAGCCGTAAGTAACACTAACCCGCGCCCTCACACGCACTCTCCCCCTAAAGCGTTGCCGTACCCTCACCTGGACCCTAAACCGTCCCCGTCCCCGAACCGTAACCCTAGCCCGACCCCTAACCCTAAACCTTCCCCGAAGCCTGACCCTCACCCGTCCCCTAATCCTAACCCGTACGCTAACACTAACCCGCGGCCTCACACTCACGCTCCCCCTAAAGCGTTGCCGTACCCTCACCTGGACCCTAAACCGTCCCCGTCCCCTAACCCTAACCCTAGCCCGAACCCTAACCCTAACCCTTCCCCGAAGCCTGACCCTCACCCGTCCCCTAATCCTAACCCGTACGCTAACACTAACCCGCGCCCTCACACGCACGCTCCCCCTAAAGCGTTGCCGTACCCTCACCTGGTCCCTAAACCGTCCCCGTCCCCTAACCCTAACCCTAGCCCGAACCCTAACCCTAACCCTTCCCCGAAGCCTCACCCTCACCCGTCCCCTAATCCTAACCCGTACGCTAACACTAACCCGCGCCCTCACTCGCACGCTCCCCGTAAAGCGTTGCCGTACCCTCACCTGGACCCGAAACCGTCCCAGTCCCCTAACCCTAACCCTAGCCCGAACCCTAACCCTAACCCTTCCCCGAAGCCTGACCCTCACCCGTCCCCTAATCCTAACCCGTACGCTAACACTAACCCGCGCCCTCACACGCACGCTCCCCGTAAAGCGTTGCCGTACCCTCACCTGGACCCTAAACCGTCCCCGTCCCCGTCCCCTAACCCTAGCCCGAACCCTAACCCTAACCCTTCCCCGAAGCCTGACCCTCACCCGTCCCCTAATCCTAACCCGTACGCTAACACTAACCCGCGCCCTCACACGCACGCTCCCCCTAAAGCGTTGCCGTACCCTCACCTGGACCCTAAACCGTCCCCGTCCCCTAACCCTAACCCTAGCCCAAACCCTAACCATAACCCTTCCCCGAAGCCTGACCCTCACCCGTCCCCTAATCCTAATCCGTACGCTAACACTAACCTGCTCCCTCACATGCACGCTCCCCCTAAAGCGTTGCCGTACCCTCACCTGGACCCTAAACCGTCCCCGTCCCCTAACCCTAACCCTAGCCCGAACCCTAACCCTAACACTTCCCCGAAGCCTTACCCTCACCCGTCCCCTAATCCTAACCCGTACGCTAACACTAACCCGTGCCCTCACACGCACGCTCCCGCTAAAGCGTTGCCGTACCCTCACCTGGACCCTAAACCGTCCCCGTCCCCTAAATCTAACCCTAGCCCGAACCCTAACCCTAACCCTTCCCCGAAGCCTGACCCTCACCCGTCCCATAATCCTAACCCGTACGCTAACACTAACCCGCGCCCTCACACGCACGCTCCCCCTAAAGCGTTGCCGTACCCTCACCTGGTCCCTGAACCGTCCCCGTCCCCTAACCCTAACCCTAGCCCGAACCCTAACCCTAACCCTTCCCCGAAGCCTGACCCTCACCCGTCCCCTAATCCTAACCCGTACGCTAACACTAACCCGCGCCCTCACACGCACGCTCCCCCTAAAGCGTTGCCGTACCCTCACCTGGACCCTAAACCATCCCCGTCCCCTAACCCTAACCCTAGCCCGAACCCTAACCCTAACCCTTCCCCGAAGCCTGACCCTCACCCGTCCCCTAATCCTAACCTGTACGCTAACACTAACCCGCGCCCTCACACGCACGCTCCCCCTGAAGCGTTGCCGTACCCTCACCTGGACCCTAAACCGTCCCCGTCCCCTAACCCTAACCCTAGCCCGAACCCTAACCCTAACACTTCCCCGAAGCCTGACCCTCACCCGTCCCCTAATCCTAACCCGTACGCTAACACTAACCCACGCCCTCACACGCACGCTGCCACTAAAGCGTTGCCGTACCCTCACCTGGACCCTAAACCGTCCCCGTCCCCTAACCCTAACCCTAGCCCGAACCCTAACCCTAACACTTCCCCGAAGCCTGACCCTCACCCGTCCCCTAATCCTAACCCGTACGCGAACACTAACCCGTGCCCTCACACGCACGCTCCCCCTAAAGCGTTGCCGTACCCTCACCTGGACCCTAAACCGTCCCCGTCCCCTAACCCTAACCCTAGCCCGAACCATAACCCTAACCCTTCCCCGAAGCCTGACCCTCACCCGTCCCCTAATCCTAACACGTACGCTAACACTAACCCGCGCCCTCACATGCACGCTCCCCCTAAAGGGTTGCCGTACCCTCACCTGGACCCTAAACCGTCCCCGTCCCATAACCCTAACGCTAGCCCGAACCCTAACCCTAACCCTTCCCCGAAGCCTGACCCTCACCCGTCCCCAAATCCTAACCCGTACGCTAACACTAACCCGCGCCCTCACACGCACGCTCCCCCTAAAGTGTTGCCGTACCCTCACCTGGACCCTAAACCGTCCCCGTCCTCGTCCCCTAACCCTAGCCCGAAACCTAACCCTAACCCTTCCCCGAAGCCTGACCCTCAACCGTCCCGTAATCCTAACCCGTACGCTAACACTAACCCGCGCCCTCACACGCACGCTCCCCCTAAAGGGTTGCCGTACCCTCACCTGGACCCTAAACCGTCCCCGTCCCCTAACCCTAACCCTAGCCCGAACCCTAAACCTAACCCTTCCCCGAAGCCTGACCTTCACCCGTCCCCTAATCCTAACCCGTACGCTACACTAACCCGCGCCCTCACACGCACGCTCCCCCTAAAGAGTTGCCGTACCCTCACCTGGACCGTAAACCGTCCCCGTCCCCTAACCCTAACCCTAGCCCGAACCCTAACCCTAACCCTTCCCCGAAGCCTGACCCTCACCCGTCCCCTAATCCTAACCCGTACGCTAACACTAACCCGCGCCCTCACACGCACGCTCCCCCTAAAGCGTTGTCGTACCCTCACCTGGACCTTAAACTGTCCCCGTCCCCTAACCCTAACCCTAGCCCGAACCCTAACCCTAACCCTTCCCCGAAGCCTGACCCTCACCCGTCCCCTAATCCTAACCCGTACGCTAACACTAACCCGCGACCTCACACGCCCGCTCCCCCTAAAGCGTTGCCGTACCCTCACCTGGGCCCTAAACCGTCCCCGTCCCCTAACCCTAACCCTATCCCGAACCGTAACCCTAACCCTTCCCTGAAGCCTGACCCTCACCCGTCCCCTAATCCTAACCCCGAAGCCTGACCCTCACCCGTCCCCTAATCCTAACCCGTACGCTAATTCTAACCCGCGCCCTCACACACACGCTCCCCCTAAAGCGTTGCCGTACCCTCACCTGGACCCTAAACCGTCCCCATCCCCTAACCCTAACCCTAGCCCGAACCCTAACCTAACCCTTCCCCGAAGCCTGACCCTCACCCGTCCCCTAATCCTAAACCGTACGCTAACACTAACCAGCGCCCTGACATGCACGCTCCCCCTGAAGCGTTGCCGTACCCTCACCTGGACCCTAAACCGTCCCCGTCCCCTAACCCTAACCCTAGCTGAACCCTAACCCTAACCCTTCCCCGAAGCCTGACCCTCACCCGTCCCCTAATCCTAACCCGTACGCTAACACTAACCCGCGCCCTCACACGCACGCTCCCCCTAAAGTGTTGCCGTACCCTCACCTGGACCCTAAACCGTCCCCGTCCCCTAACCCTAACCCTAGCCCGAACCCTAACCCTAACCCTTCCCCGAAGCCTGACCCTCACCCGTCCCCTAATCCTAACCCGTACGCTAACACTAACCCGCGCCCTCACACGCACGCTCCCCCTAAAGTGTTGCCGTACCCTCACCTGGACCCTAAACCGTCCCCGTCCCCTAACCCTAACCCTAGCCCGAACCCTAACCCTAACCCTTCCCCGAAGCCTGACCCTCACCCGTCCCCTAATCCTAACCCGTACGCTAACACTAACCCGCGCCCTCACACGCACGCTCCCCCTAAAGCGTTACCGTACCCTCACCTGGACCCTAAACCGTCCCCGTCCCCTAACCCTAACCCTAGCCAGATCCCTAACCCTAACCCTTCCCCGAAGCCTGACCCTCACCCGTCCTCTAATCCTAACCCGTACGCTAACACTAACCCGCGCCCTTACACGCACGCTCCCCATAAAGCGTTGCCGTACCCTCACCTGGACCCTAAACCGTCCCCGTCCCCTAACCCTAACCCTAGCCCGAACCCTAACCCTAAAACTTCCCCGAAGCCGGACCCTCACCCGTCCCCTAATCCTAACCCGTACGCTAACACTAACCCGCGCCCTCCCACGCACGCTCCCCCTAAAGCGTTGCCGTACCCTCACCTGGACCCTAAACCGTCCCCGTCCCCTAACCCTAACCCTAGCCCGAACCCTAACCCTAACCCTTCCCCGAAGCCTGACCCTCACCCGTCCCCTAATCCTAACCCGTACGCTAACACTAACCCGCGCCCTCACACGCACGCTCCCCCTAAAGCGTTGCCGTACCCTCACCTGGACTCTAAACCATCCCCGTCCCCTAACCCTAACCCTAGCCAGAACCCTAAACCTAACCCTTCCCCGAAGCCTGACCATCACCCGTCCCCTAATCCTAACCCGTACGCTAACACTAACCCGCGCCCTCACACGCACGCTCCCCCTAAAGCGTTGCCGTACCCTCACCTGGACCCTAAACCGTCCCCGTCCCCTAACCCTAACCCTAGCCCGAACCCTAACCCTAACCCTTCCCCGAAGCCTGACCCTCAGACGTCCCCTAATCCTCACCCGTACGCTAACACTAACCCGCGCCCTCACACGCACGCTGCCCCTAAAGCGTTGCCGTACCCTCACCTGGACCCTAAACCGTCCCCGTCCCCTAACCCTAACCCTAGCCCGAACCCTAACCCTAACCCTTCCCCGAAGCCTGACCCTCCCCCGTCCCCTAATCCTAACCCGTACGCTAACACTAACCCGCGCCCTCACACGCACGCTCCCCCTAAAGCGTTGCCGTACCCTCACCTGGACCCTAAACCGTCCCTGGTCCTAACCCTAACCCTAGCCCGAACCCTAACCCTAACCCTTCCCCGAAGCCTGACCCTCACCCGTCCCCTAATCCTAACCCTTACGCTAACACTAACCCACGCCCTCACATGCACGCTCCCCCTAAAGCGTTGCCGTACCCTCACCTGGACCCTAAACCGTCCCCATCCCCTAACCCTAACCCTAGCCCGAACCCTAACCCTTACCCTTCCCCGAAGCCTGACCCTCACCCGTCCCCTAATCCTAACCCGTACGCTAACACTAACCCTCGCCCTCACACGCACGCTCCCACTAAAGCGTTCCCGTACCCTCACCTGGACCCTAAACCGTCCCCGTCCCCTAACCCTAACCCTAGCCCGAACCCTAACACTAACCCTTCCCCGAAGCCTGACCCTCAACCGTCCCCTACTCCTAACCCGTACGCTAACACTAACCCACGCCCTCACACACACGCTCCCCCTAAAGCTTTGCCGTACCCTCACCTGGGCTCTAAACCGTCCCTGTCCCGTAACCCTAACCCTAGCCCGACCCCTAACCCTAACCCTTCCCCGAAACCTGACCCTCACCCGTCCCCTAATCCTAACCCGTACTCTAACACTAACCCGCGCCATCACACGCACGCTCCACCTAAAGCATTGCCGTACCCTCACCTGGACCCTAAACCGTCCGCGGCCCCTAACCCTAACCCTAGACCGAACCCTAACCCTAACACTTCCCCGAAGCCTGACCCTCACCCGTCCCCTAATCCTAACCCGTACACTAACACTTACCCGCGCCCTCACACGCACACTCCCCCTAAAGCGTTGCCGTACCCTCAGCTGGACACTAAACCGTCCCCGTCCCCTAACCCTAACTCTAGCCCGAACCCTAACCCTAACCCTTCCCCGAAGCCTGACCCGCACCCGTCCCCTAATCCTAAGCCGTAAGTAACACTAACCCGCGCCCTCACACGCACTCTCCCCCTAAAGCGTTGCCGTACCCTCACCTGGACCCTAAACCGTCCCCGTCCCCGAACCCTAACCCTAGCCCGACCCCTAACCCTTACCCTTCCCCGAAGCCTGACCCTCACCCGTCCCCTAATCCTAACCCGTACGCTAACACTAACCCGCGCCCTCACACGCATGCTCCCCCTAAAGCATTGCCGTAGCCTCACCTGGACCCTAAACCGTCCCCGTCCCCTAACCCTAACCCTAGCCCGAACCCTAACCCTAACACATCCCCGAAGCCTGAGCCTCACCCGTCCCCTAATCCTAACCCGTATGCTAACACTAACCCGCGCCCTCACACGCACGCTCCCCCTTAAGCGTTGCCGTACCCTCACCTGGACCCTAAACCGTCCCCGTCCCGTAACCCTAACCCTAGCCCAAACCCTAACCCTAACACTTCCCCGAAGCCTGACCCTCACCCGTCCCCTAATCCTAACCCGTACGCTAACACTAACCCGCGCCCTGACACGCACGCTCCCCGTAAAGCGTTGCCGTACCCTCACCTGGACCCTAAACCGTCCCCGGCCCCGTCCCCTAACCCTAGCCGGAACCCTAAACCTAACCCTTCCCCGAAGCCTGACCCTCACCCGTCCCCTAATCCTAACCCGTACGCTAACACTAACCCGCGCCCTCACACGCACGCTCCCCCTAAAGCGTTGCCGTACCCTCACCTGGACCCTAAACCGTCCCCGTACCCTAAACCTAACCCTAGCCCGAACCCTAACCCAACCCCTTCCCCGAAGCCTGACCCTCACCCGTCCCCTAATCCTAACCCGTACGCTAACACTAACTCGCGCCCTCACACGCACGCTCCCCCTAAAGCGTTGCCGTACCCTCACCTGGACCCTAAACCGTCCCCATCCCATAACCCTAACCCTAGCCCGAACCCTAACCCTAACCCTTCCCCGAAGCCTGACTCTCACACGTCCCCTAATCCTAAACCGTACGCTAACACTAACCCGCGCCCTCACACGCACGCTCCCCCTAAAGCGTTGCCATACCCTCACCTGGACCCTAAACCGTCCCCGTCCCCTAACCCTAACCCTAGCCCGAACCCTAAACCTAACACTTCCCCGAAGCCTGACCCTCACACGTCCCCTAATCCTCACCCGTACGCTAACACTAACCCGCGCCCTCACACGCACGCTCCCCCTAAAGCGTTGCCGTACCCTCACCTGGACCCTAAACCGTCCCCGTCCCCTAACCCTAACCCTAGCCCGAACCCTAACCCTAACCCTTCCCCGAAGCCTGACCCTCCCCCGTCCCCTAATCCTAACCCGTACGCTAACACTAACCCGCGCCCTCACACGCACGCTCCCCCTAAAGCGTTGCCGTACCCTCACCTGGACCCTAAACCGTCCCCGTCCCCTAACCCTAACCCTAGCCCGAACCCTAACCGTAACCCTTCCCCGAAGCCTGACCCTCCCCCGTCCCCTAATCCTAACCCGTACGCTAACACTAACCCGCGCCCTCACACGCACACTCCCCCTAAAGCGTTGCCGTACCCTCACCTGGACCCTAAACCGTCCCCGGTCCTAACCCTAACCCTAGCCCGAACCCTAACCCTAACCCTTCCCCGAAGCCTGACCCTCACCCGTCCCCTAATCCTAACCCGTACGCTAACACTAACCCGCGCCCTCACACGCACGCTCCCCCTAAAGCGTTGCCGTACCCTCACCTGGACCCTAAACCGTCCCCATCCCCTAACCCTAACCCTAGCCCGAACCCTAACCCTAACCCTTCCCCGAAGCCTGACTCTCACACGTCCCCTAATACTAACCCGTACGCTAACACTAACCCGCGCCCTCACACGCACGCTCCCCCTAAAGCGTTGCCGTACCCTCACCTGGACCCTAAACCGTCCCCGTCCCCTAACCCTAACCCTAGCCCGAACCCTAAACCTAACACTTCCCCGAAGCCTGACCCTCACACGTCCCCTAATCCTCACCCGTACGCTAACACTAACCCGGGCCCTCACACACACGCTGCCCCTAAAGCGTTGCCGTACCCTCACCTGGACCCTAAACCGTCCTGGTCCCCTAACCCTAACCCTAGCCCGAACCCTAACCCTAACCCTTCCCCGAAGCCTGACCCTCACCCGTCCCCTAATCCTAACCCGTACGCTAACACTAACCCGCGCCCTCACACGCACGCTCCCCCTAAAGCGTTGCCGTACCCTCACCTGGACCCTAAACCGTCCCTGGTCCTAACCCTAACCCTAGCCCGAACCCTAACCCTAACCCTTCCCCGAAGCCTGACCCTCACCCGTCCCCTAATCCTAACCCGTACGCTAACACTAACCCACGCCCTCACACGCACGCTCCCCCTAAAGCGTTGCCGTACCCTCACATGGACCCTAAACCGTCCCCATCCCCTAACCCTAACCCTAGCCCGAACCCTAACCCTTACACTTCCCCGAAGCCTGACCCTCACCCGTCCCCTAATCCTAACCCGTATCCTAACACTAACCCTCGCCCTCACACGCACGCTCCCCCTAGAGCGTTGCCGTACCCTCACCTGGACCCTAAACCGTCCCCGTCCCCTAACCCTAACCCTAGCCCGAACCCTAACACTAACTCTTCCCCGAAGCCTGACCCTCAACCGTCCCCTACTCCTAACCCGTACGCTAACACTAACCCACGCCCTCATACACACGCTCCCCCTAAAGCTTTGCCGTACCCTCACCTGGGCTCTAAACCGTCCCTGTCCCGTAACCCTAACCCTAGCCCGACCCCTAACCCTAACCCTTCCCCGAACCCTGACCCTCACCCGTCCCACAATCCTAACCCGTACGCTAACACTAACCCGCGCCATCACACGCACGCTCCCCCTAAAGCGTTGCCGTATCCTCACCTGGACCCTAAACCGTCCCCGTCCCCTGACCCTACCCCTAGCCCGAACCCTAACCCTAACCCTTCCCCGAAGCCTGACCCTCACCCGTCCCCTAATCCTAACCCGTACGCTAACACTATCCCGCGCCCTCACACACACGCTCCCCCTAAAGCGTTGCCGTACCCTCACCTGGACCCTAAACCGTCCCCGTCCCCTTACCCTAACCCTAGCCCGAACCATAACCCTAACCCTTCCCCGAAGCCTGACCCTCACCCGTCCCATAATCCTAACCCGTACGCTAACACTATCCCGCGCCCTCACACGCACGCTCCCCCTAAAGCGTTGCCGTACTCTCACCTGGACCCTAAACCGTCCCCGTCCCCTAAATCTAACCCTAGCCCGAACCCTTACCCTAACCCTTCCCCGAAGCCTGACCCTCACCCGTCCCCTAATCCTAACCCGTACGCTAACACTAACCCGCGCCCTCACACGCACGCTCCCCCTAAAGCGTTGCCGTACCCTCACCTGGACCCTAAACCGTCCCCGTCCCCTTACCCTAACCCTAGCCCGAACCCTAACCCTATCACTTCCCCGAAGCCTGACCCTCACACGTCCCCTAATCCTAACCCGTACGCTAACACTACCCCGCGCCCTCACACGCACGCTCCCCCTAAAGCATTGCCGTACCCTCACCTGGACCCTAAATCGTCCCCGTCCCCTAACCCTAACCCTAGCCCGAACCCTAACCCTAACCCTTCCCCGAAGCCTGACCCTCGCCCGTCCCCTAATCCTAACCCGTACGCTAACACTAACCCGCGCCCTCACACGCACGCTCCCCCTAAAGCGTTGCCGTACCCTCACCTGGACCCTAAACCGGCCCCGTCCCCTAAGCCTAACCCTAGCCCGAACCCTAATCCTAACCCTTCCCCGAAGCCTGACCCTCACCCGTCCCTTAATCCTAACCCGTACACTAACACTAACCCGCGCCCTCACACGCACGCTCCCCCTAAAGCGTTGCCGTACCCTCAGCTGGACACTAAACCGTCCCCGTCCCCTAACCCTAACCCTAGCCCGAACCCTAACCCTAACCCTTCCCCGAAGCCTGACCCGCACCCGTCCCCTAATCCTAAGCCGTAAGTAACACTAACCCGCGCCCTCACACGCACTCTCCCCCTAAAGCGTTGCCGTACCCTCACCTGGATGCTAAACCGTCCCCGTCCCCGAACCCTAACCCTAGCCCGAACCCTAACCCTAACCCTTCCCCGAAGCCTGACCCTCACCCGTCCCCTAATTCTAACCCATACGCTAACACTACCCCGTGCCCTCACACGCACGCTCCCCCTAAAACGTTGCCGTACCCTCACCTGGACCCTAAACCGTCCCCGTCCCCTAACCCTAACCCTAGCCCGAACCCTAACCCTAACCCTTCCCCGAAGCCTGACCCTCACCCGTCCCCTAATCCTAACCCGTACGCTAACACTAACCCGCGCCCTCACACGCACGCTCCCCCTAAAGCGTTGCCGTACCCTCACCTGGGCTCTAAACCGTCCCCGTCCCCTAACCCTAACCCTAGCCCGAACCCTAACCCTAAACCTTCCCCGAAGCCTGACCCTCACCCGTCCCCTAATCCTAACACGTACGCTAACACTAACCCGCGCCCTCACACGCACGCTCCCCCTAAAGCGTTGCCGTACCCTCACCTGGACCCGAAACCGTCCCCGTCCCCTAACCCTAGCCCGAACCCTAACCTTAACCCTTCCCCGAAGCCTGACCCTCACCCGTCCCCTAATCCTAACCCGTACGCTAACACTAACCCGCGCCCTGACACGCACGCTCCCCGTAAAGCGTTGCCGTACCCTCACCTGGACCCTAAACCGTCCCCGTCCCCGTCCCCTAACCCTAGCCCGAACCCTAACCCTAACCCTTCCCCGAAGCCTGACCCTCCCCCGTCCCCTAATCCTAACCCGTACGCTAACACTAACCCGCGCCCTCACACGCACGCTCCCCTTAAAGCGTTGCCGTACCCTCACCTGGACCCTTAACCGTCCCTGGTCCTAACCCTAACCCTAGCCCGAACCCTAACCCTAACCCTTCCCCGAAGCCTGACCCTCACCCGTCCCCTAATCCTAACCCGTACGCTAACACTAACCCGCGACCTCACACGCCCGCTCCCCCTAAAGCGTTGCCGTACCCTCACCTGGGCCCTAAACCGTCCCCGTCCCCTAACCCTAACCCTAGCCCGAACCGTAACCCTAACCCTTCCCTGAAGCCTGACCCTCACCCGTCCCCTAATCCTAACCCCGAAGCCTGACACTCACCCGTCCCCTAATCCTAACCCGTACGCTAATTCTAACCCGCGCCCTCACACACACGCTCCCCCTAAAGCGTTGCCGTACCCTCACCTGGACCCTAAACCGTCCCCATCCCCTAACCCTAACCCTAGCCCGAACCCTAACCTAACCCTTCCCCGAAGCCTGACCCTCACCCGTCCCCTAATCCTAAACCGTACGCTAACACTAACCAGCGCCCTGACATGCACGCTCCCCCTGAAGCGTTGCCGTACCCTCACCTGGACCCTAAACCGTCCCCGTCCCCTAACCCTAACCCTAGCCGAACCCTAACCCTAACCCTTCCCCGAAGCCTGACCCTCACCCGTCCCCTAATCCTAACCCGTACGCTAACACTAACCCGCGCCCTCACACGCATGCTCCCCCTAAAGGGTTGCCGTACCCTCACCTGGACCCTAAACCGTCCCCGTCCCCTAACCCTAACCCTAGCCAGATCCCTAACCCTAACCCTTCCCCGAAGCCTGACCCTCACCCGTCCTCTAATCCTAACCCGTACGCTAACACTAACCCGCGCCCGTACACGCACGCTCCCCATAAAGCGTTGCCGTACCCTCACCTGGACCCTAAACCGTCCCCGTCCCCTAACCCTAACCCTAGCCCGAACCCTAACCGTAAACCTTCCCCGAAGCCGGACCCTCACCCGTCCCCTAATCCTAACCCGTACGCTAACACTAACCCGCGCCCTCCCACGCACGCTCCCCCTAAAGCGTTGCCGTACCCTCACCTGGACCCTAAACCGTCCCCGTCCCCTAACCCTAACCCTAGCCCGAACCCTAACCCTAACCCTTCCCCGAAGCCTGACCCTCACCCGTCCCCTAATCCTAACCCGTACGCTAACACTAACCCATGCCCTCACACGCACGCTCCCCCTAAAGCGTTGCCGTACCCTCACCTGGACTCTAAACCATCCCCGTCCCCTAACCCTAACCCTAGCCAGAACCCTAACCCTAACCCTTCCCCGAAGCCTGACCCTCACCCGTCCCCTAATCCTAACCCGTACGCTAACACTAACCCGCGCCCTCACACGCACGCTCCCCCTAAAGCGTTGCCATACCCTCACCTGGACCCTAAACCGTCCCCGTCCCCTAACCCTAACCCTAGCCCGAACCCTAACCCTAACCCTTCCCCGAAGCCTGACCCTCACCCGTCCCCTAATCCTAACCCGTACGCTATCACTCACCCGCGCCCTCACACACACACACCCCCTTAAGTGTTGCCGTACCCTCACCTGGACCCTAAACCGTCCCCGTCCCCTAACCCTAACCCTAGCCCGAACCCTAACCCTAACCCTTCCCCGAAGCCTGACCCTCACCCGTCCCGTAATCCTAACACTTACGCTATCACTAACCCGCGCCCTCACACGCACGCTCCCTCTAAAGCGTTGCTGTACCCTCAGCTGGACCCTAAACCGGCCCCGTCCCATAACCCTAACCCTAGCCCGAACCCTAACCCTAACACTTCCCCGAAGCCTGACCCTCACCCGTCCCCTAATCCTAACCCGTACGCTAACACTAACCCGCGCCCTCACACGCACGCTCCCCCTAAAGCGTTGCCGTACCCTCACCTGGACCCTAAACCGTCCCCGTCCCCTAACCCTAACCCTAGCCCGAACCCTAACCCTAACCCTTCCCCGAAGCCTGACCCTCACCCGTCCCCTAATCTTAACCCGTACGCTAACACTAACCCGCGCCCTCACACGCACGCTCCCCCTAGAGCGTTGCCGTACCCTCACCTGGACCCTAAACCGTCCCCGTCCCCTAACCCTAACCCTAGCCCGAACCCTAACCCTAACCCTTCCCCGAAGCCTGACCCTCACCCGTCCCATAATCCTAACCCGTACGCTAACACTAACCCGCGCCCTCACACGCACGCTCCCCCTAAAGCGTTGCCGTACCCTCACCTGGACCCTAAACCGTCCCCGTCCCCTAACCCTAACCCTAGCCGAACCCTAACCCTAACGCTTCCCCGAAGCTTGACCCTCACCCGTCCCCTAATCCTAACCCGTACGCTAACACTATCCCGCGCCCTCACACGCACGCTCCCCCTAAAGCGTTGCCGTACCCTCACCTGGACCCTAAACCGTCCCCGTCCCCTAACCCTAACCCTAGCCCGATCCCTAACCCTAACCCTTCCCCGAAGCCTGACCCTCACCCGTCCCCTAATCCTAACCCGTACGCTAACACTAACCCGTGCCCTCACACGCACGCTCCCCCTAAAGTGTTGCCGTACCCTCACCTGGACCCTAAACCGTCCCCGTCCCCTAACCCTAACCCTAGCCCGAACCCTAACCCTAACCCTTCCCCGAAGCCTGACCCTCACCCTTCCCCTAATCCTAACCCGTACGCTAACACTAACCCGCGCCCTCACACGCACGCTCCCCCTAAAGCGTTGCCGTACCCTCACCTGGACCCTAAACCGTCCCCGTCCCCGTCCCCTAACCCTAGCCGAACCCTAACCCTAACCCTTCCCCGAAGCCTGACCCTCACCCGTCCCTTAATCCTAACCCGTACGCTAACACTAACCCGCGCCCTCACACGCACGCTCCACCTAAAGCGTTGCCGTACCCTCACCTGGACCCTAAACCGTCCCCGTCCCCTAACCCTAACCCTAGCCCGAACCCTAACCCTAACCCTTCCCCGAAGCCTAACCCTCACCCGTCCCCTAATTCTAACGCGTACGCTAACACTAACCCGCGCCCTGACACGCACGCTCCCCCTAAAGTGTTGCCGTACCCTCACCTGGACCCGAAACCGTCCCCGTCCCCTAACCCTAACCCTAGCCCGAACCCTAACCCTAACCCTTCCCCGAAGCCTGACCCTCACCCGTCCCCTAATCCTAACCCGTACGCTAACACTAACCCGCGCCCTCACACGCACGCTCCCCCTAAAGGGTTGCCGTACCCTCACCTGGACCCTAAACCGTCCCCGTCCCCTAACCGTAACCCTAGCCCGAACCATAACCCTAACCCTTCCCCGAAGCCTGACGCTCACCCGTCCCCTAATCCTAACCCGTACGCTAACACTAACCCGCGCCCTCACACGCACGCTCCCCCTAAAGCGTTGCCGTACCCTCACCTGGACCCGAAACCGTCCCCGTCCCCTAACCCTAACCCTAGCCCGAACCCTAACCCTAACCCTTCCCCGAAGCCTGACCCTCACCCGTCCCCTAATCCTAACCCGTACGCTAACACTAACCCGCGCCCTCACACGCACGCTGCCCCTAAAGCGTTGCCGTACCCTCACCTGGACCCTAAACCGTCCCCGTCCCCTAACCCTAACCCTAGCCCGAACCCTAACCCTAACCCTTCCCCGAAGCCTGACCCTCACCCGTCCCCTAATCCTAACCCGTACGCTAACACTAACCCGCGCCCTCACATGCACGCTCCCCCTAAAGGGTTGCCGTACCCTCACCTGGACCCTAAACCGTCCCCGTCCCCTAACCCTAACCCTAGCCCGAACCCTAACCCTAACCCTTCCCCGAAGCCTGACCCTCACCCGTCCCCTAATCCTAACCCGTACGCTAACACTAACCCGCGCCCTCACACGCACGCTCCCCCTAAAGCGTTGCCGTACCCTCACCTGGACCCTAAACCGTCCCCGTCCCCTAACCCTAACCCTAGCCCGAACCCTAACCCTAACCCTTCCCCGAAGCCTGACCCTCACCCGTCCCCTAATCCTAACCCGTACGCTAACACTAACCCGCTCCCTACACGCACGCTCCCCCTAAAGTTTTGCCGTACCCTCACCTGGACCCTAAACCGTCCCCGTCCCTTAACCCTAACCCTAGCCCGAACCCTAACCCTAACCCTTCCCCGAAGCCTGACCCTCACCCGTCCCCTGATCCTAATCCTTACGCTAACACTAACCCGAGCCCTCACACGCACGCTCCCCCTAAAGCGTTGCCGTACCCTCACCTGGACCCGAAACCGTCCCCGTCCCCTAACCCTAACCCTAGCCCGAACCCTAACCCTAACCCTTCCCCGAAGCCTGACCCTCACCCGTCCCCTAATCCAAACCCGTACGCTAACACTAACCCGCGCCCTCACACGCACGCTCCCCCTAAAGCGTTGCCGTACCCTCACCTGGACCCTAAACCGTCCCCGTCCCCTAACCCTAACCCTAGCCCGAACCCTAACCCTAACGCTTCCCCGAAGCCTGACCCTCACCCGTCCCGTAATCCTAACACGTACGCTATCACTAACCCGCGCCCTCACACGCACGCTCCCTCTAAAGCGTTGCCGTACCCTCACCTGGACCCTAAACCGGCCCCGTCCCCTAACCCTAACCCTAGCCCGAACCCTAACCCTAACCCTTCCCCGAAGCCTGACCCTCACCCATCCCCTAATCCTAACCCGTACGCTAACACTAACCCGCGCCCTCACACGCACGCTCCCCCTAAAGCGTTGCCGTACCCTCACCTGGACCGTAAACCGTCCCCGTCCCCTAACCCTAACCCTAGCCCGAACCCTAACCCTAACACTTCCCCGAAGCCTGACCCTCACCCGTCCCCTAATCCTAACCCGTACGCTAACACTAACCCGCGCCCTCACACGCACGCTCCCCCTAAAGCGTTGCCGTACCCTCACCTGGACCCTAAACCGTCCCCATCCCCTAACCCTAACCCTAGCCCAAACCCTAACCCTAACCCTTCCCCGAAGCCTGACGCTCACCCGTCCCCTAATCCTAACCCGTACGCTAACACTAACCCGCGCCCTCACACGCACGCTCCCCCTAAAGCGTTGCCATACCCTCACCTGGACCCTAAACCGTCCCCGTCCCCTAACCCTAACCCTAGCCGAACCCTAACCCTAACCCTTCCCCGAAGCCTGACCCTCACCCGTCCCCTAATCGTAACCCGTACGCTAACACTATCCCGCGCCCTCACACGCACGCTCCCCCTAAAGCGTTGCCGTACCCTCACCTGGACCCTAAACCGTCCCCGTCCCCTAACCCTAACCCTAGCCCGAACCCTAACCCTAACCCTTCCCCGAAGCCTGACCCTCACCCGTCCCCTAATCCTAACCCGTACGCTAACACTAACCCGTGCCCTCACACGCACGCTCCCCCTAAAGCGTTGCCGTACCCTCACCTGGACCCTAAACCGTCCCCGTCCCCTAACCCTAACCCTAGCCCGAACCCTAAACCTAACCCTTGCCCGAAGCATGACCCTCACCCGTACCCTAATCCTAACCCGTACGCTAACACTAACCCGCGCTCTCACACGCACGCTCCCACTAAAGCGTTGCCGTACCCTCATCTGGACCCTAAACCGTCCCCGTCCCCTAACCCTAACCCTAGCCCGAACCCTAACCCTTCCCCGAAACCTGACCCTCACCCGTCCCATAATCCTAACCCGTACGCTAACACTAACCCGCGCCCTCACACGCACGCTCCCCTAAAGCGTTGCCGTACCCTCACCTGGACCCTAAACCGTCCCCATCCCCTAACCCTAACCCTAGCCCAAACCCTATCCCAAATCCTTCCCCGAAGCCTGACCCTCACCCGTCCCCTAATCCTAACCCGTACGCTAACACTAACCCGCGCCCTCACACGCACGCTCCCCCTAAAGCGTTGCCGTCCCCTCACCTGGACCCTAAACCGTCCCCGTCCCCTAACCCTAACCCTAGCCGAACCCTAACCCTAACCCTTCCCCGAAGCCTGACCCTCACACGTCCCCTAATGCTAACCCGTACGCTAACACTATCCCGCGCCCTCACACGCACGCTCCCCCTAAAGCGTTGCCGTACCCTCACCTGGACCCTAAACCGTCCCCGTCCCCTAACCCTAACCCTAGCCCGAACCCTAACCCTAACCCTTCCCCGAAGCCTGACCCTCACCCGTCCCCTAATCCTAACCCGTACGCTAACACTAACCCGCCCCCTCACACGCACGCTCCCCCTAAAGCGTTGCCGTACCCTCACCTGGACCCTAAACCGTCCCCGTCCCCTAACCCTAACCGTAGCCCGAACCCTAACCCTAAGCCTTCCCCGAAGCCTGACCCTCACCCGTCCCCTAATCCTAACCCGTACGCTAACACTAACCCGCGCCCTCACACGCATGCTCCCCCTAAAGTGTTGCCATACCCTCACCTGGACCCGAAACCGTCCCCGTCCCCTAACCCTAACCCTAGCCCGAACCCTAACCCTAACCCTTCCCCGAAGCCTGACCCTCACCCGTCCCCTAATCCTAACCCGTACGCTAACACTAACCCGCGCCCTCACACGCACGCTCCCCCTAAAGGGTTGCCGTACCCTCACCTGGACCCTAAACCGTCCCCGTCCCCTAACCCTAACCCTAGCCCGAACCCTAACCCTAACCCTTCCCCGAAGCCTGACCCTCACCCGTCCCCTAATCCTAACCCGTACGCTAACACTAACCCGCGCCCTCACACGCACGCTCCCCATAAAGCGTTGCCGTACCCTCACCTGGACCCTAAACTGTCCCCGTCCCCTAACTCTCACCCTAGCTCGAACCCTAACCCTAACCCTTCCCCGAAGCCTGACCCTCACCCGTACCCTAATCCTAACCCGTACGCTAACACTAACTCGTGCACTCACACGCACGCTCCCCCTAAAGCGTTGCCGTACCCTCACCTGGACCCGAAACCGTCCCCGTCCCCTAACCCTAACCCTAGCCCGAACCCTAACCCTAACCCTTCCCCGAAGCCTGACCCTCACCTGTCCCCTAATCCTAACCCGTACGCTAACTCTAACCCGCGCCCTCACACGCACGCTCCCCCTAAAGCGTTGCCGTACCCTCACCTGGACCCTAAACCGTCCCCGTCCCCGTCCCCTAACCCTAGCCGAACCCTAACCCTAACCCTTCCCCGAAGCCTGACCCTCACCCGTTCCCTAATCCTAACCCGTACGCTAACACTAACCCGCGCCCTCACATGCACGCTCCCCCTAAAGCGTTGCCGTACCCTCACCTGGACCCTAAACCGTCCCCGTCCCCTAACCCTAACGCTAGCCCGAACCCTAACCCTAACCCTTCCCCGAAGCCTGACCCTCACCCGTCCCCTAATCCTAACCCGTACGCTAACACTAACCCGCGCCCTCACACGCACGCTCCCCCTAAAGCTTTGCCGTACCCTCACCTGGACCCTAAACCGTCCCCGTCCCCTAACCCTAACCCTAGCCCGAACCCTAACCCTAACCCTTCCCCGAAGCCTGACCCTCACCCGTCCCCTAATCCTAACCCGTACGCTAACAGTAACCCGCGCCCTCACACGCACGCTCCCCCTAAAGCGTTGCCATACCCTCACCTGGACCCTAAACCGTCCCCGTCCCCTAACCCTAACCCTTGCCCGAACAGTAACCCTAACCCTTCCCCGAAGCCTGACCCTCACCCGTCCCCTAATCCTAACCCGTACGCTAACACTAACCCGCGCCCTCACATGCACGCTCCCCCTAAATGGTTGCCGTACCCTCACCTGGACCCTAAACCGTCCCCGTCCCCTAACCCTAACCCTAGCCCGAACCCTAACCCTAACCCTTCCCCGAAGCCTGACCCTCACCCGTCCCCTAATCCTAACCCGTACGCTAACACTAACCCGCGCCCTCACACGCACGCTCCCCCTAAAGCGTTGCCGTACCCTCACCTGGACCCTAAACCGTCCCCGTCCCCTAACCCTAACCCTAGCCCGAACCCTAACCCTAACCCTTGCCCGAAGCATGACTTTCACCCGTACCCTAATCCTAACCCGTACGCTAACACTAACCCGCGCTCTCACACGCACGCTCCCCCTAAAGCGTTGCCGTACCCTCACCTGGACCCTAAACCGTCCCCGTCCCCTAACCCTAACCCTAGCCCGAACCCTAACCCTAACCCTTCCCCGAAGCCTGACCCTCACCTGTCCCATAATCCTAACCCGTACGCTAACACTACCCCTCGCCCTCACACGCACGCTCCCCCTAAAGCGTTGCCTTACCCTCACCTGGACCCTAAACCGTCCCCGTCCCCTAACCCTAACCCTAGCCCGAACCCTAACCCTAACCCTTCCCCGAAGCCTGACCCTCACCCGTTCCCTAATCCTAACCCGTACGCTAAAACTAACCCGCGCCCTCACACGCACGCTCCCCCTAAAGCGTTGCCGTACCCTCACTGGGACCCTAAACCGTCCCCAGTCCTAACCCTAACCCTAGCCCGAACCCTAACCCTAACCCTTCACCGAAGCCTGACCCTCACCCGTCCCCTAATCCTAACCCGTACGCTAACACTAACCCGCGCCCTCACACACACGCTCCCCCTAAAGCGTTGCCGTACCCTCACCTGGACCCTAAACCGTCCCCGTCCCCTAACCCTAACCCTAGCCCGAACCCTAACCCTAACCCTTCCCCGAAGCCTGACCCTCACCCGTCCCCTAATCCTAACCCGTACGCTAACACTAACCCGCGCCCTCACACGCACGCTCCCCCTAAAGCGTTGCCGTACCCTCACCTGGACCCTAAACCGTCCCCATCCCCTAACCCTAACCCTAGCCCGAACCCTAACCCTAACCCTTCCCCGAAGCCTGACCCTCACCCGTCCCCTAATCCTAACCCGTATGCTAACACTAACCCGCGCCCTCACACGCACGCTCCCCCTAAAGCGTTGCCGTACCCTCACATGGACCCTAAACCGTCCCCGTCCCCTAACCCTAACCCTAGCCCGAACCCTAACCCTAACCCTTCCCCGAAGCCTGACCCTCACCCGTCCCCTAATCCTAAACCGTACGCTAACACTAACCCGCGCCCTCACACGCACGCTCCCCCTAAAGCGTTGCCGTACCCTCACCTGGACCCTAAACCGTCCCCGTCCCCTAACCCTAACCCTAGCCCGAACCCTAACCCTAACCCTTCCCCGAAGCCTGACCCTCACCCGTCCCCTAATCCTAACCCGTACGCTAACACTAACCCGCGCCCTTACACGCACGCTCCCCCTAAAGCGTTGCCGTACCCTCACCTGGACCCTAAACCGTCCCCGTCCCCTAACCCTAACCCTAGCCCGAACCCTAACCCTAACCCTTCCCCGAAGCCTGACCCTCACCCGTCCCCTAATCCTAACCCGTACGCTAACACTAACCCGCGCCCTCACACGCACGCTCCCCCTAAAGCGTTGCCGTACCCTCACCTGGACCCTAAACCGTCCCCATCCCCAACCCTAACCCTAGCCCGAACCCTAAACCTAACCCTTCCCCGAAGCCTGACCCTCACACGTCCCCTAATCCTAACCCGTACGCTAACACTAACCCGCGCCCTCACACGCACGCTCCCCCTAAAGCGTTGCCGTACCCTCACCTGGACCCTAAACCGTCCCCGTCCCCTAACCCTAACCCTAGCCCTAGCCCGAACCCTAACCCTAACCCTTCCCCGAAGCCTGACCCTCACCCGTCCCCTAATCCTAACCCGCACGCTAACTCTAACCCGCGCCCTCACACGTACGCTCCCGCAAAAGCGTTGCCGTACCCTCACGTGGACCCTAAACCGTCCCCGGTCCTAACTCTAACCCTAGCCCAACCCTAACCCTAACACTTCCCCGAAGCCTGACCCTCACCCGTCCCCTAATCCTAACCCGTACGCTAACACTAACCCGCGCCCTCACACGCACGCTCCACCTAAAGCGTTGCCGTACCCTCACCTGGACCCTAAACCGTCCCCGGTCCTAACCCTAACCCTAGCCCGAACCCTAACCCTAACCCTTCCCCGAAGCCTGACCCTCACCTGTCCCCTAATCCTAACCCGTACGCTAACACTAACCCGCACCCTCACACGCACGCTCCCCCTAAAGCGTTGCTGTACCCTCTCCTGGACCCTAAACCGTCCCCATCCCCTAACCCTAACCCTAGCCCGAACCCTAACCCTAACCCTTCCCCGAAGCCTGACCCTCACACGTCCCCTAATCCTAACCCGTACGCTAACGCTAACCCGCACCCTCACACGCACGCTGCCCCTAAAGCGTTGCCGTACCCTCACCTGGACCCTAAACCGTCCCCGTCCCCTAACCCTAACCCTAGCCCGAACCCTAACCCTAACCCTTCCCCGAAGCCTGACCCTCACCCGTCCCCTAATCCTAACGTGTACGCTAACACTAACACGCGCCCTCATACGCACGCTCCCCCTAAAGCGTTGCCGTACCCTCACCTGGACCCTAAACCGTCCGCGGTCCTAACCCTAACCCTAGCCCGAACCCTAACCCTAACCCTTCCCCGAAGCCTGACCCTCACCCGTCCCCTAATCCTAACCCGTACGCTAACACTAACCCGCGCCCTCACATGCACGCTCCCCCTAAAGCGTTGCCGTACCCTCACCTGGACCCTAAACCGTCCCCATCCCCTAACCCTAACCGTAGCCCGAACCCTAACCCCAACCCTTCCCCGAAGCCTGACCCTCACACGTCCCCTAATCCTAACCCGTACGCTAACACTAACCCACGCCCTCACACGCACACTCCACCTAAAGCGTTGCCGTACCCTCACCTGGACCCTAAACCATCCCCTTCCCCTTACCCTAACCCTAGACCGAACCCTAACCCTAACCCTTCCCCGAAGCCTGACCCTCACCCGTACCCTAATCCTAACCCGTACGCTAACACTAACCCGCGCCCTCACACGCACGCTCCCCCTAAAGCGTTGCCGTATCCTCACCTGGACCCTAAACCGTCCCCGTCCCCTAACCCTAACCCTAGCCCGAACCCTAACCCTAACACTTCCCCGAAGCCTGACCCTCGCCCGTCCCCTAATCCTAACCCGTACGCTAACACTAACCCGCGCCCTCACATGCACGCTCCCCCTAAAGCGTTGCCGTACCCTCACCTGGACCCTAAACCGTACCCGTCCCCTAACCCTAACCCTAGCCCGAACCCTAACCCTAACCCTTCCCCGAAGCCTGACCCTCACCCGTCCCCTAATCCTAACCCGTACGCTAACACTAACCCGCGCCCTCACACGCACGCTCCCCCTAAAGCGTTGCCATACCCTCACCTGGACCCTAAACCGTCCCCGTCCCATAACCCTAACCCTAGCCCGAACCCTAACCCGAACACTTCCCCGAAGCCTGACCCTCACCCGTCCCCTAATCCTAAGCCGTACGCTAACACTAACGCGCGCCCTCACACGCACGCTCCCCCTAAAGCGTTGCCGTACCCTCACCTGGACCCTATACCGTCCCCGTCCCCTAACCCTAACCCTAGCCCGAACCCTAACCCTAACCCTTCCCCGAAGCCTGACCCTCACCCGTCCCCTAATCCTAACCCGTACGCTAACACTAACGCGCGGCCTCACACGCACGCTCCCCCTAAAGCGTTGCCGTACCCTCACCTGGACCGTAAACCGTCCCCGTCCCCTAACCCTAACCCTAGCCCGAACCCTAACCCTAACCCTTCCCCGAAGCCTGACCCTCACCCGTCCCCTAATCCTAACCCGTACGCTAACACTAACCCGCGCCCTCACACGCACACTCCCCCTAAAGCGTTGCCATACCCTCACCTGGACCCTAAACTGTCCCCATTCCCTAACCCTAACCCTAGCCCGAACCCTAACCCTAACCCTTCCCCGAAGCCTGACCCTCACCAGTCCCCTAATCCTAACCCGTATGCTAACACTAACCCGCGCTCTCACACGCACGCTCCCCCTAAAGCGTTGCCGTACCCTCACCTGGACCCTAAACCGTCCCCGTCCCCTAACCCTAACCCTAACCCGAACCCTAACCCTAACCCTTCCCCGAAGCCTGACCCTCACCCGTCCCATAATCCTAACCCGTACGCTAACACTACCCCGCGCCCTCACACGCACGCTCCCCCTAAAGTGTTGCCTTACCCTCACCTGGACCCTAAACCGTCCCCGTCCCCTAACCCTAACCCTAGCCCGAACCCTAACCCTAACCCTTCCCCGAAGCCTGACCCTCACCCGTCCCCTAATCCTAACCCGTACGCTAACACTAACACGCGCCCTCACACGCACGCTCCCCCTAAAGCGTTGCCGTACCCTCACTGGGACCCTAAACCGTCCCCGGTCCTAACCCTAACCCTAGCCCGAACCCTAACCCTAACCCTTCACCGAAGCCTGACCCTCACCCGTCCCCTAATCCTAACCCGTACGCTAACACTAACCCGCGCCCTCACACACACGCTCCCCCTAAAGCGTTGCCGTACCCTCACCTGGACCCTTAACCGTCCCCTAACCCTAACCCTAACCCTAGCCCGAACCCTAACCCTAAACCTTCCCCGAAGCCTGACCCTCACACGTCCCCTAATCCTAACCCGTACGCTAACACTAACCCGCGCCCTCACACGCATGCTCCCCCTAAAGCGTTGCCGTACCCTCACCTGGACCCTAAACCGTCCCCATCCCCTAACCCTAACCCTAGCCCGAACCCTAACCCTAACCCTTCCCCGAAGCCTGACCCTCACCCGTCCCCTAATCCTAACCCGTACGCTAACACTAACCCACGCCCTCACACGCACGCTCCCCCTAAAGCGTTGCCGTACCCTCACATGGACCCTAAACCGTCCCCGTCCCCTAACCCTAACCCTAGCCCGAACCCTAACCCTAACCCTTCCCCGAAGCCTGACCCTCACCCGTCCCCTAATCCTAAACCGTACGCTAACACTAACCCGCGCCCTCACACGCACGCTCCCCCTAAAGCGTTGCCGTACCCTCACCTGGACCCTAAACCATCCCCTTCCCCTTACCCTAACCCTAGACCGAACCCTAACCCTAACCCTTCCCCGAAGCCTGACCCTCACCCGTCCCCTAATCCTAACCCGTACGCTAACACTAACCCGCGCCCTCACACGCACGCTCCCCCTAAAGCGTTGCCGTATCCTCACCTGGACCCTAAACCGTCCCCGTCCCCTAACCCTAACCCTAGCCCGAACCCTAACCCTAACACTTCCCCGAAGCCTGACCCTCGCCCGTCCCCTAATCCTAACCCGTACGCTAACACTAACCCGCGCCCTCACATGCACGCTCCCCCTAAAGCGTTGCCGTACCCTCACCTGGACCCTAAACCGTACCCGTCCCCTAACCCTAACCCTAGCCCGAACCCTAACCCTAACCCTTCCCCGAAGCCTGACCCTCACCCGTCCCCTAATCCTAACCCGTACGCTAACACTAACCCGCGCCCTCACACGCACGCTCCCCCTAAAGCGTTGCCATACCCTCACCTGGACCCTAAACCGTCCCCGTCCCATAACCCTAACCCTAGCCCGAACCCTAACCCGAACACTTCCCCGAAGCCTGACCCTCACCCGTCCCCTAATCCTAAGCCGTACGCTAACACTAACGCGCGCCCTCACACGCCCGCTCCCCCTAAAGCGTTGCCGTACCCTCACCTGGACCCTATACCGTCCCCGTCCCCTAACCCTAACCCTAGCCCGAACCCTAACCCTAACCCTTCCCCGAAGCCTGACCCTCACCCGTCCCCTAATCCTAACCCGTACGCTAACACTAACGCGCGGCCTCACACGCACGCTCCCCCTAAAGCGTTGCCGTACCCTCACCTGGACCGTAAACCGTCCCCGTCCCCTAACCCTAACCCTAGCCCGAACCCTAACCCTAACCCTTCCCCGAAGCCTGACCCTCACCCGTCCCCTAATCCTAACCCGTACGCTAACACTAACCCGCGCCCTCACACGCACACTCCCCCTAAAGCGTTGCCATACCCTCACCTGGACCCTAAACTGTCCCCATTCCCTAACCCTAACCCTAGCCCGAACCCTAACCCTAACCCTTCCCCGAAGCCTGACCCTCACCAGTCCCCTAATCCTAACCCGTATGCTAACACTAACCCGCGCTCACACACGCACGCTCCCCCTAAAACGTTGCCGTACCCTCACCTGGACCCTAAACCGTCCCCGTCCCCTAACCCTAACCCTAACCCGAACCCTAACCCTAACCCTTCCCCGAAGCCTGACCCTCACCCGTCCCATAATCCTAACCCGTACGCTAACACTACCCCGCGCCCTCACACGCACGCTCCCCCTAAAGTGTTGCCTTACCCTCACCTGGACCCTAAACCGTCCCCGTCCCCTAACCCTAACCCTAGCCCGAACCCTAACCCTAACCCTTCCCCGAAGCCTGACCCTCACCCGTCCCCTAATCCTAACCCGTACGCTAACACTAACACGCGCCCTCACACGCACGCTCCCCCTAAAGCGTTGCCGTACCCTCACTGGGACCCTAAACCGTCCCCGGTCCTAACCCTAACCCTAGCCCGAACCCTAACCCTAACCCTTCACCGAAGCCTGACCCTCACCCGTCCCCTAATCCTAACCCGTACGCTAACACTAACCCGCGCCCTCACACACACGCTCCCCCTAAAGCGTTGCCGTACCCTCACCTGGACCCTTAACCGTCCCCTAACCCTAACCCTAACCCTAGCCCGAACCCTAACCCTAAACCTTCCCCGAAGCCTGACCCTCACACGTCCCCTAATCCTAACCCGTACGCTAACACTAACCCGCGCCCTCACACGCATGCTCCCCCTAAAGCGTTGCCGTACCCTCACCTGGACCCTAAACCGTCCCCATCCCCTAACCCTAACCCTAGCCCGAACCCTAACCCTAACCCTTCCCCGAAGCCTGACCCTCACCCGTCCCCTAATCCTAACCCGTACGCTAACACTAACCCGCGCCCTCACACGCACGCTCCCCCTAAAGCGTTGCCGTACCCTCACATGGACCCTAAACCGTCCCCGTCCCCTAACCCTAACCCTAGCCCGAACCCTAACCCTAACCCTTCCCCGAAGCCTGACCCTCACCCGTCCCCTAATCCTAAACCGTACGCTAACACTAACCCGCGCCCTCACACGCACGCTCCCCCTAAAGCGTTGCCGTACCCTCACCTGGACCCTAAACCGTCCCCATACCCTAACCCTAACCCTAGCCCGAACCCTAACCCTAACCCTTCCCCGAAGCCTGACCCTCACCCGTCCCCTAATCCTAACCCATACGCTAACACTAACCCGCGCCCTTACACGCACGCTCCCCCTAAAGCGTTGCCGTACCCTCACCTGGACCCTAAACCGTCCCCATCCCCTAACCCTAACCCTAGCCCGAACCCTAACCCTAACCCTTCCCCGAAGCCTGACCCTCACCCGTCCCCTAATCCTAACCCGTACGCTAACACTAACCCGCGCCCTCACACGCACGCTCCCCCTAAAGCGTTGCCGTACCCTCACTGGGACCCTAAACCGTCCCCGGTCCTAACCCTAACCCTAGCCCGAACCCTAACCCTAACCCTTCACCGAAGCCTGACCCTCACCCGTCCCCTAATCCTAACCCGTACGCTAACACTAACCCGCGCCCTCACACGCTCGCTCCCCCTAAAGCGTTGCCGTACCCTCACATGGACCCTAAACCGTCCCCGTCCCCTAACCCTAACCCTAGCCCGAACCCTAACCCTAACCCTTCCCCGAAGCCTGACCCTCACCCGTCCCCTAATCCTAAACCGTACGCTAACACTAACCCACGCCCTCACACGCACGCTCCCCCTAAAGCGTTGCCGTACACTCACCTGCACCCTAAACCGTCCCCATACCCTAACACTAACCCTAGCCCGAACCCTAACCCTAACCCTTCCCCGAAGCCTGACCCTCACCCGTCCCCTAATCCTAACCCGTACGCTAACACTAACCCGCGCCCTCACACGCACGCTCCCCCTAAAGCGTTGCCGTACCCTCATCTGGACCCTAAACCGTCCCCGTCCCCTAACCCTAACCCTAGCCCGAACCCTAACACTAACCCTTCCCCGAAGCCTGACCCTCACCCGTCCCCTAATCCTAACCCGTACGCTAACACTAACCCGCGCCCTCACACGCACGCTGCCCCTAAAGCGTTGCCGTACCCTCACCTGGACCCTAAACCGTCCCCGGTCCTAACCCTAACCCTAGCCCGAACCCTAACCCTAACCCTTCCCCGAAGCCTGACCCTCACCCGTCCCTTAATCCTAACCCGTACGCTAACACTAACCCGCGCCCTCACACGCACGCTCCCCCTAAAGCGTTGCCGTACCCTCACCTGGACCCTAAACCGTCCCCATCCCCAACCCTAACCCTAGCCCGAACCCTAAACCTAACCCTTCCCCGAAGCCTGACCCTCACACGTCCCCTAATCCTAACCCGTACGCTAACACTAACCCGCGCCCTCACACGCACGCTCCCCCTAAAGCGTTGCCGTATCCTCACCTGGACCCTAAACCGTCCCCGTCCCCTAACCCTAACCCTAGCCCTAGCCCGAACCCTAACCCTAACCCTTCCCCGAAGCCTGACCCTCACCCGTCCCCTAATCCTAACCCGCACGCTAACTCTAACCCGCGCCCTCACACGCACGCTCCCGCAAAAGCGTTGCCGTACCCTCACGTGGACCCTAAACCGTCCCCGGTCCTAACCCTAACCCTAGCCCTAACCCTAACCCTAACCCTTCCCCGAAGCCTGACCCTCACCCGTCCCCTAATCCTAACCCGTACGCTAACACTAACCCGCGCCCTCACACGCACGCTCCCCCTAAAGCGTTGCCGTACCCTCACCTGGACCCTAAACCGTCCCCATCCCCTAACCCTAACCCTAGCCCGTACCCTAACCCTAACCCTTCCCCGAAGACTGACCCTCACACGTCCCCTAATCCTAACCCGTACGCTAACACTAACCCGGGCCCTCACACGCACGCTGCCCATAAAGCGTTGCCGTACCCTCACCTGGACCCTAAACCGTCCCCGTCCCCTAACCCTAACCCTAGCCCGAACCCTAACCCTAACCCTTCCCCGAAGCCTGACCCTCCCCCGTCCCCTAATCCTAACCCGTACGCTAACACTAACCCGCGCCCTCACACGCACGCTCCCCCTAAAGCGTTGCCGTACCCTCACGTGGACCCTAAACCGTCCCCGTCCCCTAACCCTAACCCTAGCCCGAACCCTAACCCTAACCCTTCCCCGAAGCCTGACCCTCACCCGTCCCCAAATCCTAAGCCGTACGTTAACACTAACGCGCGCCCTCACACGCACGCTCCCCCTAAAGCGTTGCCGTACCCTCACCTGGACCCTAAACCGTCCCCGTCCCCTAACCCTAACCCTAGCCCGAACCCTAACCCTAACACTTCCCCGAAGCCTGACCCTCACCCGTCCCCTAATCCTAACCCGTACGCTAACACTAACCAGCGCCCTCACACGCACGCTCCCCCTAAAGCGTTGCCGTACCCTCACCTGGACCCTATATCGTCCCCGTCCCCTAACCCTAACCCTAGCCCGAACCCTAAACCAAACCCTTCCCCGAAGCCTGACCCTCACCCGTCCCCTAATCCTAACCCGTACGCTAACACTAACCCGTGCCCTCACACGCACGCTGCACCTAAAGCGTTGCCGTACCCTCACCTGGACCCTAAACCGTCCCCGACCCCTAACCCTAACCCTAGCCCGAACCCTAACCCTAACCCTTCCCCGAAGCCTGACCCTCACCCGTCCCCTAATCGTAACCCGTACGCTAACACTAACCCGTGCCCTCACACGCACGCTCCCCCTAAAGCGTTGCCGTACCCTCACCTGGACCCTAAACCGTCCCCGTCCCCTAACCCTAACCCTAGCCCGAACCCTAACCCTAACCCTTCCCCGAAGCCTGACCCTCACCCGTCCCATAATCCTAACCCGTACGCTAACACTACCCCGCGCCCTCACACGCACGCTCCCCCTAAAGCGTTGCCTTACCCTCACCTGGACCCTAAACCGTCCCCGTCCCCTAACCCTAACCCTAGCCCGAACCCTAACCCTAACCCTTCCCCGAAGCCTGACCCTCACCCGTCCCCTAATCCTAACCCGTACACTAACACTAACCCGCGCCCTCACACGCACGCTCCCCCTAAAGCGTTGCCGTACCCTCACCTGGACCCTAAACCGTCCCCGTCCCCAACCCTGACCCTAGCCCGAACCCTAACCCTAACCCTTCCCCGAAGCCTGACGCTCACCCGTCCCCTAATCCTAACCCGTACGCTAACACTAACCCGCGACCTCACACGCACGCTCCCCCTAAAGCATTGCCGTACCCTCACCTGGACCCTAAACCGTCCCCATCCCCTAACCCTAACCCTAGCCCGAACCCTAACCCTAACCCTTCCCCGAAGCCTGACCCTCACACGTCCCCTAATCCTAAACCATACGCTAACACTAACCCGCGCCCTCACACGCACGCTGCCCCTAAAGCGTTGCCGTACCCTCACCTGGACCCTAAACCGTCCCCGTCCCCTAACCCTAACCCTAGCCCGAACCCTAACCCTAACCCTTCCCCGAAGCCTGACCCTCACACGTCCCCTAATCCTAACCCGTACGCTAACACTAACCCACGCCCTCACACGCACGCTCCCCGTAAAGCGTTGCCGTACCCTCACCTGGACCCTAAACCGTCCCGGGTCCTAACCCTAACCCTAGCGCGAACCCTAACCCTAACCCTTCCCCGAAGCCTGACCCTCACCCGTCCCCTAATCCTAACCCGTACGCTAACACTAACCCGCGCCCTCACACGCACGCTCCCCCTAAAGCGTTGCCGTACCCTCACCTGGACCCTAAACCGTCCCCATCCCCTAACCCTAACCCTAGCCCGAACCCTAACCCTAACCCTTCCCCGAAGCCTGACTCTCACACGTCCCCTAATCCTAACCCGTACGCTAACACTAACCCGCGCCCTCACACGCACGCTCCCCCTAAAGCGTTGCCGTACCCTCACCTGGACCCTAAACCGTCCCCGTCCCCTAACCCTAACCCTAGCCCGAACCCTAACCCTAACCCTTCCCCGAAGCCTGACCCTCACACGTCCCCTAATCCTAACCCGTACGCTAACACTAACCCACGCCCTCACAGGCACGCTCCCCCTAAAGCGTTGCCGTACCCTCACCTGGACCCTAAACCGTCCCCGTCCCCTAACCCTAACCCTAGCCCGAACCATAACCCTAACCCTTCCCCGAAGCCTGACCCTCACCCGTCCCCTAATCCTAACCCGTACGCTAACACTAACCCGTGCCCTCACACGCACGCTCCCCCTAAAGCGTTGCCGTACCCTCACCTGGACCCTAAACCGTCCCCGTCCCCTAACCCTAACCCTAGCCCGAAACCTAACCCTAAACCTTCCCCGAAGCCTGACCCTCACCCGTCCCCTAATCCTAAACCGTACGCTAACACTAACCCGCGCCCTCATACGCACGCTCCCCCTGAAGCGTTGCCGTACCCTCACCTGGACCCTAAACCGTCCCCATCCCCTAACCCTAACCCTAGCCCGAACCCTAACCCTAACCCTTCCCCGAACCCTGACCCTCACCTGTCCCCTAATCCTAACCCGTACGCTAACACTAACCCGCGCCCTCACACGCACGCTCCCCCTAAAGCGTTGCCGTACCCTCACCTGGACCCTAAACCGTCCCCGTCCCCTAACCCTAACCCTAGCCCGAACCCTAACCCTATCCCTTCCCCGAAGCCTGACCCTCATCCGTCCCCTAATCCTAACCCGTACGCTAACACTAACCCTTGCCCTCACACGCACGCTCCCCCTAAAGCGTTGCCGTACCCTCACCTGGACCCTAAACCGTCCCCGTCCCCTAACCCTAACCCTAGCCCGAACCCTAACCCTTACCCTTCCCCGAAGCCTGACCCTCACCCGTCCCCTAATCCTAACCCGTACGCTAACACTAACCCTCGCCCTCACATGCACGCTCCCCCTAAAGCGTTGCCGTACCCTCACCTGGACCCTAAACCGTCCCCATCCCCTAACCCTAACCCTAGCCCCAACCCTAACACTAACCCTTCCCTGAAGCCTGACCCTCAACCGTCCCCTACTCCTAACCCGTATGCTAACACTAACCCACGCCCTCACACACACGCTCCCCCTAAAGCTTTGCCGTACCCTCACCTGGACTCTAAACCGTCCCTGTCCCGTAACCCTAACCCTAGCCCGACCCCTAACCCTAACCCTTCCCCGAACCCTGACCCTCACCCGTCCCCTAATCCTAACCCGTACGCTAACACTAACCCGCGCCCTCACACGCACGCTCCCCCTAAAGCGTTGACGTATCCTCACCTGGACCCTAAACCGTCCCCGTCCCCTAACCCTACCCCTAGCCCGAACCCTAACCCTAACACTTCCCCGAAGCCTGACCCTCGCCCGTCCCCTAATCCTAACCCGTACGCTAACACTAACCCGCGACCTCACATGCACCCTCCCCCTAAAGCGTTGCCGTACCCTCACCTGGACCCTAAACCGTCCCCTTCCCCTAAGCCTAACCCTAGCCCGAACCCTAACCCTAACCCTTCCCCGAAGCCTGACCCTCACCCGTCCCTTAATCCTAACCCGTACACTAACACTAACCCGCGCCCTCACACGCACGCTCCCCCTAAAGCGTTGCCGTAAACTCACCTGGACACTAAACCGTCCCCGTCCCCTAACCCTAACCCTAGCCTGAACCCTAACCCTAACCCTTCCCCGAAGCCTGACCCGCACCCGTCCCCTAATCCTAAGCCGTAAGTAACACTAACCCGCGCCCTCACACGCACTCTCCCCCTAAAGCGTTGCCGTACCCTCACCTGGACCCTAAACCATCCCCGTCCCCTAACCCTAACCCTAGCCCGAACCCTAACCCTAACCCTTCCCCGAAGCCTGACCCTCACCCGTCCCCTAATCCTAACCCGTACGCTAACACTAACCCGCGCCCTCACACGCACGCTCCCCCTAAAGCGTTGCCGTACCCTCACCTGGACCCTAAACCGTCCCCATCCCCTAACCCTAACCCTAGCCCGAACCCTAACCCTAACCCTTCCCCGAACCCTGACCCTCACCCGTCCCCTAATCCTAACCCGTACGCTAACACTAACCCGCGCCCTCACACGCACGCTCCCCCTAAAGCAGTGCTGTACCCTCACCTGGACCCTAAACCGTCCCCGTCCCCTAACCCTAACCCTAGCCCGAACCCTAACCCTATCCCTTCCCCGAAGCCTGACCCTCACCCGTCCCCTAATCCTAACCCGTACGCTAACACTAACCCTCGCCCTCACATGCACGCTCCCCCTAAAGCGTTGCCGTACCCTCACCTGGACCCTAAACCGTCCCCATCCCCTAACCCTAACCCTAGCCCGAACCCTAACACTAACCCTTCCCTGAAGCCTGACCCTCAACCGTCCCCTACTCCTAACCCGTACGCTAACACTAACCCACGCCCTCACACACACGCTCCCCCTAAAGCTTTGCCGTACCCTCACCTGGACTCTAAACCGTCCCTGTCCCGTAACCCTAACCCTAGCCCGACCCCTAAGCCTAACCCTTCCCCGAACCCTGACCCTCACCCGTCCCCTAATCCTAACCCGTACGCTAACACTAACCCGCGCCCTCACACGCACGCTCCCCCTAAAGCGTTGCCGTATCCTCAACTGGACCCTAAAACGTCCCCGTCCCCTAACCCTACCCCTAGCCCGAACCCTAACCCTAACACTTCCCCGAAGCCTGACCCTCGCCCGTCCCCTAATCCTAACCCGTACGCTAACACTAACCCGCGCCCTCACACGCACCCTCCCCCTAAAGCGTTGCCGTACCCTCACCTGGACCCTAAACCGTCCCCGTCCCCTAAGCCTAACCCTAGCCCGAACCCTAACCCTAACCCTTCCCCGAAGCCTGACCCTCAACCGTCCCTTAATCCTAACCCGTACACTAACACTAACCCGCGCCCTCACACGCACGCTCCCCCTAAAGCGTTGCCGTAAACTCACCTGGACACTAAACCGTCCCCGTCCCCTAACCCTAACCCTAGCCTGAACCCTAACCCTAACCCTTCCCCGAAGCCTGACCCGCACCAGTCCCCTAATCCTAAGCCGTAAGTAACACTAACCCGCGCCCTCACACGCACTCTCCCCCTAAAGCGTTGCCGTACCCTCACCTGGACCCTAAACCATCCCCGTCCCCTAACCCTAACCCTAGCCCGAACCCTAACCCTAACCCTTCCCCGAAGCCTGACCCTCACCCGTCCCCTAATCCTAACCCGTACGCTAACACTAACCCGCGCCGTCACACGCAAGCTCCCCCTAAAGCGTTGCCGTACCGTCACCTGGACCCTAAACCGTCTCCGTCCCCTAACCCTAACCCTAGCCCGAACCCTAACCCTAACCCTTCCCCGAAACCTGACCCTCACCCTTCCCCTAATCCTAACCCGTACGCTAACACTAACGCGCGCTCTCACACGCACGCTCCCCCTAAAGCGTTGCCGTACCCTCACCTGGACCCTAAACCGTCCCCGTCCCCTAACCCTAACCCTAGCCCGAACCCTAACCCTAACCCTTCCCCGAAGCCTGACCCTCACCCGTCCCCTAATCCTAACCCGTACGCTAACACTAACCCACGCCCTCACACGCACGCTCCCCCTAAAGCGTTGCCGTACCCTCACCTGGACCCTAAACCGTCCCCGACCCCTAACCCTAACCCTAGCCCGTACCCTAACCCTAACCCTTCCCCGAAGGCTGACCCTCACCCGTCCCCTAATCCTAACCCGTACGCTAACACTAACCCGCGCCCTCACACGCACGCTCTCCCTAAAGCTTTGCCGTACCCTCACCTGGACCCTAAACCGTCCCCGTCCCCTAACCCTAACCCTAGCCCGAACCCTAACCCTAACCCTTCCCCGAAGCCTGACCCTCACCCTTCCCCTAATCCTAACCCGTACGCTAACACTAACCCGCGCCCTCACACGCACGCTCCCCCTAAAGCGTTGCCGTACCCTCACCTGGACCCTAAACCGTCCCCGTCCCCTAACCCTAACCCTAGCCCGAACCCTAACCCTAACCCTTCCCCGAAGCCTGACCCTCACCCGTCCCCTAATCCTAACCCGTACGCTAACACTAACCCACGCCCTCACACGCACGCTCCCCCTAAAGCGTTGCCGTACCCTCACCTGGACCCTAAACCGTCCCCGTCCCCTAACCCTAACCCTAGCCCGAACCCTAACCCTAACCCTTCCCCGAAGCCTGACCCTCACCCGTCCCCTAATCCTAACCCGTACGCTAACACTAACCCGCGCCCTCACACGCACGCTCCCCCTAAAGTTTTGCCGTACCCTCACCTGGACCCTAAGCCGTCCCCGTCCCCTAACCCTAACCCTAGACCGAACCCTAACCCTAACCCTTCCCCGAAGCCTGACCCTCACCCGTACCATAATCCTAACCCGTACGCTAACACTACCCCGCGCCCTCACAGTCACGCTCCCCCTGAAGCGTTGGAGTACACTCACCTGGACCCTAAACCGTCCCCGTCCCCAAACCCTAACCCTAGCCCGAACCCTAACCCTAAACCTTCCCCGAAGCCTGACCCTCCCCCGTCCCCTAATCCTAACGCGTACGCTAACACTAACCCGCGCCCTCACACGCACGCTCCCCCTAAAGCGTTGCCGTACCCTCACCTGGACCCTAAACCGTCCCCGGTCCTAACCCTAACCCTAGCCCGAACCCTAACCCTAACCCTTCCCCGAAGCCTGACCCTCACCCGTCCCTTAATCCTAACCCGTACGCTAACACTAACCCGCGCCCTCACACGCACGCTCCCCCTAAAGCGTTGCCGTACCCTCACCTGGACCCTAAACCGTCCCCATCCCCAACCCTAACCCTAGCCCGAACCCTAAACCTAACCCTTCCCCGAAGACTGACCCTCACCCGTCCCCTAATCCTAACCCGTACGCTAACACTAACCCGCGCCCTCACACGCACGCTCCCCCTGAAGCGTTGCCGTACCCTCACCTGGACCCTAAACCGTCCCCGTCCCCTAACCCTAACCCTAGCTCGAACCCTAACCCTAACCCTTCCCCGAAGCCTGACCCTCACCCGTCCCCTAATCCTAACCCGTACGCTAACACTAACCCGCGCCCTCACACGCACGCTCCCCCTAAAGCGTTGCCGTACCCTCTTGTGGACCCTAAGCCGTCCCCGGTCCTAACCCTAACCCTAGCTCGAACCCTAACCCTAACCCTTCCCCGAAGCCTGACCCTCACCCGTCCCCTAATCCTAACCCGTACGCTAACACTAACCCGCGCCCTCACACGCACGCTCCCCCTAAAGCGTTGCCGTACCCTCACCTGGACCCTAAACCGTCCCCATCCCCTAACCCTAACCCTAGCCCGAACCCTAACCCTAACCCTTCCCTGAAGCCTGACCCTCACACGTCCCCTAATCCTAACCCATACGCTAACACTAACCCACGCCCTCACACGCACGCTGCCCCTAAAGCGTTGCCGTACCCTCACCTGGACCCTAAACCGTCCCCGTCCCCTAACCCTAACCCTAGCCCGAACCCTAACCCTAACCCTTCCCCGAAGCCTGACCCTCCCCCGTCCCCTAATCCTAACCCGTACGCTAACACTAACCCGCGCCCTCACACGCACGCTCCCCGTAAAGCGTTGCCGTACCCTCACCTGGACCCTAAACCGTCCCCGGTCCTAACCCTAACCCTAGCGCGAACCCTAACCCTAACCCTTCCCCGAAGCCTGACCCTCACCCGTCCCCTAATCCTAACCCGTACGCTAACACTAACCCGCCCCCTCACACACACGCTCCCCCTAAAGCGTTGCCGTACCCTCACCTGGACCCTAAACCGTCCCCATCCCCTAACCCTAACCCTAGCCCGAACCCTAACCCTAACCCTTCCCCGAAGCCTGACTCTCACACGTCCCCTAATCCTAACCCGTACGCTAACACTAACCCGCGCCCTCACACGCACGCTCCCCCTAAAGCGTTGCCGTACCCTCACCTGGACCCTAAACCGTCCCCGTCCCCTAACCCTAACCCTAGCCCGAACCCTAACCCTAACCCTTCCCCGAAGCCTGACCCTCACCCGTCCCCTAATCCTAACCCGTACGCTAACATTAACCCGCGCCCTCACACGCACGCTGCCCCTAAAGCGTTGCCGTACCCTCACCTGGACCCTAAACCGTCCCCGTCCCCTAACCCTAACCCTAGCCCGAACCCTAACCCTAACCCTTCCCCGAAGCCTGACCCTCACCCGTCCCCTAATCCTAAGCCGTACGCTAACACTAACGCGCGCCCTCACACGCACGCTCCCCCTAAAGCGTTGCCGTACCCTCACCTGGACCCTAAACCGTCCCCGTCCCCTAACCCTAACCCTAGCCCAAACCCTAACATTAACACTTCCCCGAAGCCTGACCCTCACCCGTCCCATAATCCTAACCCGTACGCTAACACTAACCCGCGCCCACACACGCACGCTCCCCCTAAAGCGTTGCCGTACCCTCACCTGGACCCTATACCGTCCCCGTCCCCTAACCCTAACCCTAGCCCGAACCCTAAACCTAACCCTTCCCCGAAGCCTGACCCTCAACCGTCCCCTAATCCTAACCCGTACGCTAACACTAACCCGCGCCCTCACACGCACGCTCCCCCTAAAGCGTTGCCGTACCCTCACCTGGACCCTAAACCGTCCCCATCCCCTAACCCTAACCGTAGCCCGAACCCTAACCCTAACCCTTCCCCGAAGCCTGACCCTCACACGTCCCCTAATCCTAACCCGTACGCTAACACTAACCCGCACCCTCACACGCACGCTGCCCCTAAAGCGTTGCCGTACCCTCACCTGGACCCTAAACCGTCCCCGTCCCCTAACCCTAACCCTAGCCCGAACCCTAACCCTAACCCTTCCCCGAAGCCTGACCCTCCCCCGTCCCCTAATCCTAACCCGTACGCTAACACTAACCCGTGCCCTCACACGCACGCTCCCCCTAAAGCGTTGCCGTACCCTCACCTGGACCCTAAACCGTCCCCGGTCCTAACCCTAACCCTAGCCCGAACCCTAACCCTAACCCTTCCCCGAAGCCTGACCCTCACCCGTCCCCTAATCCTAACCCGTACGCTAACACTAACCCGCGCCCTCACACGCACGCTGCCCCTAAAGCGTTGCCGTACCCTCACCTGGACCCTAAACCGTCCCCGTCCCCTAATCCTAACCCTTCCCTGAAGCCTGACCCTCACCCGTCCCCTAATCCTAACCCGTACGCTAACACTAACCCGCGCCCTCACACGCACGCTCCCCCTAAAGCGTTGCCGTACCCTCACCTGGACCCTAAACCGTCCCCGTCCCCTAACCCTAACTCTAGCCCGAACCCTAACCCTAACCCTTCCCCGAAGGCTGACTCTCACCTTTCCCCTAATCCTAACCCGTACGCTAACACTAACCCGCGCCCTCACACGCACGCTCCCCCTAAAGCGTTGCCGTACCCTCACCTGGACCCTAAACCGTCCCCGTCCCCTAACCGTAACCCTAGCCCGAACCCTAACCCTAACCCTTCCCCGAAGCCTGACCCTCACCCGTCCCATAATCCTAACCCGTACGCTAACACTAACCTGCGCCCTCACACGCACGCTCCCCCTAAAGCGTTGCCGTACCCTCACCTGGACCCTAAACCGTCCCCGTCCCCTAACCCTAACCCTAGCCCGAACCCTAACCCTAACCCTTCCCCGAAGCCTGACCCTCACCCATCCCCTAATCCTAACCCGTACGCTAACACTAACCCGCGCCCTCACACGCACGCTCCCCCTAAAGCGTTGCCGTACCCTCACCTGGACCCTAAACCGTCCCCGTCCCCTAACCCTAACCCTAGCCCGAACCCTAACCCTAACCCTTCCCCGAAGCCTGACCCTCCCGCGTCCCCTAATACTAACCCGTACGCTAACACTAACCCGAGCCCTCACACGCACGCTCCCCCTAAAGCATTGCCGTACCCTCACCTGGACCCTAAACCGTCCCCGTCCCCTAACCCTAACCCTAGCCCGAACCCTAACCCTAACCCTTCCCCGAAGCCTGACCCTCACCCGTCCCCTAATCCTAACCCGTACGCTAACACTAACCCGCGCCCTCACACGCACGCTCCCCCTAAAGCGTTGCCGTACCCTCACGTGGACCCTAAGCCGTCCCCGGTCCTAACCCTAACCCTAGCCCGAACCCTAACCCTAACCCTTCCCCGAAGCCTGACCCTCACCCGTCCCCTAATCCTAACCCGTACGCTAACACTAACCCGCGCCCTCACACGCACGCTCCCCCTAAAGCGTTGCCGTACCCTCACCTGGACCCTAAACCGTCCCCATCCCCTAACCCTAACCCTAGCCCGAACCCTAACCCTAACCCTTCCCCGAAGCCTGACCCTCACACGTCCCCTAATCCTAACCCATACGCTAACACTAACCCGCGCCCTCACACGCACGCTGCCCCTAAAGCGTTGCCGTACCCTCACCTGGACCCTAAACCGTCCCCGTCCCCTAACCCTAACCCTAGCCCGAACCCTAACCCTAACCCTTCCCCGAAGCCTGACCCTCCCCCGTCCCCTAATCCTAACCCGTACGCTAACACTAACCCGCGCCCTCACACGCACGCTCCCCGTAAAGCGTTGCCGTACCCTCACCTGGACCCTAAACCGTCCCCGGTCCTAACCCTAACCCTAGCGCGAACCCTAACCCTAACCCTTCACCGAAGCCTGACCCTCACCCGTCCCCTAGTCCTAACCCGTACGCTAACACTAACCCGCGCCCTCACACGCACGCTCCCCCTAAAGCGTTGCCGTACCCTCACCTGGACCCTAAACCGTCCCCATCCCCTAACCCTAACCCTAGCCCGAACCCTAACCCTAACCCTTCCCCGAAGCCTGACTCTCACACGTCCCCTAATCCTAACCCGTACGCTAACACTAACCCGCGCCCTCACACGCACGCTCCCCCTAAAGCGTTGCCGTACCCTCACCTGGACCCTAAACCGTCCCCGTCCCCTAAACCTAACCCTAGCCCGAACCCTAACCCTAACCCTTCCCCGAAGCCTGACCCTCACCCGTCCCCTAATCCTAACCCGTACGCTAACACTAACCCGCGCCCTCACACGCACGCTCCCCCTAAAGCGTTGCCGTACCCTCACCTGGACCCTAAACCGTCCCCGTCCCCTAACCCTAACCCTAGCCCGAACCCTAACCCTAACCCTTCCCCGAAGCCTGACCCTCACCCGTCCCCTAATCCTAAGCCGTACGCTAACACTAACGCGCGCCCTCACACGCACGCTCCCCCTAAAGCTTTGCCGTACCCTCACCTGGACCCTAAACCGTCCCCGTCCCCTAACCCTAACCCTAGCCCGAACCCTAACCCTAACACTTCCCCGAAGCCTGACCCTCACCCGTCCCCTAATCCTAACCCGTACGCTAACACTAACCCGCGCCCTCACACGCACGCTCCCCCTAAAGCGTTGCCGTACCCTCACCTGGACCCTAAACCGTCCCCGTCCCCTAACCCTAACCCTAGCCCGAACCCTAACCCTAACCCTTCCCCGAAGCCTGACCCTCACCCGTCCCCTAATCCTAACCCGTACGCTAACACTAACCCACGCCCTCACACGCACGCTCACCCTAAAGCGTTGCCGTACCCTCACCTGGACCCTAAACCGTCCCCGTCCCCTAACCCTAACCCTAGCCCGAACCCTTACCCTAACCCTTCCCCGAAGCCTGACCCTCACCCGTCCCCTAATCCTAACCCGTACGCTAACACTAACCCGCGCCCTCACACGCACGCTCCCCCTAAAGCGTTGCCGTACCCTCACCTGGACCCTAAACCGTCCTCGTCCCCTAACCCTAACCCTAGCCCGAACCCTAACCCTAACCCTTCCCCGAAGCCTGACCCTCACCCGTCCCCTAATCCTAACCCGTACGCTAACACTAACCCACGCCCTCACACGCACGCTCCCCCTAAAGCGTTGCCGTACCCTCACCTGGACCCTAAACCGTCCCCGTCCCCTAACCCTAACCCTAGCCCGATCCCTAACCCTAACACTTCCCCGAAGCCTGACCCTCACCCGTCCCCTAATCCTAACCCGTACGCTAACACTAACCCGCGCCCTCACACGCACGCTCCCCCTAAAGCGTTGCCGTACCCTCACCTGGACCCTAAACCGTCCCCGGTCCTAACCCTAACCCTAGCCCGAAACCTAACCCTAACCCTTCCCCGAAGCCTGACCCTCACCCGTCCCCTAATCCTAACCCGTACGCTAACACTAACCCGCGCCCTCACACGCACGCTCCCCCTAAAGCGTTGCCGTACCCTCACCTGGACCCTAAACCGTCCCCATCCCCTAACCCTAACCCTAGCCCGAACCCTAACCCTAACCCTTCCCCGAAGCCTGACCCTCACACGTCCCCTAATCCTAACCCATACGCTAACACTAACCCACGCCCTCACACTCACGCTGCCCCTAAAGCGTTGCCGTACCCTCACCTGGACCCTAAACCGTCCCCGTCCCCTAACCCTAACCCTAGCCCGAACCATAACCCTAACCCTTCCCCGAAGCCTGACCCTCCCCCGTCCCCTAATCCTAACCCGTACGCTAACACTAACCCGCGCCCTCACACGCACGCTCCCCGTAAAGCGTTGCCGTACCCTCACCTGGACCCTAAACCGTCCCCGGTCCTAACCCTAACCCTAGCGCGAACCCTAACCCTAACCCTTCCCCGAAGCCTGACCCTCACCCGTCCCCTAGTCCTAACCCGTACGCTAACACTAACCCGCGCCCTCACACGCACGCTCCCCCTAAAGCGTTGCCATACCCTCACCTGGACCCTAAACCGTCCCCATCCCCTAACCCTAACCCTAGCCCGAACCCTAACCCTAACCCTTCCCCGAAGCCTGACTCTCACACGTCCCCTAATCCTAACCCGTACGCTAACACTAACCCGCGCCCTCACACGCACGCTCCCCCTAAAGCGTTGCTGTACCCTCACCTGGACCCTAAACCGTCCCCGTCCCCTAAACCTAACCCTAGCCCGAACCCTAACCCTAACCCTTCCCCGAAGCCTGACCCTCACCCGTCCCCTAATCCTAACCCGTACGCTAACACTAACCCGCGCCCTCACACGCACGCTCCCCCTAAAGCGTTGCCGTACCCTCACCTGGACCATAAACCGTCCCCGTCCCCTAACCCTAACCCTAGCCCGAACCCTAACCCTAATCCTTCCCCGAAGCCTGACCCTCACCCGTCCCCTAATCCTAAGCCGTACGATAACACTAACGCGCGCCCTCACACGCACGCTCCCCCTAAAGCTTTGCCGTACCCTCACCTGGACCCTAAACCGTCCCCGTCCCCTAACCCTAACCCTAGCCCGAACCCTAACCCTAACACTTCCCCGAAGCCTGACCCTCACCCGTCCCCTAATCCTAACCCGTACGCTAACACTAACCCGCGCCCTCACACGCACGCTCCCCCTAAAGCGTTGCCGTACCCTCACCTGGACCCTAAACCGTCCCCGTCCCCTAACCCTAACCCTAGCCCGAACCCTAACCCTAACCCTTCCCCGAAGCCTGACCCTCACCCGTCCCCTAATCCTAACCCGTACGCTAACACTAACCCACGCCCTCACACGCACGCTCACCCTAAAGCGTTGCCGTACCCTCACCTGGACCCTAAACCGTCCCCGTCCCCTAACCCTAACCCTAGCCCGAACCCTTACCCTAACCCTTCCCCGAAGCCTGACCCTCACCCGTCCCCTAATCCTAACCCGTACGCTAACACTAACCCGCGCCCTCACACGCACGCTCCCCCTAAAGCGTTGCCGTACCCTCACCTGGACCCTAAACCGTCCCCGTCCCCTAACCCTAACCCTAGCCCGAACCCTAACCCTAACCCTTCCCCGAAGCCTGACCCTCACCCGTCCCCTAATCCTAACCCGTACGCTAACACTAACCCACGCCCTCACACGCACGCTCCCCCTAAAGCGTTGCCGTACCCTCACCTGGACCCTAAACCGTCCCCGTCCCCTAAACCTAACCCTAGCCCGATCCCTAACCCTAACTCTTCCCCGAAGCCTGACCCTCACCCGTCCCCTAATCCTAACCCGTACGCTAACACTAACCCGCGCCCTCACACGCACGCTCCCCCTAAAGCGTTGCCGTACCCTCACCTGGACCCTAAACCGTCCCCGGTCCTAACCCTAACCCTAGCCCGAAACCTAACCCTAACCCTTCCCCGAAGCCTGACCCTCACCCGTCCCCTAATCCTAACCCGTACGCTAACACTAACCCGCGCCCTCACACGCACGCTCCCCCTAAAGCGTTGCCGTACCCTCACCTGGACCCTAAACCGTCCCCATCCCCTAACCCTAACCCTAGCCCGAACCCTAACCCTAACCCTTCCCCGAAGCCTGACCCTCACACGTCCCCTAATCCTAACCCGTACGCTAACACTAACCCGCGCCCTCACACGCACGCTCCCCCTAAAGCGTTGCCGTACCCTCACCTGGACCCTAAACCGTCTTCGTCCCCTAACCCTAACCCTAGCCCGAACCATAACCCTAACCCTTCCCCGAAGCCTGACCCTCACCCGTCCCCTAATCCTAACCCGTACGCCAACACTAACACGCGCCCTCACACGCACGCTGCCCCTAAAGCGTTGTCGTACCCTCACCTGGACCCTAAACCGTCCCCGGTCCTAACCCTAACCCTAGCCCGAACCCTAACCCTAACCCTTCCCCGAAGCCTGACCCTCACCCGTCCCCTAATCCTAACCCGTACGCTAACACTAACCCGCGCCCTCACACGCACGCTCCCCCTAAAGCGTTGCCGTACCCTCACCTGGACCCTAAACCGTCCCCATCCCCTAACCCTAACCGTAGCCCGAACCCTAACCCTAACCCTTCCCCGAAGCCTGACCCTCACACATCCCCTAATCCTAACCCGTACGCTAACACTAACCCTCGCCCTCACACGCACGCTCCCCCTAAAGCGTTGCCGTACCCTCACCTGGACCCTAAACCGTCCCCGTCCCCTAACGGTAACCCTAGCCCGAACCCTAACCCTAACCCTTCCCCGAAGCCTGACCCTCACCCGTCCCCTAATCCTAACCCGTACGCTAACACTAACCCGCGCCCTCACACGCACGCTGCCCCTAAAGCGTTGCCGTACCCTCACATGGACCCTAAACCGTCCCCGTCCCCTAACCCTAACCCTAGCCCGAACCCTAACCCTAACCCTTCCCCGAAGCCTGACCCTCACCCGTCCCCTAATCCTAACCCGTACGCTAACATTAACCCGCGCCCTCACACGCACACTCCCCCTAAAGCATTGCCGTACCCTTACCTGGACCCTAAACCGTCCCCGGTCGTAACCTTAACCCTAGCGCGAACCCTAACCCTAACGCTTCCCCGAAGCCTGACCCTCACCCGTCCCCTAATCCTAACCCGTACGCTAACACTAACCCGCGCCCTCACACGCACGCTCCCCCTAAAGCGTTGCCGTACCCTCACCTGGACCCTAAACCGTCCCCATACCCTAACCCTAACCCTAGCCCGAACCCTAACCCTAACCCTTCCCCGAAGCCTGACCCTCACACGTCCCCTAATCCTAACCCGTACGCTAACACTAACCCGCACCCTCACACGCACGCTGCCCCTAAAGCGTTGCCGTACCCTCACCTGGACCCTAAACCGTCCCCGTCCCCTAACCCTAACCCTAGCCCGAACCCTAACCCTAACCCTTCCCCGAAGCCTGACCCTCCCCCGTCCCCTAATCCTAACCCGTACGCTAACACTAACCCGCGCCCTCACACGCACGCTCCCCCTAAAGCGTTGCCGTACCCTCACCTGGACGCTAAACCGTCCCCGGTCCTAACCCTAACCCTAGCCCGAACCCTAACCCTAACCCTTCCCCGAAGCCTGACCCTCACCCGTCCCCTAATCCTAACCCGTACGCTAACACTAACCCGCGCCCTCACACGCACGCTCCCCCTAAAGCGTTGCCGTACACTCACCTGGACCCTAAACTGTCCCCATCCCCTAACCCTAACCCTAGCCCGAACCCTAACCCTAACCCTTCCCCGAAGCCTGACTCTCACACGTCCCCTAATCCTAACCCGTACGCTAACACTAACCCGCGCCCTCACACGCACGCTCCCCCTAAAGCGTTGCCGTACCCTCACCTGGTCCCTAAACCGTCCCCGTCCCCTAACCCTAACCCTAGCCCGAACCCTAACCCTAACCCTTCCCCGAAGCCTGACCCTCACCCGTCCCCTAATCCTAACCCGTACACTAACACTAACCCACGCCCTCACACGCACGCTCCCCCTAAAGCGTTGCCGTACCCTCACCTGGACCCTAAACCGTCCCCGTCCCCTAACCCTAACCCTAGCCTGATCCCTAACCCTAACCCTTCCCCGAAGCCTGACCCTCACCCGTCCCCTAATCCTAACCCGTACGCTAACACTAACCCGCGCCCTCACACGCACGCTCCCCCTAAAGCGTTGCCGTACCCTCACCTGGACCCTAAACCGTCCCCGGTCCTAACCCTAACCCTAGCCCGAAACCTAACCCTAACCCTTCCCCGAAGCCTGACCCTCACCCGTCCCCTAATCCTAACCCGTACGCTAACACTAACCCGCGCCCTCACACGCACGCTCCCCCTAAAGCGTTGCCGTACCCTCACCTGGACCCTAAACCGTCCCCATCCCCTAACCCTAATCCTAGCCCGAACCCTAACCCTAACCCTTCCCCGAAGCCTGACCCTCACACGTCCCCTAATCCTAACCCATATGCTAACACTAACCCGCGCCCTCACACGCACGCTGCCCCTAAAGCGTTGCCGTACCCTCACCTGGACCCTAAACCGTCCCCGTCCCCTAACCTTAACCCTAGCCCGAACCATAACCCTAACCCTTCCCCGAAGCCTGACCCTCCCCCGTCCCCTAATCCTAACCCGTACGCTAACACTAACCCGCGCCCTCACACGCACGCTCCCCGTAAAGCGTTGCCGTACCCTCACCTGGACCCTAAACCGTCCCCGGTCCTAACCCTAACCCTAGCGCGAACCCTAACCCTAACCCTTCCCCGAAGCCTGACCCTCACCCGTCCCCTAGTCCTAACCCGTACGCTAACACTAACCCGCGCCCTCACACGCACGCTCCCCCTAAAGCGTTGCCGTACCCTCACCTGGACCCTAAACCGTCTCCATCCCCTAACCCTAACCCTAGCCCGAACCCTAACCCTAACCCTTCCCCGAAGCCTGACTCTCACACGTCCCCTAATCCTAACCCGTACGCTAACACTAACCAGCGCCCTCACACGCACGCTCCCCCGAAAGCGTTGCCGTACCCTCACCTGGACCCTAAACCGTCCCCGTCCCCTAAACCTAACCCTAGCCCGAACCCTAACCCTAACCCTTCCCCGAAGCCTGACCCTCACCCGTCCCCTAATCCTAACCCGTACGCTAACACTAACCCGCGCCCTCACACGCACGCTCCCCCTAAAGCGTTGCCGTACCCTCACCTGGACCCTAAACCGTCCCCGTCCCCTAACCCTAACCCTAGCCCGAACCCTAACCCTAACCCTTCCCCGAAGCCTGACCCTCACCCGTCCCCTAATCCTAAGCCGTACGCTAACACTAACGCGCGCCCTCACACGCACGCTCCCCCTAAAGCTTTGCCGTACCCTCACCTGGACCCTAAACCGTCCCCGTCCCCTAACCCTAACCCTAGCCCGAACCCTAACCCTAACACTTCCCCGAAGCCTGACCCTCACCCGTCCCCTAATCCTAACCCGTACGCTAACACTAACCCGCGCCCTCACACGCACGCTCCCCCTAAAGCATTGCCGTACACTCACCTGGACCCTAAACCGTCCCCGTCCCCTAACCCTAACCCTAGCCCGAACCCTAACCCTAACCCTTCCCCGAAGCCTGACCCTCACCCGTCCCCTAATCCTAACCCGTACGCTAACACTAACCCACGCCCTCACACGCACGCTCACCCTAAAGCGTTGCCGTACCCTCACCTGGACCCTAAACCGTCCCCGTCCCCTAACCCTAACCCTAGCCCGAACCCTTACCCTAACCCTTCCCCGAAGCCTGACCCTCACCCGTCCCCTAATCCTAACCCGTACGCTAACACTAACCCGCGCCCTCACACGCACGCTCCCCCTAAAGCGTTGCCGTACCCTCACCTGGACCCTAAACCGTCCCCGTCCCCTAACCCTAACCCTAGCCCGAACCCTAACCCTAACCCTTCCCCGAAGCCTGACCCTCACCCGTCCCCTAATCCTAACCCGTACGCTAACACTAACCCACGCCCTCACACGCACGCTCCCCCTAAAGCGTTGCCGTACCCTCACCTGGACCCTAAACCGTCCCCGTCCCCTAACCCTAACCCTAGCCCGATCCCTAACCCTAACCCTTCCCCGAAGCCTGACCCTCACCCGTCCCCTAATCCTAACCCGTACGCTAACACTAACCCGCGCCCTCACACGCACGCTCCCCCTAAAGCGTTGCCGTACCCTCACCTGGACCCTAAACCGTCCCCGGTCCTAACCCTAACCCTAGCCCGAAACCTAACCCTAACCCTTCCCCGAAGCCTGACCCTCACCCGTCCCCTAATCCTAACCCGTACGCTAACACTAACCCGCGCCCTCACACGCACGCTCCCCCTAAAGCGTTGCCGTACCATCACCTGGACCCTAAACCGTCCCCATCCCCTAACCCTAACCCTAGCCCGAACCCTAACCCTAACCCTTCCCCGAAGCCTGACCCTCACACGTCCCCTAATCCTAACCCATACGCTAACACTAACCCGCGCCCTCACACGCACGCTGCCCCTAAAGCGTTGCCGTACCCTCACCTGGACCCTAAACCGTCCCCGTCCCCTAACCCTAACCCTAGCCCGAACCATAACCCTAACCCTTCCCCGAAGCCTGACCCTCCCCCGTCCCCTAATCCTAACCCGTACGCTAACACTAACCCGCGCCCTCACACGCACGCTCCCCGTAAAGCGTTGCCGTACCCTCACCTGGACCCTAAACCGTCCCCGGTCCTAACCCTAACCCTAGCGCGAACCCTAACCCTAACCCTTCCCCGAAGCCTGACCCTCACCCGTCCCCTAGTCCTAACCCGTACGCTAACACTAACCAGCGCCCTCATACGCACGCTCCCCCTAAAGCGTTGCCGTACCCTCACCTGGACCCTAAACCGTCCCCATCCCCTAACCCTAACCCTAGCCCGAACCCTAACCCTAACCCTTCCCCGAAGCCTGACTCTCACACGTCCCCTAATCCTAACCCGTACGCTAACACTAACCCGCGCCCTCACACGCACGCTCCCCCTAAAGCGTTGCTGTACCCTCACCTGGACCCTAAACCGTCCCCGTCCCCTAAACCTAACCCTAGCCCGAACCCTAACCCTAACCCTTCCCCGAAGCCTGACCCTCACCCGTCCCCTAATCCTAACCCGTACGCTAACACTAACCCGCGCCCTCACACGCACGCTCCCCCTAAAGCGTTGCCGTACCCTCACCTGGACCCTAAACCGTCCCCGTCCCCTAACCCTAACCCTAGCCCGAACCATAACCCTAACCCTTCCCCGAAGCCTGACCCTCACCCGTCCCCTAATCCTAACCCGTACGCTAACACTAACACGCGCCCTCACACGCACGCTGCCCCTAAAGCGTTGCCGTACCCTCACCTGGACCCTAAACCGTCCCCGGTCCTAACCCTAACCCTAGCCCGAACCCTAACCCTAACCCTTCCCCGAAGCCTGACCCTCACCCGTCCCCTAATCCTAAGCCGTACGCTAACACTAACGCGCGCCCTCACACGCACGCTCCCCCTAAAGCTTTGCCGTACCCTCACCTGGACCCTAAACCGTCCCCGTCCCCTAACCCTAACCCTAGCCCGAACCCTAACCCTAACACTTCCCCGAAGCCTGACCCTCACCCGTCCCCTAATCCTAACCCGTACGCTAACACTAACCCGCGCCCTCACACGCACGCTCCCCCTAAAGCGTTGCCGTACCCTCACCTGGACCCTAAACCGTCCCCGTCCCCTAACCCTAACCCTAGCCCGAACCCTAACCCTAACCCTTCCCCGAAGCCTGACCCTCACCCGTCCCCTAATCCTAACCCGTACGCTAACACTAACCCACGCCCTCACACGCACGCTCACCCTAAAGCGTTGCCGTACCCTCACCTGGACCCTAAACCGTCCCCGTCCCCTAACCCTAACTCTAGCCCGAACCCTTACCCTAACCCTTCCCCGAAGCCTGACCCTCACCCGAACCCTAATCCTAACCCGTACGCTAACACTAACCCGCACCCTCACACGCACGCTCCCCCTAAAGCGTTGCCGTACCCTCACCTGGACCCTAAACCGTCCCCGTCCCCTAACCCTAACCCTAGCCCGAACCCTAACCCTAACCCTTCCCCGAAGCCTGACCCTCACCCGTCCCCTAATCCTAACCCGTACGCTAACACTAACCCACGCCCTCACACGCACGCTCCCCCTAAAGCGTTGCCGTACCCTCACATGGACCCTAAACCGTCCCCGTCCCCTAACCCTAACCCTAGCCCGATCCCTAACCCTAACCCTTCCCCGAAGCCTGACCCTCAACCGTCCCCTAATCCTAACCCGTACGCTAACACTAACCCGCGCCCTCACACGCACGCTCCCCCTAAAGCGTTGCCGTACCCTCACCTGGACCCTAAACCGTCCCCGGTCCTAACCCTAACCCTAGCCCTAAACCTAACCCTAACCCTTCCCCGAAGCCTGACCCTCACCCGTCCCCTAATCCTAACCCGTACGCTAACACTAACCCGCGCCCTCACACGCACGCTCCCCCTAAATCGTTGCCGTACCCTCACCTGGACCCTAAACCGTCCCCATCCCCTAACCCTAACCCTAGCCCGAACCCTAACCCTAACCCTTCCCCGAAGCCTGACCCTCACACGTCCCCTAATCTTAACCCATACGCTAACACTAACCCGCGCCCTCACACGCACGCTGCCCCTAAAGCGTTGCCGTACCCTCACCTGGACCCTAAACCGTCCCCGTCCCCTAACCCTAACCCTAGCCCGAACCATAACCCTAACCCTTCCCCGAAGCCTGACCCTCCCCCGTCCCCTAATCCTAACCCGTACGCTAACACTAACCCGCGCCCTCACACGCACGCTCCCCGTAAAGCGTTGCCGTACCCTCACCTGGACCCTAAACCGTCCCCGGTCATAACCCTAACCCTAGCGCGAACCCTAACCCTAACCCTTCCCCGAAGCCTGACCCTCACCCGTCCCCTAGTCCTAACCCGTACGCTAACACTAACCCGCGCCCTCACACGCACGCTCCCCCTAAAGCGTTGCCGTACCCTCACCTGGACCCTAAACCGTCCCCATCCCCTAACCCTAACCCTAGCCCGAACCCTAACCCTAACCCTTCCCCGAAGCCTGACTCTCACACGTCCCCTAATCCTAACCCGTACGCTAACACTAACCCGCGCCCTCACACGCACGCTCCCCCTAAAGCGTTGCTGTACCCTCACCTGGACCCTAAACCGTCCCCGTCCCCTAAACCTAACCCTAGCCCGAACCCTAACCCTAACCCTTCCCCGAAGCCTGACCCTCACCCGTCCCCTAATCCTAACCCGTACGCTAACACTAACCCGCGCCCTCACACGCACGCTCCCCCTAAAGCGTTGCCGTACCCTCACCTGGACCCTAAACCGTCCCCGTCCCCTAACCCTAACCCTAGCCCGAACCCTAACCCTAACCCTTCCCCGAAGCCTGACCCTCACCCGTCCCCTAATCCTAAGCCGTACGCTAACACTAACGCGCGCCCTCACACGCACGCTCCCCCTAAAGCTTTGCCGTACCCTCACCTGGACCCTAAACCGTCCCCGTCCCCTAACCCTAACCCTAGCCCGAACCCTAACCCTAACACTTCCCCGAAGCCTGACCCTCACCCGTCCCCTAATCCTAACCCGTACGCTAACACTAACCCGCGACCTCACACGCACGCTCCCCCTAAAGCGTTGCCGTACCCTCACCTGGACCCTAAACCGTCCCCGTCCCCTAACCCTAACCCTAGCCCGAACCCTAACCCTAACCCTTCCCCGAAGCCTGACCCTCACCCGTCCCCTAATCCTAACCCGTACGCTAACACTAACCCACGCCCTCACACGCACGCTCACCCTAAAGCGTTGCCATACCCTCACCTGGACCCTAAACCGTCCCCGTCCCCTAACCTTAACCCTAGCCCGAACCCTTACCGTAACCCTTCCCCGAAGCCTGACCCTCACCCGTCCCCTAATCCTAACCCGTACGCTAACACTAACCCGCGCCCTCACACGCACGCTCCCCCTAAAGTGTTGCCGTACCCTCACCTGGACCCTAAACCGTCCCCGTCCCCTAACCCTAACCCTAGCCCGAACCCTAACCCTAACCCTTCCCCGAAGCCTGACACTCACCCGTCCCCTAATCCTAACCCGTACGCTAACACTAACCCACGCCCTCACACGCACGCTCCCCCTAAAGCGTTGCCGTACCCTCACCTGGACCCTAAACCGTCCCCGTCCCCTAACCCTAACCCTAGCCCGATCCCTAACCCTAACCCTTCCCCGAAGCCTGACCCTCACCCGTCCCCTAATCCTAACCCGTACGCTAACACAAACCCGCGCCCTCACACGCACGCTCCCCCTAAAGCGTTGCCGTACCCTCACCTGGACCCTAAACCGTCCCCGGTCCTAACCCTAACCCTAGCCCGAAACCTAACCCTAACCCTTCCCAGAAGCCTGACCCTCACCCGTCCCCTAATCCTAACCCGTACGCTAACACTAACCCGCGCCCTCACACGCACGCTCCCCCTAAAGCGTTGCCGTACCCTCACCTGGACCCTAAACCGTCCCCATCCCCTAACCCTAACCCTAGCCCGAACCCTAACCCTAACCCTTCCCCGAAGCCTGACCCTCACACGTCCCCTAATCCTAACCCGTACGCTAACACTAACCCGCACCCTCACACGCACGCTGCCCCTAAAGCGTTGCCGTACCCTCACCTGGACCCTAAACCGTCCCCGTCCCCTAACCCTAACCCTAGCCCGAACCCTAACCCTAACCCTTCCCCGAAGCCTGACCCTCCCCCGTCCCCTAATCCTAACCCGTACGCTAACACTAACCCGCGCCCTCACACGCACGCTCCCCCTAAAGCGTTGCCGTACCCTCACCTGGACCCTAAACCGTCCCCGGTCCTAACCCTAACCCTAGCCCGAACCCTAACCCTAACCCTTCCCCGAAGCCTGACCCTCACCCGTCCCCTAATCCTAACCCGTACGCTAACACTAACCCGCGCCCTCACACGCACGCTCCCCCTAAAGCGTTGTCGTACCCTCACCTGGACCCTAAACCGTCTCCATCCCCTAACCCTAACCCTAGCCCGAACCCTAACCCTAACCCTTCCCTGAAGCCTGACTCTCACACGTCCCCTAATCCTAAACCGTACGCTAACACTAACCCGCGCCCTCACACGCACGCCCCCCCTAAAGCGTTGCCGTACCCTCACCTGGACCCTAAACCGTCCCCGTCCCCTAACCCTAACCCTAGCCCGAACCCTAACCCTAACCCTTCCCCGAAGCCTGACCCTCACCCGTCCCCTAATCCTAACCCGTACGCTAACACTAACCCACGCCCTCACACGCACGCTCACCCTAAAGCGTTGCCGTACCCTCAACTGGACCCTAAACCGTCCCCGTCCCCTAACCCTAACCCTAGCCCGAACCCTTACCCTAACCCTTCCCCGAAGCCTGACCCTCACCCGTCCCCTAATCCTAACCCGTACGCTAACACTAACCCGCACCCTCACACGCACGCTCCCCCTAAAGCGTTGCCGTACCCTCACCTGGACCCTAAACCGTCCCCGTCCCCTAACCCTAACCCTAGCCCGAACCCTAACCCTAACCCTTCCCCGAAGCCTGACCCTCACCCGTCCCCTAATCCTAACCCGTACGCTAACACTAACCCACGCCCTCACACGCACGCTCCCCCTAAAGCGTTGCCGTACCCTCACCTGGACCCTAAACCGTCCCCGTCCCCTAACCCTAACCCTAGCCCGATCCCTAACCCTAACCCTTCCCCGAAGCCTGACCCTCACCCGTCCCCTAATCCTAACCCGTACGCTAACACTAACCCGCGCCCTCACACGCACGCTCCCCCTAAAGCGTTGCCGTACCCTCACCTGGACCCTAAACCGTCCCCGGTCCTAACCCTAACCCTAGCCCGAAACCTAACCCTAACCCTTCCCCGAAGCCTGACCCTCACCCGTCCCCTAATCCTAACCCGTACGCTAACACTAACCCGCGCCCTCACACGCACGCTCCCCCTAAAGCGTTGCCGTACCCTCACCTGGACCCTAAACCGTCCCCATCCCCTAACCCTAACCCTAGCCCGAACCCTAACCCTAACCCTTCCCCGAAGCCTGACCCTCACACGTCCCCTAATCCTAACCCGTACGCTAACACTAACCCACGCCCTCACACGCACGCTCCCCCTAAAGCATTGCCGTACCCTCACCTGGACCCTAAACCGTCCCCGTCCCCTAACCCTAACCCTAGCCCGAACCATAACCCTAACCCTTCCCCGAAGCCTGACCCTCACCCGTCCCCTAATCCTAACCCGTACGCTAACACTAACACGCGCCCTCACACGCACGCTGCCCCTAAAGCGTTGCCGTACCCTCACCTGGACCCTAAACCGTCCCCGGTCCTAACCCTAACCCTAGCCCGAACCCTAACCCTAACCCTTCCCCGAAGCCTGACCCTCACCCGTCCCCTAATCCTAACCCGTACGCTAACACTAACCCGCGCCCTCACACGCACGCTCCCCCTAAAGCGTTGCCGTGCCCTCACCTGGACCCTAAACCGTCCCCATCCCCTAACCCTAACCGTAGCCCGAACCCTAACCCTAACCCTTCCCTGAAGCCTGACCCTCACACATCCCCTAATCCTAACCCGTACGCTAACACTAACCCTCGCCCTCACACGCACGCTCCCCCTAAAGCGTTGCCGTACCCTCACCTGGACCCTAAACCGTCCCCGTCCCCTAACGGTAACCCTAGCCCGAACCCTAACCCTAACCCTTCCCCGAAGCCTGACCCTCACCCGTCCCCTAATCCTAACCCGTACGCTAACACTAACCCGCGCCCTCACACGCACGCTGCCCCTAAAGCGTTGCCGTACCCTCACATGGACCCTAAACTGTCCCCGTCCCCTAACCCTAACCCTAGCCCGAACCCTAACCCTAACCCTTCCCCGAAGCCTGACCCTCACCCGTCCCCTAATCCTAACCCGTACGCTAACATTAACCCGCGCCCTCACACGCACACTCCCCCTAAAGCATTGCCGTACCCTTACCTGGACCCTAAACCGTCCCCGGTCGTAACCTTAACCCTAGCCCGAACCCTAACCCTAACCCTTCCCCGAAGCCTGACCCTCACCCGTCCCCTAATCCTAACCCGTACGCTAACACTAACCCGCGCCCTCACACGCACGCTCCCCCTAAAGCGTTGCCGTACCCTCACCTGGACCCTAAACCGTCCCCATACCCTAACCCTAACCCTAGCCCGAACCCTAACCCTAACCCTTCCCCGAAGCCTGACCCTCACACGTCCCCTAATCCTAACCCGTACGCTAACACTAACCCGCACCCTCACACGCACGCTGCCCCTAAAGCGTTGCCGTACCCTCACCTGGACCCTAAACCGTCCCCGTCCCCTAACCCTAACCCTAGCCCGAACCCTAACCCTAACCCTTCCCCGAAGCCTGACCCTCCCCCGTCCCCTAATCCTAACCCGTACGCTAACACTAACCCGCGCCCTCACACGCACGCTCCCCCTAGAGCGTTGCCGTACCCTCACCTGGACCCTAAACAGTCCCCGGTCCTAACCCTAACCCTAGCCCGAACCCTAACCCTAACCCTTCCCCGAAGCCTGACCCTCACCCGTCCCCAAATCCTAACCCGTACGCTAACACTAACCCACGCCCTCACACGCACGCTCCCCCTAAAGCGTTGCCGTACCCTCACTTGGACCCTAAACCGTCCCCATCCCCTAACCCTAACCCTAGCCCGAACCCTAACCCTAACCCTTCCCCGAAGCCTGACTCTCACACGTCCCCTAATCCTAACCCGTACGCTAACACTAACCCGCGCCCTCACACGCACGCTCCCCCTAAAGCGTTGCCGTACCCTCACCTGGTCCCTAAACCGTCCCCGTCCCCTAACCCTAACCCTAGCCCGAACCCTAACCCTAACCCTTCCCCGAAGCCTGACCCTCACACGTCCCCTAATCCTCACCCGTACGCTAACACTAACCCACGCCCTCCCACGCTCTCTCCTCCTAAAGCATTGCCGTACCCTCACCTGGACCCTAAACCGTCCCCGTCCCTTAACCCTAACTCTAGCCCGAACCCTAACCCTAAACCTTCCCCGAAGCCTGACCCTCACCCGTCCCCTAATCCTAACCCGTATGCTAACACTACCCCGCGCCCTCACACGCACGCTTCCCCTAAAGCGTTGCCGTACCCTCACCTGGACCCTAAACCGTCCCCGTCCCCTAACCCTAACACTTCCCTGAAGCCTGACCCTCACCCGTCCCCTAATCCTAAACCGTACGCTAACACTAACCCGCGCCCTCACACGCACGCTCCCCCTAAAGCGTTGCCGTACCCTCACCTGGACCCTAAACCGTCCCTGTCCCCTAACCCTAACTCTAGCCCGAACCCTAACCCTAACCCTTCCCCGAAGGCTGACTCTCAACTTTCCCCTAATCCTAACCCGTACGCTAACACTAACCCGCGCCCTTACACGCACGCTCCCCCTAAAGCGTTGCCGTACCCTCACCTGGACCCTAAACCGTCCCCGTCCCCTAACCGTAACCCTAGCCCGAACCCTAAACCTAACCCTTCCCCGAAGCCTGACCCTCACCCGTCCCCTAATCCTAACCCGTACGCTAACACTAACCTGCGCCCTCACACGCACGCTCCCCCTAAAGCGTTGCCGTACCCTCACCTGGACCCTAAACCGTCCCCGTCCCCTAACCCTAACCCTAGCCCGAACCCTAACCCTAACCCTTCCCCGAAGCCTGACCCTCACCCGTCCCCTAATCCTAACCCGTACGCTAACACTAACCCGCGCCCTCACACGCTCGCTCCCCCTAAAGCGTTGCCGTACCCTCACCTGGACCCTAAACCATCCCCGTCCTCTAACCCTAACCCTAGCCCGAACCCTAACCCTAACGCTTCCCCGAAGCCTGACCCTCCCGCGTCCCCTAATCCTAACCCGTACGCTAACACTAACCCGCGCCCTCACACGCACGCTCCTCCTAAAGCGTTGCCGTACCCTCACCTGGACCCTAAACCGTCCCCGTCCCCTAACCCTAACCCTAGCCCGAACCCTAACCCTAACCCTTCCCCGAAACCTGACCCTCACCCGTCCCCTAATCCTAACCCGTATGCTAACACTACCCCGCGCCCTCACACGCACGCTTCCCCTAAAGCGTTGCCGTACCCTCACCTGGACCCTAAACCGTCCCCGTCCCCTAACCCTAACACTTCCCTGAAGCCTGACCCTCACCCGTCCCCTAATCCTAACCCGTACGCTAACACTAACCCGCGCCCTCACACGCACGCTCCCCCTAAAGCGTTTCCGTACCCTCACCTGGACCCTAAACCGTCCCCGTCCCCTAACCCTAACCCTAGCCCGAACCCTAACCCTAACCCTTCCCCGAAGCCTGACCCTCACCCGTCGCCTAATCCTAACCCGTACGCTAACACTAACCCGCGCCCTCACACGCACGCTTCCCCTAAAGCGTTGCTGTACCCTCACCTGGACCCTAAACCGTCCCCGGTCCTAACCCTAACCCTAGCCCGAACCCTAACCCTAACCCTTCCCCGAAGCCTGACCCTCGCCCCTCCCCTAATCCTAACCCGTACGCTAACACTAACCCGCGCCCTCACACGCACGCTCCCCCTAAAGCGTTGCTGTACCCTCACCTGAACCCTAAACCGTCCCCGGTCCTAACCCTAACCCTAGCCCGAACCCTAACCCTAACCCTTCCCCGAAGCCTGACCCTCCCCCGTCCCCTAATCCTAACCCGTACGCTAACACTCACCCGCGTCCTCACACGCACGCTCCCCCTAAAGCGTTGCCGTACCCTCACCTGGACCCTAAACCGTCCCCGTTCCTAACCCTAACCCTAGCCCGAACCCTAACCCTAACCCTTCCCCGAAGCCTGACCCTCACCCGTCCCCTAATCCTGACCCGTACGCTAACACTAACCCGCGCCCTCACACGCACGCTCCCCCTAAAACGTTGCCGTACCCTCACCTGGACCCTAAACCGTCCCCGTCCCCTAACCCTAACCCTAGCCCGAACCCTAACCCTAACCCTTCCCCGAAGCCTGACCCTCACCCGTCCCCTAATCCTAACCCGTACGCTAACACTAACCCGCGCCCTCACACGCACGCTCCCCCTAAAGCGTTGCCGTACCCTCACCTGGACCCTAAACCGTCCCCGGTCCTAACCCTAACCCTAGCCCGAACCCTAACCCTAACCCTTCCCCGAAGCCTGACCCTCACACGTCCCCTAATCCTAACACGTACGCTAACACTAACCCGCGCCCTCACACGCACGCTCCCCCTAAAGCGTTGCCGTACCCTCACCTGGACCCTAAACCGTCCCCATCCCCTAACCCTAACCCTAGCCCGAACCCTAACCCTAACCCTTCCCCGAAGCCTGACCCTCCCCCGTCCCCTAATCCTAACCCGTACGCTAACACTAACCCGCGCCCTCACACGCACGCTCCCCCTAAAGCGTTGCCGTACCCTCACCTGGACCCTAAACCGTCCCCGTCCCCTAACCCTAACCCTAGCCCGAACCCTAACCCTAACCCTTCCCCGAAGCCTGACTCTCACACGTCCCCTAATCCTAACCCGTACGCTAACACTAACACGCGCCCTCACACGCACGCTCCCCCTAAAGCGTTGCCGTACCCTCACCTGGACCCTAAACCGTCCCCGGTCCTAACCCTAACCCTAGCCCGAACCCTAACCCTAACCCTTCCCCGAAGCCTGACCCTCACCCGTCCCCTAATCCTAACCCGTACTCTAACACTACCCCGCGCCCTCACACGCACGCTCCCCCTAAAGCGTTGCCGTACCCTCACCTGGACCCTAAACCGTCCCCATCCCCTAACCCTAACCGTAGCCCGAACCCTAACCCTAACCCTTCCCCGAAGCCTGACCCTCACCCGTCCCCTAATCCTAACCCGTACGCTAACACTACCCCGCGCCCTCACACGCACGCTTCACCTAAAGCGTTGCCGTACCCTCACCTGGACCCTAAACCGTCCCCGTCCCCTAACCCTAACCCTAACCCTTCCCCGAAGGCTGACCCTCACCTTTCCCCTAATCCTAACCCATACGCTAACACTAACCCGCGCCCTCACACGCACGCTCCCCCTAAAGCGTTGCCGTACCCTCACATGGACCCTAAACCGTCCCCGTCCCCTAACCGTAACCCTAGCCCGAACCCTAACCCTAACCCTTCCCCGAAGCCTGACCCTCACCCGTCCCCTAATCCTAACCCGTACGCTAACACTAACCCGCGCCCTCACACGCACGCTCCCCCTAAAGCGTTGCCATACGCTCACCTGGACCCTAAACCGTCCCCGTCCCCTAACCCTAACCCTAGCCCGAACCCTAACCCTAACCCTTTCCCGAAGCCTGACCCTCACACGTCCCCTAATCCTAACCCGTACGCTAACACTAACCCGCGCCCTCACACGCACGCTCCCCCTAAAGCGTTCCCGTACCCTCACCTGGACCCTAAACCGTCCCCGTCCCCTAAGCCTAACCCTAGCCCGAACCCTAACCCTAACCCTTACCCGAAGCCTGACCCTCACCCGTCCCCTAATCCTAACCCGTACGCTAACACTAACCCGCGCCCTCACACGCACGCTCCCCCTAAAGCGTTGCCGTACCCTCACCTGGACCCTAAACCGTCCCCGTCCCCTAACCCTAACCCTAGCCCGAACCCTAACCCTAACCCTTCCCCGAAGCCTGACCCTCTCCCGTCCCCTAATCCTAACCCGTACGCTAACACTAACCGGCACCCTCACACGCACGCTCCCCCTAAAGCGTTGCCGTACCCTCACTTGGACCCTAAACCGTCCCCGTCCCCTAACCCTAACCCTATCCCGAACCCTAACCCTAACCCTTCCCCGAAGCCTGACCCTCAACCGTCCCCTAATCCTAACCCGTACGCTAACACTAACCCGCGCCCTCACACGCACGCTCCCCCTAAAGCGTTGCCGTACCCTCACCTGGACCCTAAACCGTCCCCGTCCCCTAAACCTAACCCTAGCCCGAACCCTAACCCTAACCCTTCCCCGAAGCCTCACCCTCACCTGTCCCCTAACCCTAACCCGTACGCTAACACTAACCCACGCCCTAACACGCACGCTCCCCCTAAAGCGTTGCCGTACACTCACCTGGACCCTAAACCGTCCCCGTCCCCTAACCCTAACCCTAGCCCGAACCCTAACCCTAACCCTTCCCCGAAGCCTGACGCTCACCCGTCCCCTAATCCTAACCCGTACGCTAACACTAACCCGTGCCCTCACACACAAGCTCCCCCTAAAGCGTTGCCGTACCCTCACCTGGACCCTAAACCGTTCCCGTCCCCTAACCCTAACCCTAGCCCGAACCCTAACCCTAACACTTCCCCGAAGCCTGACCCTCACCCGTCCCCTAATCCTAACCCGTACGCTAACACTAACCCGCGCCCTCACAGGCACGCTCCCCCTAAAGCGTTGCCGTACCCTCACCTGGACCCTAAACCGTCCCCATCCCCTAACCCTAACCCTAGCCCGAACCCTAACCCTAACACTTCCCCGAAGCCTGACCCTCACCCGTCCCCTAATCTTAACCCGTACGCTAACACTAACCCGTGCCCTCACACGCACGCTCCCCCTAAAGCGTTGCCGTACCTTCACCCGGACCCTAAACCGTCCCCGTCCCCTAACCCTAACCCTAGCCCGAACCCTAACCCTAACCCTTCCCCGAAGCCTGACCCTCACCCGTCCCCTAATCCTAACCCGTACGCTAACACTAACCCGCGCCCTCACACGCACGCTCCCCCTAAAGCGTTGCCGTACCCTCACCTGGACCCTAAACCGTCCCCGTCCCCGAACCCTAACCCTAGCCCGAACCCTAACCCTAACCCTTCCCCGAAGCCTGACTCTCACACGTCCCCTAATCCTAACCCGTACGCTAACACTAACCCGTGCCCTCACATGCACGCTCCCCATAATGCGTTGCCGTACCCTCACCTGGACCCTAAACCGTCCCCGTCCCCTAACCCTAACCCTAGCCCGTACCCTAAACCTAACCCTTCCCCGAAGGCTGACCCTCACCCGTCCCCTAATCCTAACCCGTACGCTAACACTAACCCACGCCCTCACACGCACGCTCCCCCTAAAGCTTTGCCGTACCCTCACCTGGACAATAAACCGTCCCCGTCCCCTAACCCTAACCCTAGACCGAACCCTAACCCTAACCCTTCCCCGAAGCCTGACCCTCACCCGTCCCCTAATCCTAACCCGTACGCTAACACTAACCTGCGCCCTCACACGCACGCTCCCCCTAAAGCGTTGCCGTACGCTCACCTGGACCCTAAACCGTCCCCGTCCCCTAACCCTAACCCTAGCCCGAACCCTAACCCTAACCCTTCCCCGAAGCCTGACCCTCACCCGTCCCCTAATCCTAACCCGTACGCTAACACTAACCCGCGCCCTCACACGCACGCTCCCCCTAAAGCGTTGCCGTACCCTCACCTGGACCCTAAACCGTCCCCGTCCCCTAAAGCTAACCCTAGCCCGAACCCTAACCCTAACCCTTCCCCGAAGCCTCACAATCACCCGTCCCCTAACCCTAACCCGTACGCTAACACTAACCCGCGCCCTCACACGCACGCTCCCCCTAAAGCGTTGCCGTACCCTCACCTGGACCCTAAACCGTCCCCATCCCCTAACCCTAACCCTAGCCCGAACCCTAACCCTAACCCTTCCCCGAAGCCTGACACTCACCCGTCCCCTAATCCTAAGCCGTACGCTAACACTAACCCGTGCCCTCACACGCACGCTCCCCCTAAAGCGTTGCCGTACCCTCACCTGGACCCTAAACCGTCCCCGTCCCCTAACCCTAACCCTAGCCCGAACCCTAACTCTAACACTTCCCCAAAGCCTGACCCTCACCCGTCCCCTAATCCTAACCCGTACGCTAACACTAACCCGTGCCCTCACACGCACGCTCCCCCTAAAGCGTTGCCGTACCCTCACCCGGACCCTAAACCGTCCCCGTCCCCTAACCCTAACCCTAGCCCGAACCCTAACCCTAACCCTTCCCCGAATCCTGACCCTCACCCGTCCCCTAATCCTAACCCGTACGCTAACACTAACCCGCGCCCTCACACGCACGCTCCCCCTAAAGCGTTGCCGTACCCTCACCTGGACCCTAAACCGTCCCCGTCCCCTAACCCTAACCCTAGCCCGAACCCTAACCCTAACCCTTCCCCGAAGCCTGACTCTCACACGTCCCCTAATCCTAACCCGTACGCTAACACTAACCCGCGCCCTCACACGCACGCTCCCCATAAAGCGTTGCCGTACCCTCACCTGGACCCTAAACCGTCCCCGTCCCCTAACCCTAACCCTAGCCCGAACCCTAACCCTAACCCTTCCCCGAAGCCTGACCCTCACCCGTCCCCTAATCCTAACCCGTACGCTAACACTAACCCGCGCCCTCACATGCACGCTCCCCCTAAAGCGTTGCCGTACCCTCACCTGGACCCTAAACCGTCCCCGTCCCCTAACCATAACCCTAGCCCGAACCCTTACCCTAACCCTTCCCCGAAGCCTGACCCTCACCCGTCCCCTAATCCTAACCCGTACGCTAACACTAACCCGCGACCTCACACGCACGCTCCCCCTAAAGCGTTGCCGTACCCTCACCTGGACCCTAAACCGTCCCCGTCCCCTAACCCTAACCCTAGCCCGAACCCTAACCCTAACGCTTTCCCGAAGCCTGACCCTCACCCGTCCCCTAATCCTAACCCGTACGCTAACACTAACCCACGCCCTCACACGCACGTTCCCCCTAAAGCGTTGCCGTACCCTCACCTGGACCCTAAACCGTCCCCATCCCGTAACCCTAACCGTAGCCCGAAACCTAACCCTAACCCTTCCCCGAAGCCTGACTCTCACACGTCCCCTAATCCTAACCCGTACGCTAACACTAACCCGCGCCCTCACACGCACGCTCCCCCTAAAGCGTTGCCGTACCCTCACCTGGACCCTAAACCGTCCCCGTCCCCTAACCCTAACCCTAGCCCGAACCCTAACCCTAACCCTTCCCCGAAGCCTGACCCTCACACGTCCCCAAATCCTCACCCGTACCCTAACACTACCCCGCGCCCTCACACGCACGCTTCCCCTAAAGCGTTGCCGTACCCTCACCTGGACCCTAAACCGTCCCCGTCCCCTAACCCTAACCCTAACCCTTCCCCGAAAGCTGACCCTCCCGTTTCCCCTAATCCTAACCCGTACGCTAACACTAACCCGCGCCCTCACACGCACGCTCCCCCTAAAGCGTTGCCGTACCCTCACCTGGACCCTAAACCGTCCCCGTCCCCTAACCCTAACCCTAGCCCGAACCCTAACCCTAACTCTTCCCCGAAGCCTGACCCTCACCCGTCCCCTAATCCTAACCCGTACGCTAACACTAACCTGCGCCCTCACACGCACGCTCCCCCTAAAGCGTTGCCGTACCCTCACCTGGACCCTAAACCGTCCCCGTCCCCTAAACCTAACCCTAGCCCGAACCCTAACCCTAACCCTTCCCCGAAGCCTCACCCTCACCCGTCCCCTAACCCTAACCCGTACGCTAACACTAACCCGCGCCCTCACACGCACGCTCCCCCTAAAGCGTTGCCGTACCCTCACCTGGACCCTAAACCGTCCCCGTCCCCTAACCCTAACCCTTCCCCGAAGCCTGACCCTCACCTGTCCCCTAATCCTAACCCGTACGCTAACACTAACCCGCGCCCTCACACGCACGCTCCCCCTAAAGCGTTGCCGTACCCTCACCTGGACCCTAAACCGTCCCCGTCCCCTAACCCTAACCCTAGCCCGAACCCTAACCCTTCCCCGAAGCCTGACCCTCACCCGTCCCCTAATCCTAACACGTACGCTAACATTAACCCGCGCCCTCACACGCACGCTCACCCTAAAGCGTTGCCGTACCCTCACCTGGACCCTAAACCGTCCCCGTTCCCTAACCCTAACCCTAGCCCGAACCCTTACCCTAACCCTTCCCCGAAGCCTGACCCTCACCCGTCCCCTAATCCTAACCCGTACGCTAACACTAACCCGCGCCCTCACACGTACGCTTCCCCTAAAGCGTTGCCGTACCCTCACCTGGACCCTAAACCGTCCCCGTCCCCTAACCCTAACCCTAGCCCGAACCCTAACCCTAACCCTTCCCCGAAGCCTGACCCTCACCCGTCCCCTAATCCTAACCCGTACGTTAACACTAACCCGCGCCCTCACACGCACGCTCCCCCTAAAGCGTTGCCGTACCCTCACCTGGACCCTAAACCGTCCCCGTCCCCTAACCCTAACCCGAACCCTAACCCTAACCCTTCCCCGAAGCCTGACCCTCACCCGTCCCCTAATCCTAACCCGTACGCTAAACTAACCCGCGCCCTCACACGCACGCTCCCCCTAAAGCGTTGCCGTACCCTCACCTGGACCCTAAACCGTCCCCGGTCCTAACCCTAACCCTAGCCCGAACCCTAACCCTAACCCTTCCCCGAAGCCTGACCCTCAACCGTCCCCTAATCCTAACCCGTGCGCTAACACTAACCCGCGCCCTCACACGCACGCTCCCCCTAAAGCGTTGCCGTACCCTCACCTGGACCCTAAACCGTCCCCATCCTCTAACCCTAACCCTAGCCCGAACCCTAACCCTAACCCTTCCCCGAAGCCTGACCCTCACCCGTCCCCTAATCCTAACCCGTACGCTAACACTAACCCGCGCCCTCACACGCACGCTCCCCCTAAAGCGTTGCCGTACCCTCACCTGGACCCTAAACCGTCCCCATCCTCTAACCCTAACCCTAGCCCGAACCCTAACCCTAACCCTTCCCCGAAGCCGGACCCTCACACGTCCCCTAATCCTAACCCGTACGCTAACACTAACCCGCGCCCTCACACGCACGCTCCCCCTAAAGCGTTTCCGTACCCTCACCTGGACCCTAAACCGTCCCCGTCCCCTAACCCTAACCCTAGCCCGAACCCTAACCCTAACCCTTCCCCGAAGCCTGACCCTCACCCGTCCCCTAATCCTAACCCGTACGCTAACACTAACCCGCGCCCTCACACGCACGCTCCCTCTAAAGCGTTGCCGTACCCTCACCTGGACCGTACACCGTCCCCGTCCCCTAACCCTAACCCTAGCCCGAACCCTAACCCTAAGCCTTCCCCGAAGCCTGACCCTCACCCGTCCCCTAATCCTAACCCGTACGCTAACACTAACCCGCGCCCTCACACGCACGCTCCCCCTAAAGCGTTGCCGTACCCTCACCTGGACCGTACACCGTCCCCGTCCCCTAACCCTAACCCTAGCCCGAACCCTAACCCTAAGCCTTCCCCGAAGCCTGACCCTCACCCGTCCCCTAATCCTAACCCGTACGCTAACACTAACCCGCGCCCTCACACGCACGCTCCCCCTAAAGCGTTGCCGTACCCTCACCTGGACCCTAAACCGTCCCCGTCCCCTAACCCTAACCCTAGCCCAAACCCTAACCCTAACCCTTCCCCGAAGCCTGACCCTCACCCGTCCCCTAATCCTAACCCGTACGCTAACACTAACCCGCGCCCTCACACGCACGCTCCCCCTAAAGCGTTGCCGTACCCTCACCTGGACCCTAAACCGTCCCCGTCCCCTAACCCTAACCCTAGCCGAACCCTAACCCTAACCCTTCCCCGAAGCCTGACCCTCACCCGTCCCCTAATCCTAACCCGTACGCTAACACTATCCCGCGCCCTCACACGCACGCTCCCCCTAAAGCGTTGCCGTACCCTCACCTGGACCCTAAACCGTCCCCGTCCCCTAACCCTAACCCTAGCCCGAACCCTAACCCTAACCCTTCCCCGAAGCCTGACCCTCACCCGTCCCCTAATCCTAACCCGTACGCTAACACTAACCCGTGCCCTCACACGCACGCTCCACCTAAAGCGTTGCCGTACCCTCTCTTGGACCCGAAACCGTGCCCGTCCCCTAACCCTAACCCTAGCCCGAACCCTAACCCTAACCCTTCCCCGAAGCCTGACCCTCACCCGTACCCTAATCCTAACCCGTATGCTAACACTAACCCGCGCCCTCACACGCACGCTCCCCCTAAAGCGTTGCCGTACCCTCACCTGGACCCTAAATCGTCCCCGTCCCCGTCCCCTAACACTAGCCGAACCCTAACCCTAACCCTTCCCCGAAGCCTGACCCTCACCCGTCCTCTAATCCTAACCCGTACGCTAACACTAACCCGCGCCCTCACACGCACGCTCCCCCTAAAGCGTTGCCGTATCCTCACCTGGACCCTAAACCGTCCCCGTCCCCTAACCCTAACCCTAGCCCGAACCCTAACCCTAACCCTTCCCCGAAGCCTGACCCTCACCCGTCCCCTAATCCTAACCCGTACGCTAACACTAACCCGCGCCCTCACACGCACGCTCCCCCTAAAGTGTTGCCGTACCCTCACCTGGACCCGAAACCGTCCCCGTCCCCTAACCCTAACCCTAGCCCGAACCCTAACCCTAACCCTTCCCCGAAGCCTGACCCTCACACGTCCCCTAATCCTAACCCGTACGCTAACACTAACCCGCGCCCTCACACGCACGCTCCCCCTAAAGGGTTGCCGTACCCTCACCTGGACCCTAAACCGTCCCCGTCCCCTAACCCTAACCCTAGCCAGAACCCTAACCCTAACCCTTCCCCGAAGCCTGACCGTCACCCGTCCCCTAATCCTAACCCGTACGCTAACACTAACCCGCGCCCTCACACGCACGCTCCCCATAAAGCGTTGCCGTACCCTCACCTGGACCCTAAACCGTCCCCGTCCCCTAACCCTAACCCTAGCCCGAACCCTAACCCTAACCCTTCCCCGAAGCCTGACCCTCACCCGTCCCCTAATCCTAACCCGTACGCTAACACTAACCAGCGCCCTCCCATGCACGCTCCCCCTAAAGCGTTGCCGTACCCTCACCTGGACCCTAAACCGTCCCCGTCCCCTAACCCTAACCCTAGCCCGAACCCAAACCCTAACCCTTCCCCGAAGCCTGACCCTCACCCGTCCCCTAATCCTAACCCGTACGCTAACACTAACCCGCGCCCTCACACGCACGCTCCCCCTAAAGCGTTGCCGTACCCTCACCTGGACCCTAAACCATCCCCGTCCCCTAACCCTAACCCTAGCCAGAAACCTAACCCTAACCCTTCCGCGAAGCCTGACCCTCACCCGTCCCCTAATCCTAACCCGTACGCTAACACTAACCCGCGCCCTCACACGCACGCTCCCCCTAAAGCGTTGCCGTACCCTCACCTGGACCCTAAACCGTCCCCGTCCCCTAACCCTAACCCTAGCCCGAACCCTAACCCTAACCCTTCCCCGAAGCCTGACCCTCACCCGTCCCCTAATCCTAACCCGTACGCTATCACTCACCCGCACCCTCACACACACACTCCCCCTTAAGTGTTGCCGTACCCTCACCTGGACCCTAAACGGTCCCCGTCCCCTAACCCTAACCCTAGCCCGAACCCTAACCCTAACCCTTCCCCGAAGCCTGACCCTCACCCGTCCCCTAATCCTAACCCGTACGCTAACACTAACCCGCGCCCTCACACGCACGCTCCCCCTAAAGCGTTTCCGTACCCTCACCTGGACCGTAAACCGTCCCCGTCCCCTAACCCTAACCCTAGCCCGAACCCTAACCCTAACCCTTCCCCGAAGCCTGACCCTCACCCGTCCCCTAATCCTAACCCGTACGCTAACACTAACCCGCGCCCTCACACGCACGCTCCCCCTAAAGCGTTGCCGTACCCTCACCTGGACCCTAAACCGTCCCCGTCCCCTAACCCTAACCCTAGCCCGAACCGTAACCCTAACCCTTCCCTGAAGCCTGACCCTCACCCGTCCCCTAATCCTAACACGTACGCTAACACTAACCCGCGCCCTCACACGCACGCTCCCCGTAAAGGGTTGCCGTACCCTCACCTGGACCCTAAACCGTCCCCGTCCCCTAAGCCTAACCCTAGCCCGAACCCTAACCCTAACCCTTCCCCGAAGCCTGACCCTCACCCGTCCCCTAATCCTAACCCGTACGCTAACACTAACTCGCGCCCTCACACGCACGCTCCCCCTAAAGCGTTGCCGTACCCTCACCTGGACCCTAAACCGTCCCCGTCCCCTAACCCTAACCCTAGCCCGAACCCTAACCCTAACCCTTCCCCGAAGCCTGACCCTCACCCGTCCCCTAATCCTAACCCGTACGATAACAGTAACCCGCGCCCTCACACGCACGCTCCCCCTAAAGCGTTGCCGTACCCTCACCTGGACCCTAAACCGTCCCCGTCCCCTAACCCTAACCCTAGCCCGAACCCTAACCCTAACCCTTCCCCGAAGCCTGACCCTCACCCGTCCCCTAATCCTAACCCGTACGCTAACACTAACCCGTGCCCTCACACGCACGCTCCCCCTAAAGCGTTGCCGTACCCTCACCTGGACCCTAAACCGTCCCCGTCCCCTAACCCTAACCCTAGCCCGAACCCTAACCCTAACCCTTCCCCGAAGCCTGACCCTCACCCGTCCCCTAATCCTAACCCGTACGCTAACACTAACCCGCGCCCTCACACGCACGCTCCCCCTAAAGCGTTGCCGTACCCTCACCTGGACCCTAAACCGTCCCCGTCCCCTAACCCTAACCCTAGCCCGAACACTAACCCTAACGCTTCCCCGAAGCCTGACCCTCACACGTCCCCTAATCCTAACCCGTACGCTAACACTAACCCGCGCCCTCACACGCACGCTCCCCCTAAAGCGTTGCCGTACCCTCACCTGGACCCTAAACCGTCCCCGTCCCCTAACCCTAACCCTAGCCCGAACCCTAACCCTAACCCTTCACCGAAGCCTGACCCTCACCCGTCCCCTGATCCTAATCCTTACGCTAACACTAACCCGCGCCCTCACACGCACGCTCCCCCTAAAGCGTTGCCGTATCCTCACCTGGACCCTAAACCGTCCCCATCCCCTAACCCTAACCCTAGACCGAACCCTAACCCTAACCCTTCCCCGAAGCCTGACCCTCACCCGTCCCCTAATCCTAACCCGTACGCTAACACTAACCCGCGCTCTCACACGCACGCTCCCCCTAAAGCGTTGCCGTACCCTCACCTGGACCCTAAACCGTCCCCGTTCCCTAACCCTAACCCTAGCCCGAACCCTAACCCTAACCCTTCCCCGAAGCCTGACCCTCACCCGTCCCATAATCCTAACCCGTACGCTAACACTACCCCGCGCCCTCACACGCACGCTCCCCCTAAAGCGTTGCCTTACCCTCACCTGGACCCTAAACCGTCCCCGTCCCCTAACCCTAACCCTAGCCCGAACCCTAACCCTAACCCTTCCCCGAAGCCTGACCCTCACCCGTCCCCTAATCCTAACCCGTACACTAACACTAACCCGCGCCCTCACACGCACGCTCCCCCTAAAGCGTTGCTGTACCCTCACCTGGACCCTAAACCGTCCCCGGTCCTAACCCTAACCCTAGCCCGAACCCTAACCCTAACCCTTCCCCGAAGCCTGACCCTCACCCGTCCCCTAATCCTAACCCGTACGCTAACACTAACCCACGCCCTCACACACACGCTCCCCCTAAAGCGTTGCCGTACCCTCACCTGGACCCTAAACCGTCCCCATCCCCTAACCCTAACCCTAGTCCGAACCCTAACCCTAACCCTTCCCCGAAGCCTGACCCTCACCCGTCCCCTAATCCTAACCCGTACGCTAACACTAACCCGCGCCCTCACACACACGCTCCCCCTAAAGCGTTGCCGTACCCTCACCTGGACCCTAAACCGTCCCCGTCCCCTAACCCTAACCCTAGCCCGAACCCTAACCCTAACCCTTCCCCGAAGCCTGACCCTCACCCGTCCCCTAATCCTAACCCGTACGCTAACACTAACCCGCGCCCTCACACGCACGCTCCCCCTAAAGCGTTGCCGTACCCTCACCTGGACCCTAAACCGTCCCCATCCCCAACCCTAACCCTAGCCCGAACCCTAAACCTAACCCTTCCCCGAAGCCTGACCCTCACACGTCCCCTAATCCTAACCCGTACGCTAACACTAACCCGCGCCCTCACACGCACGCTCCCCCTAAAGCGTTGCCGTATCCTCACCTGGACCCTAAACCGTCCCCGTCCCCTAACCCTAACCCTAGCCCTAGCCCGAACCCTAACCCTAACCCTTCCCCGAAGCCTGACCCTCACCCGTCCCCTAATCCTAACCCGCACGCTAACTCTAACCCGCGCCCTCACACGCACGCTCCCGCAAAAGCGTTGCCGTACCCTCACGTGGACCCTAAACCGTCCCCGGTCCTAACCCTAACCCTAGCCCTAACCCTAACCCTAACCCTTCCCCGAAGCCTGACCCTCACCCGTCCCCTAATCCTAACCCGTACGCTAACACTAACCCGCGCCCTCACACGCACGCTCCCCCTAAAGCGTTGCCGTACCCTCACCTGGACCCTAAACCGTCCCCATCCCCTAACCCTAACCCTAGCCCGAACCCTAACCCTAACCCTTCCCCGAAGACTGACCCTCACACGTCCCCTAATCCTAACCCGTACGCTAACACTAACCCGCGCCCTCACACGCACGCTGCCCATAAAGCGTTGCCGTACCCTCACCTGGACCCTAAACCGTCCCCGTCCCCTAACCCTAACCCTAGCCCGAACCCTAACCCTAACCCTTCCCCGAAGCCTGACCCTCCCCCGTCCCCTAATCCTAACCCGTACGCTAACACTAACCCGCGCCCTCACACGCACGCTCCCCCTAAAGCGTTGCCGTACCCTCACGTGGACCCTAAACCGTCCCCGTCCCCTAACCCTAACCCTAGCCCGAACCCTAACCCTAACCCTTCCCCGAAGCCTGACCCTCACCCGTCCCCAAATCCTAAGCCGTACGCTAACACTAACGCGCGCCCTCACACGCACGCTCCCCCTAAAGCGTTGCCGTACCCTCACCTGGACCCTAAACCGTCCCCGTCCCCTAACCCTAACCCTAGCCCGAACCCTAACCCTAACACTTCCCCGAAGCCTGACCCTAACCCGTCCCCTAATCCTAACCCGTACGCTAACACTAACCAGCGCCCTCACACGCACGCTCCCCCTAAAGCGTTGCCGTACCCTCACCTGGACCCTATATCGTCCCCGTCCCCTAACCCTAACCCTAGCCCGAACCCTAAACCAAACCCTTCCCCGAAGCCTGACCCTCACCCGTCCCCTAATCCTAACCCGTACGCTAACACTAACCCGTGCCCTCACACGCACGCTGCCCCTAAAGCGTTGCCGTACCCTCACCTGGACCCTAAACCGTCCCCGACCACTAACCCTAACCCTAGCCCGAACCCTAACCCTAACCCTTCACCGAAGCCTGACCCTCACCCGTCCCCTAATCGTAACCCGTACGCTAACACTAACCCGTGCCCTCACACGCACGCTCACGCTAAAGCGTTGCCGTACCCTCACCTGGACCCTAAACCGTCCCCGTCCCCTAACCCTAACCCTAGCCCGAAACCTTACCCTAACCCTTCCCCGAAGCCTGACCCTCACCCGTCCCCTAATCCTAACCCGTACGCTAACACTAACCCGCGCCCTCACACGCACGCTCCCCCTAAAGGGTTGCCGTACCCTCACCTGGACCCTAAACCGTCCCCGTCCCCTAACCCTAACCCTAGCCCGAACCCTAACACTAACCCTTCCCCGAAGCCTGACCCTCACCCGTCCCCTAATCCTAACCCGTACGCTAACACTAACCCGCGCCCTCACACGCACGCTCCCCCTAAAGCGTTGCCGTACCCTCACCTGGACCCTAAACCGTCCCCGGTCCTAACCCTAACCCTAGCCCGAACCCTAACCCTAACCCTTCCCCGAAGCCTGACCCTCACCTGTCCCCTAATCCTAACCCGTACGCTAACACTAACCCGCGCCCTCACACGCACGCTCCCCCTAAAGCGTTGCCGTACCCTCACCTGGACCCTAAACCGTCCCCATCCCCTAACCCTAACCCTAGCCCGAACCCTAACCCTAACCCTTCCCCGAAGCCTGACCCTCACACGTCCCCTAATCCTAACCCGTACGCTAACACTAACCCGCGCCCTCACACGCACGCTCCCCCTAAAGCGTTGCCGTACCCTCACCTGGACCCTAAACCGTCCCCGTCCCCTAACCCTAACCCTAGCCCGAACCCTAACCCTAACCCTTCCCCGAAGCCTGACCCTCACCCGTCCCCTAATCCTAACCTGTACGCTAACACTAACACGCGCCCTCACATGCACGCTCCCCCTAAAGCGTTGCCGTACCCTCACCTGGACCCTAAACCGTCCCCGGTCCTAACCCTAACCCTAGCCCGAACCCTAACCCTAACCCTTCTCCGAAGCCTGACCCTCACCCGTCCCCTAATCCTAACCCGTACGCTAACACTAACCCGCGCCCTCACACGCACGCTCCCCCTAAAGCGTTGCCGTACCCTCACCTGGACCCTAAACCGTCCCCATCCCCTAACCCTATCCGTAGCCCGAACCCTAACCCTAACACTTCCCCGAAGCCTGACCCTCACACGTCCCCTAATCCTAACCCGTACGCTAACACTAACCCACGCCCTCACACGCACGCTCCCCCTAAAGCGTTGCCGTACCCTCACCTGGACCCTAAACCATCCCCGTCCCCTAACCCTAACCCTAGCCCGAACCCTAACCCTAACCCTTCCCCGAAGCCTGACCCTCACCCGTCCCCTAATCCTAACCCGTACGCTAACACTAACCCGCGCCCTCACACGCACGCTCCCCCTAAAGCTTTGCCGTACCCTCACCTGGACCCTAAACCGTCCCCGTCCTTTAACCTTACCCTAGCCCGAACCCTAACCCTAACCCTTCCCCGAAGCCTGACCCTCACCCGTCCCCTAATCCTAACCCGTACGCTAACACTAACCCGCGCCCTCACACGCACGCTCCCCCTAAAGCGTTGCCGTACCCTCACCTGCACCCGAAACCGTCCCCGTCCCCTAACCCTAACCCTAGCCCGAACCCTAACCCTAACCCTTCCCCGAAGCCTGACCCTCACCCGTCCCCTAATCCAAACCCGTACGCTAACACTAACCCGCGCCCTCACACGCACGCTCCCCCTAAAGCGTTGCCGTACCCTCACCTGGACCCTAAACCGTCCCCGTCCCCTAACCCTAACCCTAGCCCGAACCCTAACCCTAACCCTTCCCCGAAGCCTGACCCTCACCCGTCCCGTAATCCTAACCCGTACGCTAACACTAACCCGCGCCCTCACACGCACGCTCCCCCTAAAGCGTTGCCGTACCCTCACCTGGACCCTAAACCGTCCCCATCCCCTAACCCTAACCCTAGCCCGAACCCTAACCCTAACCCTTCCCCGAAGCCTGACCCTCACCCGTCCCCTAATCCTAACCCGTACGCTAACACTAACCCGCGCTCTCACACGCACGCTCCCCCTAAAGCGTTGCCGTACCCTCACCTGTACCCTAAACCGTCCCCGTCCCCTAACCCTAACCCTAGCCCGAACCCTAACCCTAACCCTTCCCCGAAGCCTGACCCTCACCCGTCCCATAATCCTAACCCGTACGCTAACACTACCCCGCGCCCTCACACGCACGCTCCCCCTAAAGCGTTGCCTTACCCTCACCTGGACCCTAAACCGTCCCCGTCCCCTAACCCTAACCCTAGCCCGAACCCTAACCCTAAGCCTTCCCCGAAGCCTGACCCTCACCCGTCACCTAATCCTAACCCGTACACTAACACTAACCCGCGCCCTCACACGCACGCTCCCCCTAAAGCGTTGCCGTACCCTCACCTGGACCCTAAACCGTCCCCGGTCCTAACCCTAACCCTAGCCCGAACCCTAACCCTAACCCTTCCCCGAAGCCTGACCCTCACCCGTCCCCTAATCCTAACCCGTACGCTAACACTAACCCGCGCCCTCACACACACGCTCCCCCTAAAGCGTTGCCGTACCCTCACCTGGACCCTAAACCGTCCCCGTCCCCTAACCCTAACCCTAGCCCGAACCCTAACCCTAACCCTTCCCCGAAGCCTGACCCTCACCCGTCCCCTAATCCTAACCCGTACGCTAACACTAACGCGCGCCCTCACATGCACGCTCCCCCTAAAGCGTTGCCGTACCCTCACCTGGACCCTAAACCGTCCCCATCCCCTAACCCTAACCGTAGCCCGAACCCTAACCCTAACCCTTCCCCGAAGCCTGACCCTCACCCGTCCCCTAATCCTAACCCGTACGCTAACACTAACCCGCGCCCTCACACGCACGCTCCCCCTAAAGCGTTGCCGTACCCTCACCTGGACCCTAAACCGTCCCCATCCCCTAACCCTAACCCTAGCCCGAACCCTAACACTAACCCATCCCTGAAGCCTGACCCTCAACCGTCCCCTACTCCTAACCCGTACGCTAACACTAACCCGCGCCCTCACACGCACGCTCCCCCTAAAGCGTTGCCGTATCCTCACCTGGACCCTAAACCGTCCCCGTCCCGTAACCCTACCCCTAGCCTGAACCCTAACCCTAACACTTCCCCGAAGCCTGACCCTCACCCGTCCCCTAATCCTAACCCGTACGCTAACACTAACCCGCGCCCTCACACGCACCCTCCCCCTAAAGCGTTTCATTACCCTCACCTGGACCCTAAACCGTCCCCGTCCCCTAAGCTTAACCCTAGCCCGAACCCTAACCCTAACCCTTCCCCGAAGCCTGACCCTCACCCGTCCCCTGATCCTAATCCTTACGCTAACACTAACCCGCGCCCTCACACGCACGCTCCCCCTAAAGCGTTGCCGTATCCTCACCTGGACCCTAAACCGTCCCCATCCCCTAACCCTAACCCTAGCCCGAACCCTAACCCTAACCCTTCCCCGAAGCCTGACCCTCACCCGTCCCCTAATCCTAACCCGTACGCTAACACTAACCCGCGCTCTCACACGCACGCTCCCCCTAAAGCGTTGCCGTACCCTCACCTGGACCCTAAACCGTCCCCGTTCCCTAACCCTAACCCTAGCCCGAACCCTAACCCTAACCCTTCCCCGAAGCCTGACCCTCACCCGTCCCATAATCCTAACCCGTACGCTAACACTACCCCGTGCCCTCACACGCACGCTCCCCCTAAAGCGTTGCCTTACCCTCACCTGGACCCTAAACCGTCCCCGTCCCCTAACCCTAACCCTAGCCCGAACCCTAACCCTAACCCTTCCCCGAAGCCTGACCCTCACCCGTCCCCTAATCCTAACCCGTACACTAACACTAACCCGCGCCCTCACACGCACGCTCCCCCTAAAGCGTTGCTGTACCCTCACCTGGACCCTAAACCGTCCCCGGTCCTAACCCTAACCCTAGCCCGAACCCTAACCCTAACCCTTCCCCGAAGCCTGACCCTCACCCGTCCCCTAATCCTAACCCGTACGCTAACACTAACCCACGCCCTCACACACACGCTCCCCCTAAAGCGTTGCCGTACCCTCACCTGGACCCTAAACCGTCCCCATCCCCTAACCCTAACCCTAGTCCGAACCCTAACCCTAACCCTTCCCCGAAGCCTGACCCTCACCCGTCCCCTAATCCTAACCCGTACGCTAACACTAACCCGCGCCCTCACACACACGCTCCCCCTAAAGCGTTGCCGTACCCTCACCTGGACCCTAAACCGTCCCCGTCCCCTAACCCTAACCCTAGCCCGAACCCTAACCCTAACCCTTCCCCGAAGCCTGACCCTCACCCGTCCCCTAATCCTAACCCGTACGCTAACACTAACCCGCGCCCTCACACGCACGCTCCCCCTAAAGCGTTGCCGTACCCTCACCTGGACCCTAAACCGTCCCCATCCCCAACCCTAACCCTAGCCCGAACCCTAAACCTAACCCTTCCCCGAAGCCTGACCCTCACACGTCCCCTAATCCTAACCCGTACGCTAACACTAACCCGCGCCCTCACACGCACGCTCCCCCTAAAGCGTTGCCGTATCCTCACCTGGACCCTAAACCGTCCCCGTCCCCTAACCCTAACCCTAGGCCTAGCCCGAACCCTAACCCTAACCCTTCCCCGAAGCCTGACCCTCACCCGTCCCCTAATCCTAACCCGCACGCTAACTCTAACCCGCGCCCTCACACGCACGCTCCCGCAAAAGCGTTGCCGTACCCTCACGTGGACCCTAAACCGTCCCCGGTCCTAACCCTAACCCTAGCCCTAACCCTAACCCTAACCCTTCCCCGAAGCCTGACCCTCACCCGTCCCCTAATCCTAACCCGTACGCTAACACTAACCCGCGCCCTCACACGCACGCTCCCCCTAAAGCGTTGCCGTACCCTCACCTGGACCCTAAACCGTCCCCATCCCCTAACCCTAACCCTAGCCCGAACCCTAACCCTAACCCTTCCCCGAAGACTGACCCTCACACGTCCCCTAATCCTAACCCGTACGCTAACACTAACCCGCGCCCTCACACGCACGCTGCCCATAAAGCGTTGCCGTACCCTCACCTGGACCCTAAACCGTCCCCGTCCCCTAACCCTAACCCTAGCCCGAACCCTAACCCTAACCCTTCCCAGAAGCCTGACCCTCCCCCGTCCCCTAATCCTAACCCGTACGCTAACACTAACCCGCGCCCTCACACGCACGCTCCCCCTAAAGCGTTGCCGTACCCTCACGTGGACCCTAAACCGTCCCCGTCCCCTAACCCTAACCCTAGCCCGAACCCTAACCCTAACCCTTCCCCGAAGCCTGACCCTCACCCGTCCCCAAATCCTAAGCCGTACGCTAACACTAACGCGCGCCCTCACACGCACGCTCCCCCTAAAGCGTTGCCGTACCCTCACCTGGACCCTAAACCGTCCCCGTCCCCTAACCCTAACCCTAGCCCGAACCCTAACCCTAACACTTCCCCGAAGCCTGACCCTCACCCGTCCCCTAATCCTAACCCGTACGCTAACACTAACCAGCGCCCTCACACGCACGCTCCCCCTAAAGCGTTGCCGTACCCTCACCTGGACCCTATATCGTCCCCGTCCCCTAACCCTAACCCTAGCCCGAACCCTAAACCAAACCCTTCCCCGAAGCCTGACCCTCACCCGTCCCCTAATCCTAACCCGTACGCTAACACTAACCCGTGCCCTCACACGCACGCTGCCCCTAAAGCGTTGCCGTACCCTCACCTGGACCCTAAACCGTCCCCGACCACTAACCCTAACCCTAGCCCGAACCCTAACCCTAACCCTTCCCCGAAGCCTGACCCTCACCCGTCCCCTAATCGTAACCCGTACGCTAACACTAACCCGTGCCCTCACACGCACGCTCACGCTAAAGCGTTGCCGTACCCTCACCTGGACCCTAAACCGTCCCCGTCCCCTAACCCTAACCCTAGCCCGAAACCTTACCCTAACCCTTCCCCGAAGCCTGACCCTCACCCGTCCCCTAATCCTAACCCGTACGCTAACACTAACCCGCGCCCTCACACGCACGCTCCCCCTAAAGGGTTGCCGTACCCTCACCTGGACCCTAAACCGTCCCCGTCCCCTAACCCTAACCCTAGCCCGAACCCTAACCCTAACCCTTCCCCGAAGCCTGACCCTCACCCGTCCCCTAATCCTAACCCGTACGCTAACACTAACCCGCGCCCTCACACGCACGCTCCCCCTAAAGCGTTGCCGTACCCTCACCTGGACCCTAAACCGTCCCCGGTCCTAACCCTAACCCTAGCCCGAACCCTAACCCTAACCCTTCCCCGAAGCCTGACCCTCACCTGTCCCCTAATCCTAACCCGTACGCTAACACTAACCCGCGCCCTCACACGCACGCTCCCCCTAAAGCGTTGCCGTACCCTCACCTGGACCCTAAACCGTCCCCATCCCCTAACCCTAACCCTAGCCCGAACCCTAACCCTAACCCTTCCCCGAAGCCTGACCCTCACACGTCCCCTAATCCTAACCCGTACGCTAACACTAACCCGCGCCCTCACACGCACGCTCCCCCTAAAGCGTTGCCGTACCCTCACCTGGACCCTAAACCGTCCCCGTCCCCTAACCCTAACCCTAGCCCGAACCCTAACCCTAACCCTTCCCCGAAGCCTGACCCTCACCCGTCCCCTAATCCTAACCTGTACGCTAACACTAACACGCGCCCTCACACGCACGCTCCCCCTAAAGCGTTGCCGTACCCTCACCTGGACCCTAAACCGTCCCCGGTCCTAACCCTAACCCTAGCCCGAACCCTAACCCTAACCCTTCTCCGAAGCCTGACCCTCACCCGTCCCCTAATCCTAACCCGTACGCTAACACTAACCCGCGCCCTCACACGCACGCTCCCCCTAAAGCGTTGCCGTACCCTCACCTGGACCCTAAACCGTCCCCATCCCCTAACCCTATCCGTAGCCCGAACCCTAACCCTAACACTTCCCCGAAGCCTGACCCTCACACGTCCCCTAATCCTAACCCGTACGCTAACACTAACCCACGCCCTCACACGCACGCTCCCCCTAAAGCGTTGCCGTACCCTCACCTGGACCCTAAACCATCCCCGTCCCCTAACCCTAACCCTAGCCCGAACCCTAACCCTAACCCTTCCCCGAAGCCTGACCCTCACCCGTCCCCTAATCCTAACCCGTACGCTAACACTAACCCGCGCCCTCACACGCACGCTCCCCCTAAAGCTTTGCCGTACCCTCACCTGGACCCTAAACCGTCCCCGTCCTTTAACCTTACCCTAGCCCGAACCCTAACCCTAACCCTTCCCCGAAGCCTGACCCTCACCCGTCCCCTAATCCTAACCCGTACGCTAACACTAACCCGCGCCCTCACACGCACGCTCCCCCTAAAGCGTTGCCGTACCCTCACCTGCACCCGAAACCGTCCCCGTCCCCTAACCCTAACCCTAGCCCGAACCCTAACCCGAACCCTAACCCTAACCCTTCCCCGAAGCCTGACCCTCACCCGTCCCCTAATCCAAACCCGTACGCTAACACTAACCCGCGCCCTCACACGCACGCTCCCCCTAAAGCGTTGCCGTACCCTCACCTGGACCCTAAACCGTCCCCGTCCCCTAACCCTAACCCTAGCCCGAACCCTAACCCTAACCCTTCCCCGAAGCCTGACCCTCACCCGTCCCGTAATCCTAACCCGTACGCTAACACTAACCCGCGCCCTCACACGCACGCTCCCCCTAAAGCGTTGCCGTACCCTCACCTGGACCCTAAACCGTCCCCATCCCCTAACCCTAACCCTAGCCCGAACCCTAACCCTAACCCTTCCCCGAAGCCTGACCCTCACCCGTCCCCTAATCCTAACCCGTACGCTAACACTAACCCGCGCTCTCACACGCACGCTCCCCCTAAAGCGTTGCCGTACCCTCACCTGTACCCTAAACCGTCCCCGTCCCCTAACCCTAACCCTAGCCCGAACCCTAACCCTAACCCTTCCCCGAAGCCTGACCCTCACCCGTCCCATAATCCTAACCCGTACGCTAACACTACCCCGCGCCCTCACACGCACGCTCCCCCTAAAGCGTTGCCTTACCCTCACCTGGACCCTAAACCGTCCCCGTCCCCTAAACCTAACCCTAGCCCGAACCCTAACCCTAAGCCTTCCCCGAAGCCTGACCCTCACCCGTCCCCTAATCCTAACCCGTACACTAACACTAACCCGCGCCCTCACACGCACGCTCCCCCTAAAGCGTTGCCGTACCCTCACCTGGACCCTAAACCGTCCCCGGTCCTAACCCTAACCCTAGCCCGAACCCTAACCCTAACCCTTCCCCGAAGCCTGACCCTCACCCGTCCCCTAATCCTAACCCGTACGCTAACACTAACCCGCGCCCTCACACACACGCTCCCCCTAAAGCGTTGCCGTACCCTCACCTGGACCCTAAACCGTCCCCGTCCCCTAACCCTAACCCTAGCCCGAACCCTAACCCTAACCCTTCCCCGAAGCCTGACCCTCACCCGTCCCCTAATCCTAACCCGTACGCTAACACTAACGCGCGCCCTCACATGCACGCTCCCCCTAAAGCGTTGCCGTACCCTCACCTGGACCCTAAACCGTCCCCATCCCCTAACCCTAACCGTAGCCCGAACCCTAACCCTAACCCTTCCCCGAAGCCTGACCCTCACCCGTCCCCTAATCCTAACCCGTACGCTAACACTAACCCGCGCCCTCACACGCACGCTCCCCCTAAAGCGTTGCCGTACCCTCACCTGGACCCTAAACCGTCCCCATCCCCTAACCCTAACCCTAGCCCGAACCCTAACACTAACCCATCCCTGAAGCCTGACCCTCAACCGTCCCCTACTCCTAACCCGTACGCTAACACTAACCCGCGCCCTCACACGCACGCTCCCCCTAAAGCGTTGCCGTATCCTCACCTGGACCCTAAACCGTCCCCGTCCCGTAACCCTACCCCTAGCCTGAACCCTAACCCTAACACTTCCCCGAAGCCTGACCCTCACCCGTCCCCTAATCCTAACCCGTACGCTAACACTAACCCGCGCCCTCACACGCACCCTCCCCCTAAAGCGTTTCATTACCCTCACCTGGACCCTAAACCGTCCCCGTCCCCTAAGCCTAACCCTAGCCCGAACCCTAACCCTAACCCTTCCCCGAAGCCTGACCCTCACCCGTCCCTTAATCCTAACCCGTACACTAACGCTAACCCGCGCCCTCACACGCACGCTCCCCCTAAAGCGTTGCCGTAACCTCACCTGGACACTAAACCGTCCCCGTCCCCTAACCCTAACCCTAGCCTGAACCCTAACCCTAACACTTCCCCGAAGCCTGACCCGCACCCGTCCCCTAATCCTAAGCCGTAAGTAACACTAACCCGCGCCCTCACACGCACTCTCCCCCTAAAGCGTTGCCGTACCCTCACCTGGACCCTAAACCATCCCCGTCCCCTAACCCTAACCCTAGCCCGAACCCTAACCCTAACCCTTCCCCGAAGCCTGACCCTCACCCGTCCCCTAATCCTAACCCGTACGCTAACACTAACCCGCGCCGTCACACGCAAGCTCCCCCTAAAGCGTTGCCGTACCGTCACCTGGACCCTAAACCGTCCCCGTCCCCTAACCCTAACCCTAGCCCGAACCCTAACCCTAACCCTTCCCCGAAGCCTGACCCTCACCCTTCCCCTAATCCTAACCCGTACGCTAACACTAATGCGCGCCCTCACACGCACGCTCCCCGTAAATCGTTGCCGTACCCTCACCTGGACCCTAAACCGTCCCCGTCCCCTAACCCTAACCCTAGCCCGAACCCTAACCCTAACCCTTCCCCGAAGCCTGACCCTCACCCGTCCCCTAATCCTAACCCGTACGCTAACAGTAACCCGCGCCCTCACACGCACGCTCCCCCTAAAGCGTTGCCGTACCCTCACCTGGACCCTAAACCGTCCCCGTCCCCTAACCCTAACCCTAGCCCGAACCCTAACCCTAACCCTTCCCCGAAGCCTGACCCTCTCCCGTCCCCTAATCCTAACCCGTACGCTAACACTAACCCGCGCCCTCACACGCACGCTCCCCCTAAAGCATTGACGTACCCTCACCTGGACCCTAAACCGTCCCCGTCCACTAAACCTAACCCTAGCCCGAACCCTAACCCTAACCCTTCCCCGAAGCCTGACCCTCACCCGTCCCCTAATCCTAACCCGTACGCTAACACTAACCCGCGCCCTCACACGCACGCTCCCCCTAAAGCGTTGCCGTACCCTCACCTGGACCCTAAACCGTCCCCGTCCCCTAACCCTAACCCTAGCCCGAACCCTAACCCTAACCCTTCCCCGAAGCCTGACCCTCACCCATCCCCTAATCCTAACCCGTACGCTAACACTAACCCACGCCCTCACACGCACGCTGCCCCTAAAGCGTTGCCGTACCCTCACCTGGACCCTAAACCGTCCCCGTCCCCTAACCCTAACCCTAGCCCGAACCCTAACCCTAACCCTTCCCCGAAGCCTGACCCTCACCCGTCCCCTAATCCTAAGCCGTACGCTAACACTAACGCGCGCCCTCACACGCACGCTCCCCCTAAAGCGTTGCCGTACCCTCACCTGGACCCTAAACCGTCCCCGTCCCCTAACCCTAACCCTAGCCCGAACCCTAAACCTAACCCTTCCCCGAAGCCTGACCCTCACCCGTCCCCTAATCCTAACCCGTACGCTAACACTAACCCGCGCCCTCACACGCACGCTCACCCTAAAGCGTTGCCGTACCCTCACCTGGACCCTAAACCGTCCCCGTCCCCTAACCCTAACCCTAGCCCGAACCTTTACCCTAACCCTTCCCCGAAGCCTGACCCTCACCCGTCCCCTAATCCTAACCCGTACGCTAACACTAACCCGCGCCCTCACACGCACGCTCCCCCTAAAGCGTTGCCGTACCCTCACCTGGACCCTAAACCGTCCCCGTCCCCTAACCCTAACCCTAGCCCGAACCCTAACCCTAACACTTCCCCGAAGCCTGACCCTCACCCGTCCCCTAATCCTAAGCCGTACGCTAACACTAACACGCGCCCTCACACGCACGCTCCCCCTAAAGCGTTGCCGTACCCTCACATGGACCCTAAACCGTCCCCGTCCCCAACCCTGACCCTAGCCCGAACCCTAACCCTAACCCTTCCCCGAAGCCTGACCCTCACCCGTCCCCTAATCCTAACCCGTACGCTAACACTAACCCGCGCCCTCACACGCACGCTCACCCTAAAGCGTTGCCGTACCCTCACCTGGACCCTAAACCGTCCCCGTCCCCTAACCCTAACCCTAGCCCGAACCCTTACCCTAACCCTTCCCCGAAGCCTGACCCTCACCCGTCCCCTAATCCTAACCCGTACGCTAACACTAACCCGCGCCCTCACACGCACGCTCCCCCTAAAGCGTTGCCGTACCCTCACCTGGACCCTAAACCGTCCCCGTCCCCTAACCCTAACCCTAGCCCGAACCCTAACCCTAACCCTTCCCCGAAGCCTGACCCTCACCCGTCCCCTAATCCTAACCCGTACGCTAACACTAACCGACGCCCTCACACGCACGCTCCCCCTAAAGCGTTGCCGTACCCTCACCTGGACCCTAAACCGTCCCCGTCCCCTAACCCTAACCCTAGCCCGAACCCTAACCCTAACCCTTCCCCGAAGCCTGACCCTCACCCGTCCCCTAATCCTAACCCGTACGCTAACACTAACCCGCGCCCTCACACGCACGCTCCCCCTAAAGTGTTGCCGTACCCTCACCTGGACCCTAAACCGTCCCCGTCCCCTAACCCTAACCCTAGCCCGAACCCTAACCCTAACCCATCCCCGAAACCTGACCCTCACCCGTACCATAATCCTAACCCATACGCTAACACTACCCCGCGCCCTCACAGTCACGCTCCCCCTAAAGCGTTGCCGTACACTCACCTGGACCCTAAACCGTCCCCATCCCCTAACCCTAACCCTAGCCCGAACCCTAACCCTAACCCTTCCCCGAAGCCTGACCCTCACAGGTCCCCTAATCCTAACCCATACGCTAACACTAACCCACGCCCTCACACGCACGCTGCCCCTAAAGCGTTGCCGTACCCTCACCTGGACCCTAAACCGTCCCCGTCCCCTAACCCTAACCCTAGCCCGAACCCTAACCCTAAACCTTCCCCGAAGCCTGACCCTCCCCCGTCCCCTAATCCTAACCCGTACGCTAACACTAACCCACGCCCTCACACGCACGCTCCCCGTAAAGCGTTGCCGTACCCTCACCTGGACCCTAAACCGTCCCGGGTCCTAACCCTAACCCTAGCGCGAACCCTAACCCTAACCCTTCCCCGAAGCCTGACCCTCACCCGTCCCCTAATCCTAACCCGTACGCTAACACTAACCCGTGCCCTCACACGCACGCTCCCCCTAAAGCGTTGCCGTACCCTCACCTGGACCCTAAACCGTCCCCGTCCCCTAAACCTAACCCTAGCCCGAACCCTAACCCTAACCCTTCCCCGAAGCCTGACCCTCACCCGTCCCCTAATCCTAACCCGTACGCTAACACTAACCCGCGCCCTCACACGCACACTCCCCCTAAAGCGTTGCCGTACCCTCACCTGGACCCTAAACCGTCCCCGTCCCCTAACCCTAACCCTAGCCCGAACCCTAACCCTAACACTTCCCCGAAGCCTGACCCTCACCCGTCCCCTAATCCTAACCCGTACGCTAACACTAACCCGCGCCCTCACACGCACGCTCCCCCTAAAGCGTTGCCGTACCCTCACCTGGACCCTATACCGTCCCCGTCCCCTAACCCTAACCCTAGCCCGAACCCTAAACCTAACCCTTCCCCGAAGCCTGACCCTCAACCGTCCCCTAATCCTAACCCGTACGCTAACACTAACCCGCGCCCTCACACGCACGCTCCCCCTAAAGCGTTGCCGTACCCTCACCTGGACCCTAAACCGTCCCCGTCCCCTAACCCTAACCCTAGCCCGAACCCTAACCCTAACCCTTCCCCGAAGCCTGACCCTCACCCGTCCCCTAATCCTAACCCGTACGCTAACACTAACCCACGCCCTCACACGCACGCTCACCCTAAAGCGTTGCCGTACCCTCACCTGGACCCTAAACCGTCCCCGTCCCCTAACCCTAACCCTAGCCCGAACCATAACCCTAACCCTTCCCCGAAGTCTGACCCTCACCCGTCCCCTAATCCTAACCCGTACGCTAACACTAACCCGCGCCCTCACACGCACGCTCCCCCTAAAGCGTTGCCGTATCCTCACCTGGACCCTAAACCGTCCCCGTCCCCTAACCCTACCCCTAGCCCGAACCCTAACCCTAACACTTCCCCGAAGCCTGACCCTCGCCCGTCCTCTAATCCTAACCCGTACGCTAACACTAACCCGCGCCCTCACACGCACGCTCCCCCTAAAGCGTTGCCGTACCCTCACCTGGACCCTAAACCGTCCCCGTCCCCTAACCCTAACCCTAGCCCGAACCCTAACCCGAAACCCTTCCCCGAAGCCTGACCCTCACCCGTCCCCTAATCCTAATCCGTACGCTAACACTAACCCGCGCCCTCACACGCACACTCCGCCTAAAGCGTTGCCATACCCTCACCTGGACCCTAAACCGTCCCCATTCCCTAACCCTAACCTTAGCCCGAACCCTAACCCTAACCCTTCCCCGAAGCCTGACCCTCACCCGTCCCCTAATCCTAACCCGTACGCTAACACTAAACCGCGCCCTCACACGCACGCTCCCCCTAAAGCGTTGCCGTACCATCACCTGGACCCTAAACCGTCCCCGTCCCCTAACCCTAACCCTAGCCCGAACACTAACCCTAACCCTTCCCCGAAGCCTGACCCTCACCCGTCCCATAATCCTAACCCGTACGCTAACACTACCCCGCGCCCTCACACGCACGCTCCCCCTAAAGCGTTGCCTTACCCTCACCTGGACCCTAAACCGTCCCCGTCCCCTAACCCTAACCCTAGCCCGAACCCTAACCCTAAACCTTCCCCGAAGCCTGACCCTCACCCGTCCCCTAACCCTAACCCGTACACTAACACTAACCCGCGCCCTCACACGCACGCTCCCCCTAAAGCGTTGCCGTACCCTCACTTGGACGCTAAACCTTCCCCGGTCCTAAACCTAACCCTAGCCCGAACCCTAACCCTAACCCTTCCCCGAAGCCTGACCCTCACCCGTCCCCTAATCCTAACCCGTACGCTAACACTAACCCGCGCCCTCACACACACGCTCCCCCTAAAGTGTTGCCGTACCCTCACCTGGACCCTAAACCGTCCCCGTCCCCTAACCCTAACCCTAGCCCGAACCCTAACCCTAACCCTTCCCCGAAGCCTGACCCTCACCCATCCCCTAATCCTAACCCTTTACGCGAACACTAACCCGCGCCCTCACACGCACGCTCCCCCTAAAGCGTTGCCGTACCCTCACCTGGACCCTAAACCGTCCCCATCCCCTAACCCTAACCCTAGCCCGAACCCTAACCCTAACCCTTCCCCGAAGCCTGACCCTCACCCGTCCCCTAATCCTAACCCGTACGCTAACACTAACCCGTGCCCTCACACGCACGCTCCCCCTAAAGCGTTGCCGTACCCTCACCTGGACCCTAAACCGTCCCCGTCCCCTAACCCTAACCCTAGCCCGAAACCTAACCCTAAACCTTCCCCGAAGCCTGACCCTCACCCGTCCCCTAATCCTAAACCGTACGCTAACACTAACCCGCGCCCTCATACGCACGCTCCCCCTAAAGCGTTGCCGTACCCTCACCTGGACCCTAAACCGTCCCCATCCCCTAACCCTAACCCTAGCCCGAACACTAACCCTAACCCTTCCCCGAACCCTGACCCTCACCTGTCCCCTAATCCTAACCCGTACGCTAACACTAACCCGCGCCCTCACACGCACGCTCCCCCTAAAGCATTGCCGTACCCTCACCTGGACCCTAAACCGTCCCCGTCCCCTAACCCTAACCCTAGCCCGAACCCTAACCCTATCCCTTCCCCGAAGCCTGACCCTCATCCGTCCCCTAATCCTAACCCGTACGCTAACACTAACCCTTGCCCTCACACGCACGCTCCCCCTAAAGCGTTGCCATACCCTCACCTGGACCCTAAACCGTCCCCATCCCCTAACCCTAACCCTAGCCCGAACCCTAACCCTTACCCTTCCCCGAAGCCTGACCCTCACCCGTCCCCTAATCCTAACCCGTACGCTAACACTAACCCTCGCCCTCACATGCACGCTCCCCCTAAAGCGTTGCCGTACCCTCACCTGGACCCTAAACCGTCCCCATCCCCTAACCCTAACCCTAGCCCCAACCCTAACACTAACCCTTCCCTGAAGCCTGACCCTCAACCGTCCCCTACTCCTAACCCGTACGCTAACACTAACCCACGCCCTCACACACACGCTCCCCCTAAAGCTTTGCCGTACCCTCACCTGGACTCTAAACCGTCCCTGTCCCTTAACCCTAACCCTAGCCCGACCCCTAACCCTAACCCTTCCCCGAACCCTGACCCTCACCCGTCCCCTAATCCTAACCCGTACGCTAACACTAACCCGCGCCCTCACACGCACGCTCCCCCTAAAGCGTTGCCGTATCCTCACCTGGACCCTAAACCGTCCCCGTCCCCTAACCCTACCCCTAGCCCGAACCCTAACCCTAACACTTCCCCGAAGCCTGACCCTCGCCCGTCCCCTAATCCTAACCCGTACGCTAACACTAACCCGCGCCCTCACACGCACCCTCCCCCTAAAGCGTTGCCGTACCCTCACCTGGACCCTAAACCGTCCCCTTCCCCTAAGCCTAACCCTAGCCCGAACCCTAACCCTAACCCTTCCCCGAAGCCTGACACTCACCCGTCCCTTAATCCTAACCCGTACACTAACACTAACCCGCGCCCTCACACGCACGCTCCCCCTAAAGCGTTGCCGTAAACTCACCTGGACACTAAACCGTCCCCGTCCCCTAACCCTAACCCTAGCCAGAACCCTAACCCTAACCCTTCCCCGAAGCCTGACCCGCACCCGTCCCCTAATCCTAAGCCGTAAGTAACACTAACCCGCGCCCTCACACGCACGCTCCCCCTAAAGCGTTGCCGTACCCTCACCTGGACCCTAAACCATCCCCGTCCCCTAACCCTAACCCTAGCCCGAACCCTAACCCTAACCCTTCCCCGAAGCCTGACCCTCACCCGTCCCCTAATCCTAACCCGTACGCTAACACTAACCCGCGCCCTCACACGCACGCTCCCCCTAAAGCGTTGCCGTACCCTCACCTGGACCCTAAACCGTCCCCATCCCCTAACCCTAACCCTAGCCCGAACCCTAACCCTAACCCTTCCCCGAACCCTGACCCTCACCTGTCCCCTAATCCTAACCCGTACGCTAACACTAACCCGCGCCCTCACACGCACGCTCCCCCTAAAGCAGTGCCGTACCCTCACCTGGACCCTAAACCGTCCCCGTCCCCTAACCCTAACCCTAGCCCGAACCCTAACCCTATCCCTTCCCCGAAGCCTGACCCTCACCCGTCCCCTAATCCTAACCCGTACGCTAACACTAACCCTCGCCCTCACATGCACGCTCCCCCTAAAGCGTTGCCGTACCCTCACCTGGACCCTAAACCGTCCCCATCCCCTAACCCTAACCCTAGCCCGAACCCTAACACTAACCCTTCCCTGAAGCCTGACCCTCAACCGTCCCCTACTCCTAACCCGTACGCTAACACTAACCCACGCCCTCACACACACGCTCCACCTAAAGCTTTGCCGTACCCTCACCTGGACTCTAAACCGTCCCTGTCCCGTAACCCTAACCCTAGCCCGACCCCTAAGCCTAACCCTTCCCCGAACCCTGACCCTCACCCGTCCCCTAATCCTAACCCGTACGCTAACACTAACCCGCGCCCTCACACGCACGCTCCCCCTAAAGCGTTGCCGTATCCTCACCTGGACCCTAAACCGTCCCCGTCCCCTAACCCTACCCCTAGCCCGAACCCTAACCCTAACACTTCCCCTAGCCTGACCCTCGCCCGTCCCCTAATCCTAACCCGTACGCTAACACTAACCCGCGCCCTCACACGCACCCTCCCCCTAAAGCGTTGCCGTACCCTCACCTGGACCCTAAACCGTCCCCGTCCCCTAAGCCTAACCCTAGCCCGAACCCTAACCCTAACCCTTCCCCGAAGCCTGACCCTCAACCGTCCCTTAATCCTAACCCGTACACTAACACTAACCCGCGCCCTCACACGCACGCTCCCCCTAAAGCGTTGCCGTAAACTCACCTGGACACTAAACCGTCCCCATCCCCTAACCCTAACCCTAGCCTGAACCCTAACCCTAACCCTTCCCCGAAGCCTGACCCGCACCCGTCCCCTAATCCTAAGCCGTAAGTAACACTAACCCGCGCCCTCACACGCACTCTCCCCCGAAAGCGTTGCCGTACCCTCACCTGGACCCTAAACCATCCCCGTCCCCTAACCCTAACCCTAGCCCGAACCCTAACCCTAACGCTTCCCCGAAGCCTGACCCTCACCCGTCCCCTAATCCTAACCCGTACGCTAACACTAACCCGCGCCGTCACACGCAAGCTCCCCCTAAAGCGTTGCCGTACCGTCACCTGGACCCTAAACCGTCTCCGTCCCCTAACCCTAACCCTAGCCCGAACCCTAACCCTAACCCTTCCCCGAAGCCTGACCCTCACCCTTCCCCTAATCCTAACCCGTACGCTAACACTAACGCGCGCCCTCACACGCACGCTCCCCCTAAAGCGTTGCCGTACCCTCACCTGGACCCTAAACCGTCCCCGTCCCCTAACCCTAACCCTAGCCCGAACCCTAACCCTAACCCTTCCCCGAAGCCTGACCCTCACCCGTCCCCTAATCCTAACCCGTACGCTAACACTAACCCACGCCCTCACACGCACGCTCCCCCTAAAGCGTTGCCGTACCCTCACCTGGACCCTAAACCGTCCCCGACCCCTAACCCTAACCCTAGCCCGTACCCTAACCCTAACCCTTCCCCGAAGGCTGACCCTCACCCGTCCCCTAATCCTAACCCGTACGCTAACACTAACCCGCGCCCTCACATGCACGCTCTCCCTAAAGCTTTGCCGTACCCTCACCTGGACCCTAAACCGTCCCCGTCCCCTAACCCTAACCCTAGCCCGAACCCTAACCCTAACCCTTCCCCGAAGCCTGACCCTCACCCGTCCCCTAATCCTAACCCGTACGCTAACACTAACCCGCGCCCTCACATGCACGCTCCCCCTAAAGCATTGCCGTACCCTCACCTGGACCCTAAACCGTCCCCGTCCCCTAACCCTAACCCTAGCCCGAACCCTAACATTAACCCTTCCCCGAAGCCTGACCCTCACCCGTCCCCTAATCCTAACCCGTACGCTAACACTAACCCGCGCGCTCACACGAACGCTCCCCCTAAATCGTTGCCGTACCCTCACCTGGACCCTAAACCGTCCCTGTCCCCTAACCCTAACCATAGCCCGAACCCTAACCCTAACCCTTCCGCGAAGCCTGACCCTCAACCGTCCCCTAATCCTAACCCGTACGCTAACAGTAACCCGCGCCCTCACACGCACGCTCCCCCTAAAGCGTTGCCGTACCCTCACCTGGACCCTAAACCGTCCCCGTCCCCTAACCCTAACCCTAGCCCGAACCCTAACCCTAACTCTTCCCCGAAGCCTGACCCTCTCCCGTCCCCTAATCCTAACCCGTACGCTAACACTAACCCGCGCCCTCACACGCACGCTCCCCCTAAAGCATTGCCGTACCCTCACCTGGACCCTAAACCGTCCCCATCCCCTAAACCTAACCCTAGCCCGAACCCTAACCCTAACCCTTCCCCGAAGCCTGACCCTCACCCGTCCCCTAATCCTAACCCGTACGCTAACACTAACCCGCGCCCTCAGACACACGCTCCCCCTAAAGCGTTGCCGTACCCTCACCTGGACCCTAAACCGTCCCCGTCCCCTAACCCTAACCCTAGCCCGAACCCTAACCCTAACCCTTCCCCGAAGCCTGACCCTCACACGTCCCCTAATCCTAACCCGTACGCTAACACTAACCCGCGCCCTCACACGCACGCTGCCCCTAAAGCGTTGCCGTACCCTCACCTGGACCCTAAACCGTCCCCGTCCCCTAACCCTAACCCTAGCCCGAACCCTAACCCTAACCCTTCCCCGAAGCCTGACCCTCACCCGTCCCCTAATCCTAAGCCGTACGCTAACACTAACGCGCGCCCTCACACGCACGCTCCCCCTAAAGCGTTGCCGTACCCTCACCTGGACCCTAAACCGTCCCCGTCCCCGTCCCCTAACCCTAGCCCGAACCCTAACCCTAACCCTTCCCCGAAGCCTGACCCTCACCCGTCCCCTAATCCTAACCCGTACGCTAACACTAACCCGCGCCCTCACACGCACGCTCACCCTAAAGCGTTGCCGTACCCTCACCTGGACCCTAAACCGTCCCCGTCCCCTAACCCTAACCCTAGCCCGAACCTTTACCCTAACCCTTCCCCGAAGCCTGACCCTCACCCGTCCCCTAATCCTAACCCGTACGCTAACACTAACCCGCGCCCTCACACGCACGCTCCCCCTAAAGCGTTGCCATACCCTCACCTGGACCCTAAACCGTCCCCGTCCCCTAACCCTAACCCTAGCCCGAACCCTAACCCTAACCCTTCCCCGAAGCCTGACCCTCACCCGTCCCCTAATCCTAACCCGTACGCTAACACTAACCCACGCCCTCACACGCACGCTCCCCCTAAAGCGTTTCCGTACCCTCACCTGGACCGTAAACCGTCCCCGTCCCCTAACCCTAACCCTAGCCCGAACCCTAACCCTAACCCTTCCCCGAAGCCTGACCCTCACCCGTCCCCTAATCCTAACCCGTACGCTAACACTAACCCGCGCCCTCACACGCACGCTCCCCCTAAAGTTTTGCCGTACCCTCACCTGGACCCTAAGCCGTCCCCGTCCCCTAACCCTAACCCTAGACCGAACCCTAACCCTAACCCTTCCCCGAAGCCTGACCCTCACCCGTACCATAATCCTAACCCGTACGCTAACACTACCCCGCGCCCTCACAGTCACGCTCCCCCTGAAGCGTTGGAGTACACTCACCTGGACCCTAAACCGTCCCCGTCCCCAAACCCTAACCCTAGCCCGAACCCTAACCCTAAACCTTCCCCGAAGCCTGACCCTCCCCCGTCCCCTAATCCTAACGCGTACGCTAACACTAACCCGCGCCCTCACACGCACGCTCCCCCTAAAGCGTTGCCGTACCCTCACCTGGACCCTAAACCGTCCCCGGTCCTAACCCTAACCCTAGCCCGAACCCTAACCCTAACCCTTCCCCGAAGCCTGACCCTCACCCGTCCCTTAATCCTAACCCGTACGCTAACACTAACCCGCGCCCTCACACGCACGCTCCCCCTAAAGCGTTGCCGTACCCTCACCTGGACCCTAAACCGTCCCCATCCCCAACCCTAACCCTAGTCCGAACCCTAAACCTAACCCTTCCCCGAAGACTGACCCTCACACGTCCCATAATCCTAACCCGTACGCTAACACTAACCCGCGCCCTCACACGCACGCTCCCCCTGAAGCGTTGCCGTACCCTCACCTGGACCCTAAACCGTCCCCGTCCCCTAACCCTAACCCTAGCCCGAACCCTAACCCTAACCCTTCCCCGAAGCCTGACCCTCACCCGTCCCCTAATCCTAACCCGTACGCTAACACTAACCCGCGCCCTCACACGCACGCTCCCCCTAAAGCGTTGCCGTACCCTCACCTGGACCCTAAACCGTCCCCATCCCCTAACCCTAACCGTAGCCCGAACCCTAACCCTAACCCTTCCCCGAAGCCTGACCCTCACACATCCCCGAATCCTAACCCGTACGCTAACACTAACCCACGCCCTCACACGCACGCTCCCCCTAAAGCGTTGCCGTACCCTCACCTGGACCCTAAACCATCCCCGTCCCCTATCGGTAACCCTAGCCCGAACCCTATCCCTAACCCTTCCCCGAAGCCTGACCCTCACCCGTCCCCTAATCCTAACCCGTACGCTAACACTAACACGCGCCCTCACACGCACGCTCCCCCTAAAGTGTTGCCGTACCCTCACCTGGACCCTAAACCGTCCCCGGTCCTAACCCTAACCCTAGCCCGAACCCTAACCCTAACCCTTCCCCGAAGCCTGACCCTCACCCGTCCCCTAATCCTAACCCGTACGCTAACACTAACCCGCGCCCTCACACGCACGCTCCCCCTAAAGCGTTGCCGTACCCTCACCTGGACCCTAAACCGTCCCCATCCCCTAACCCTAACCGTAGCCCGAACCCTAACCCTAACCCTTCCCCGAAGCCTGACCCTCACACGTCCCCTAATCCTAACCCGTACGCTAACACTAACCCGCACCCTCACACGCACGCTGCCCCTAAAGCGTTGCCGTACCCTCACCTGGACCCTAAACCGTCCCCGTCCCCTAACCCTAACCCTAGCCCGAACCCTAACCCTAACCCTTCCCCGAAGCCTGACCCTCCCCCGTCCCCTAATCCTAACCCGTACGCTAACACTAACCCGCGCCCTCACACGCACGCTCCCCCTAAAGCGTTGCCGTACCCTCACCTGGACCCTAAACCGTCCCCGGTCCTAACCCTAACCCTAGCCCGAACCCTAACCCTAACCCTTCCCCGAAGCCTGACCCTCACCCGTCCCCTAATCCTAACCCGTACGCTAACACTACCCCGCGCCCTCACACGCACGCTGCCCCTAAAGCGTTGCCGTACCCTCACCTGGACCCTAAACCGTCCCCGTCCCCTAATCCTAACCCTTCCCTGAAGCCTGACCCTCACCCGTCCCCTAATCCTAACCCGTACGCTAACACTAACCCGCGCCCTCACACGCACGCTCCCCCTAAAGCGTTGCCGTACCCTGACCTGGACCCTAAACCGTCCCCGTCCCCTAACCCTAACTCTAGCCCGAACCCTAACCCTAACCCTTCCCCGAAGGCTGACTCTCACCTTTCCCCTAATCCTAACCCGTACGCTAACACTAACCCGCGCCCTCACACGCACGCTCCCCCTAAAGCGTTGCCGTACCCTCACCTGGACCCTAAACCGTCCCCGTCCCCTAACCGTAACCCTAGCCCGAACCCTAACCCTAACCCTTCCCCGAAGCCTGACCCTCACCCGTCCCATAATCCTAACCCGTACGCTAACACTAACCTGCGCCCTCACACGCACGCTCCCCCTAAAGCGTTGCCGTACCCTCACCTGGACCCTAAACCGTCCCCGTCCCCTAACCCTAACCCTAGCCCGAACCCTAACCCTAACCCTTCCCCGAAGCCTGACCCTCACCCGTCCCCTAATCCTAACCCGTACGCTAACACTAACCCGCGCCCTCACACGCACGCTCCCCCTAAAGCGTTGCCGTACCCTCACCTGGACCCTAAACCGTCCCCGTCCCCTAACCCTAACCCTAGCCCGAACCCTAACCCTAACCCTTCCCCGAAGCCTGACCCTCCCGCGTCCCCTAATACTAACCCGTACGCTAACACTAACCCGCGCCCTCACACGCACGCTCCCCCTAAAGCATTGCCGTACCCTCACCTGGACCCTAAACCGTCCCCGTCCCCTAACCCTAACCCTAGCCCGAACCCTAACCCTAACCCTTCCCCGAAGCCTGACCCTCACCCGTCCCCTAATCCTAAGCCGTACGCTAACACTAACTCGCGCCCTCACACGCACGCTCCCCCTAAAGAGTTGCCGTACCCTCACCTGGACCCTAAACCGTCCCCGTCCCCTAACCCTAACCCTAGCCCAAACCCTAACACTAACACTTCCCCGAAGCCTGACCCTCACCCGTCCCATAATCCTAACCCGTACGCTAACACTAACCCGCGCCCTCACACGCACACTCCCCCTAAAGCGTTGCCGTACCCTCACCTGGACCCTATACCGTCCCCGTCCCCTAACCCTAACCCTAGCCCGAACCCTAAACCTAACCCTTCCCCGAAGCCTGACCCTCAACCGTCCCCTAATCCTAACCCGTACGCTAACACTAACCCGCGCCCTCACACGCACGCTCCCCCTAAAGCGTTGCCGTACCCTCACCTGGACCCTAAACCGTCCCCATCCCCTAACCCTAACCGTAGCCCGAACCCTAACCCTAACCCTTCCCCGAAGCCTGACCCTCACACATCCCCGAATCCTAACCCGTACGCTAACACTAACCCACGCCCTCACACGCACGCTCCCCCTAAAGCGTTGCCGTACCCTCACCTGGACCCTAAACCATCCCCGTCCCCTATCGGTAACCCTAGCCCGAACCCTATCCCTAACCCTTCCCCGAAGCCTGACCCTCACCCGTCCCCTAATCCTAACCCGTACGCTAACACTAACACGCGCCCTCACACGCACGCTCCCCCTAAAGTGTTGCCGTACCCTCACCTGGACCCTAAACCGTCCCCGGTCCTAGCCCTAACCCTAGCCCGAACCCTAACCCTAACCCTTCCCCGAAGCCTGACCCTCACCCGTCCCCTAATCCTAACCCGTACGCTAACACTAACCCGCGCCCTCACACGCACGCTCCCCCTAAAGCGTTGCCGTACCCTCACCTGGACCCTAAACCGTCCCCATCCCCTAACCCTAACCGTAGCCCGAACCCTAACCCTAACCCTTCCCCGAAGCCTGACCCTCACACGTCCCCTAATCCTAACCCGTACGCTAACACTAACCCGCGCCCTCACACGCACGCTGCCCCTAAAGCGTTGCCGTACCCTCACATGGACACTAAACCGTCCCCGTCCCCTAACCCTAACCCTAGCCCGAACCCTAACCCTAACCCTTCCCCGAAGCCTGACCCTCCCCCGTCCCCTAATCCTAACCCGTACGCTAACACTAACCCGCGCCCTCTCACGCACGCTCCCCTTAAAGCATTGCCGTACCCTTACCTGGACCCTAAACCGTCCCCGGTCCTAACCTTAACCCTAGCCCGAACCCTAACCCTAACCCTTCCCCGAAGCCTGACCCTCACCCGTCCCCTAATCCTAACCCGTACGCTAACACTAACCCGCGCCCTCACACGCACGCTCCCCCTAAAGCGTTGCCGTACCCTCACCTGGACCCTAAACCGTCCCCGGTCCTAACCCTAACCCTAGCCCGAACCCTAACCCTAACCCTTCCCCGAAGCCTGACCCTCACCCGTCCCCTAATCCTAACCCGTACGCTAACACTACCCCGCGCCCTCACACGCACGCTGCCCCTAAAGCGTTGCCGTACCCTCACCTGGACCCTAAACCGTCCCCGTCCCCTAATCCTAACCCTTCCCTGAAGCCTGACCCTCACCCGTCCCCTAATCCTAACCCGTACGCTAACACTAACCCGCGCCCTCACACGCACGCTCCCCCTAAAGCGTTGCCGTACCCTCACCTGGACCCTAAACCGTCCCCGTCCCCTAACCGTAACCCTAGCCCGAACCCTAACCCTAACCCTTCCCCGAAGCCTGACCCTCACCCGTCCCATAATCCTAACCCGTACGCTAACACTAACCTGCGCCCTCACACGCACGCTCCCCCTAAAGCGTTGCCGTACCCTCACCTGGACCCTAAACCGTCCCCGTCCCCTAACCCTAACCCTAGCCCGAACCCTAACCCTAACCCTTCCCCGAAGCCTGACCCTCCCGCGTCCCCTAATACTAACCCGTACGCTAACACTAACCCGCGCCCTCACACGCACGCTCCCCCTAAAGCATTGCCGTACCCTCACCTGGACCCTAAACCGTCCCCGTCCCCTAACCCTAACCCTAGCCCGAACCCTAACCCTAACCCTTCCCCGAAGCCTGACCCTCACCCGTCCCCTAATCCTAAGCCGTACGCTAACACTAACGCGCGCCCTCACACGCACGCTCCCCCTAAAGCGTTGCCGTACCCTCACCTGGACCCTAAACCGTCCCCGTCCCCTAACCCTAACCCTAGCCCAAACCCTAACACTAACACTTCCCCGAAGCCTGACCCTCACCCGTCCCATAATCCTAACCCGTACGCTAACACTAACCCGCGCCCACACACGCACGCTCCCCCTAAAGCGTTGCCGTACCCTCACCTGGACCCTATACCGTCCCCGTCCCCTAACCCTAACCCTAGCCCGAACCCTAAACCTAACCCTTCCCCGAAGCCTGACCCTCAACCGTCCCCTAATCCTAACCCGTACGCTAACACTAACCCGCGCCCTCACACGCACGCTCCCCCTAAAGCGTTGCCGTACCCTCACCTGGACCCTAAACCGTCCCCATCCCCTAACCCTAACCGTAGCCCGAACCCTAACCCTAACCCTTCCCCGAAGCCTGACCCTCACACATCCCCGAATCCTAACCCGTACGCTAACACTAACACACGCCCTCACACGCACGCTCCCCCTAAAGCGTTGCCGTACCCTCACCTGGACCCTAAACCATCCCCGTCCCCTATCGGTAACCCTAGCCCGAACCCTATCCCTAACCCTTCCCCGAAGCCTGACCCTCACCCGTCCCCTAATCCTAACCCGTACGCTAACACTAACACGCGCCCTCACACGCACGCTCCCCCTAAAGTGTTGCCGTACCCTCACCTGGACCCTAAACCGTCCCCGGTCCTAACCCTAACCCTAGACCGAACCCTAACCCTAACCCTTCCCCGAAGCCTGACCCTCACCCGTCCCCTAATCCTAACCCGTACGCTAACACTAACCCGCGCCCTCACACGCACGCTCCCCCTAAAGCGTTGCCGTACCCTCACCTGGACCCTAAACCGTCCCCATCCCCTAACCCTAACCGTAGCCCGAACCCTAACCCTAACCCTTCCCCGAAGCCTGACCCTCACACGTCCCCTAATCCTAACCCGTACGCTAACACTAACCCGCGCCCTCACACGCACGCTGCCCCTAAAGCGTTGCCGTACCCTCACATGGACACTAAACCGTCCCCGTCCCCTAACCCTAACCCTAGCCCGAACCCTAACCCTAACCCTTCCCCGAAGCCTGACCCTCCCCCGTCCCCTAATCCTAACCCGTACGCTAACACTAACCCGCGCCCTCTCACGCACGCTCCCCTTAAAGCATTGCCGTACCCTTACCTGGACCCTAAACCGTCCCCGGTCCTAACCTTAACCCTAGCCCGAACCCTAACCCTAACCCTTCCCCGAAGCCTGACCCTCACCCGTCCCCTAATCCTAACCCGTACGCTAACACTAACCCGCGCCCTCACACGCACGCTCCCCCTAAAGCGTTGCCGTACCCTCACCTGGACCCTAAACCGTCCCCGGTCCTAACCCTAACCCTAGCCCGAACCCTAACCCTAACCCTTCCCCGAAGCCTGACCCTCACCCGTCCCCTAATCCTAACCCGTACGCTAACACTACCCCGCGCCCTCACACGCACGCTGCCCCTAAAGCGTTGCCGTACCCTCACCTGGACCCTAAACCGTCCCCGTCCCCTAATCCTAACCCTTCCCTGAAGCCTGACCCTCACCCGTCCCCTAATCCTAACCCGTACGCTAACACTAACCCGCGCCCTCACACGCACGCTCCCCCTAAAGCGTTGCCGTACCCTCACCTGGACCCTAAACCGTCCCCGTCCCCTAACCGTAACCCTAGCCCGAACCCTAACCCTAACCCTTCCCCGAAGCCTGACCCTCACCCGTCCCATAATCCTAACCCGTACGCTAACACTAACCTGCGCCCTCACACGCACGCTCCCCCTAAAGCGTTGCCGTACCCTCACCTGGACCCTAAACCGTCCCCGTCCCCTAACCCTAACCCTAGCCCGAACCCTAACCCTAACCCTTCCCCGAAGCCTGACCCTCCCGCGTCCCCTAATACTAACCCGTACGCTAACACTAACCCGCGCCCTCACACGCACGCTCCCCCTAAAGCATTGCCGTACCCTCACCTGGACCCTAAACCGTCCCCGTCCCCTAACCCTAACCCTAGCCCGAACCCTAACCCTAACCCTTCCCCGAAGCCTGACCCTCACCCGTCCCCTAATCCTAAGCCGTACGCTAACACTAACGCGCGCCCTCACACGCACGCTCCCCCTAAAGCGTTGCCGTACCCTCACCTGGACCCTAAACCGTCCCCGTCCCCTAACCCTAACCCTAGCCCAAACCCTAACACTAACACTTCCCCGAAGCCTGACCCTCACCCGTCCCATAATCCTAACCCGTACGCTAACACTAACCCGCGCCCACACACGCACGCTCCCCCTAAAGCGTTGCCGTACCCTCACCTGGACCCTATACCGTCCCCGTCCCCTAACCCTAACCCTAGCCCGAACCCTAAACCTAACCCTTCCCCGAAGCCTGACCCTCAACCGTCCCCTAATCCTAACCCGTACGCTAACACTAACCCGCGCCCTCACACGCACGCTCCCCCTAAAGCGTTGCCGTACCCTCACCTGGACCCTAAACCGTCCCCATCCCCTAACCCTAACCGTAGCCCGAACCCTAACCCTAACCCTTCCCCGAAGCCTGACCCTCACACATCCCCGAATCCTAACCCGTACGCTAACACTAACACACGCCCTCACACGCACGCTCCCCCTAAAGCGTTGCCGTACCCTCACCTGGACCCTAAACCATCCCCGTCCCCTATCGGTAACCCTAGCCCGAACCCTATCCCTAACCCTTCCCCGAAGCCTGACCCTCACCCGTCCCCTAATCCTAACCCGTACGCTAACACTAACACGCGCCCTCACACGCACGCTCCCCCTAAAGTGTTGCCGTACCCTCACCTGGACCCTAAACCGTCCCCGGTCCTAACCCTAACCCTAGACCGAACCCTAACCCTAACCCTTCCCCGAAGCCTGACCCTCACCCGTCCCCTAATCCTAACCCGTACGCTAACACTAACCCGCGCCCTCACACGCACGCTCCCCCTAAAGCGTTGCCGTACCCTCACCTGGACCCTAAACCGTCCCCATCCCCTAACCCTAACCGTAGCCCGAACCCTAACCCTAACCCTTCCCCGAAGCCTGACCCTCACACGTCCCCTAATCCTAACCCGTACGCTAACACTAACCCGCGCCCTCACACGCACGCTGCCCCTAAAGCGTTGCCGTACCCTCACATGGACACTAAACCGTCCCCGTCCCCTAACCCTAACCCTAGCCCGAACCCTAACCCTAACCCTTCCCCGAAGCCTGACCCTCCCCCGTCCCCTAATCCTAACCCGTACGCTAACACTAACCCGCGCCCTCTCACGCACGCTCCCCTTAAAGCATTGCCGTACCCTTACCTGGACCCTAAACCGTCCCCGGTCCTAACCTTAACCCTAGACCGAACCCTAACCCTAACCCTTCCCCGAAGCCTGACCCTCACCCGTCCCCTAATCCTAACCCGTACGCTAACACTAACCCGCGCCCTCACACGCACGCTCCCCCTAAAGCGTTGCCGTACCCTCACCTGGACCCTAAACCGTCCCCATCCCCTAACCCTAACCCTAGCCCGAACCCTAACCCTAACCCTTCCCCGAAGCCTGACCCTCACACGTCCCCTAATCCTAACCCGTACGCTAACACTAACCCGCACCCTCACACGCACGCTGCCCCTAAAGCGTTGCCGTACCCTCACCTGGACCCTAAACCGTCCCCGTCCCCTAACCCTAACCCTAGCCCGAACCCTAACCCTAACCCTTCCCCGAAGCCTGACCCTCCCCCGTCCCCTAATCCTAACCCGTACGCTAACACTAACCCGCGCCCTCACACGCACGCTCCCCCTAAAGCGTTGCCGTACCCTCACCTGGACCCTAAACCGTCCCCGGTCCTAACCCTAACCCTACCCCGAACCCTAACCCTAACCCTTCCCCGAAGCCTGACCCTCACCCGTCCCCTAATCCTAACCCGTACGCTAACACTACCCCGCGCCCTCACACGCACGCTGCCCCTAAAGCGTTGCCGTACCCTCACCTGGACCCTAAACCGTCCCCGTCCCCTAATCCTAACCCTTCCCTGAAGCCTGACCCTCACCCGTCCCCTAATCCTAACCCGTACGCTAACACTAACCCGCGCCCTCACACGCACGCTCCCCCTAAAGCGTTGCCGTACCCTCACCTGGACCCTAAACCGTCCCCGTCCCCTAACCCTAACTCTAGCCCGAACCCTAACCCTAACCCTTCCCCGAAGGCTGACTCTCACCTTTCCCCTAATCCTAACCCGTACGCTAACACTAACCCGCGCCCTCACACACACGCTCCCCCTAAAGCGTTGCCGTACCCTCACCTGGACCCTAAACCGTCCCCGTCCCCTAACCGTAACCCTAGCCCGAACCCTAACCCTAACCCTTCCCCGAAGCCTGACCCTCACCCGTCCCATAATCCTAACCCGTACGCTAACACTAACCTGCGCCCTCACACGCACGCTCCCCCTAAAGCGTTGCCGTACCCTCACCTGGACCCTAAACCGTCCCCGTCCCCTAACCCTAACCCTAGCCCGAACCCTAACCCTAACCCTTCCCCGAAGCCTGACCCTCACCCGTCCCCTAATCCTAACCCGTACGCTAACACTAACCCGCGCCCTCACACGCACGCTCCCCCTAAAGCGTTGCCGTACCCTCACCTGGACCCTAAACCGTCCCCGTCCCCTAACCCTAACCCTAGCCCGAACCCTAACCCTAACCCTTCCCCGAAGCCTGACCCTCCCGCGTCCCCTAATACTAACCCGTACGCTAACACTAACCCGCGCCCTCACACGCACGCTCCCCCTAAAGCATTGCCGTACCCTCACCTGGACCCTAAACCGTCCCCGTCCCCTAACCCTAACCCTAGCCCGAACCCTAACCCTAACCCTTCCCCGAAGCCTGACCCTCACCCGTCCCCTAATCCTAACCCGTACGCTAACACTAACCCGCGCCCTCACACGCACGCTCCCCCTAAAGCGTTGCCGTACCCTCACGTGGACCCTAAGCCGTCCCCGGTCCTAACCCTAACCCTAGCCCGAACCCTAACCCTAACCCTTCCCCGAAGCCTGACCCTCACCCGTCCCCTAATCCTAACCCGTACGCTAACACTAACCCGTGCCCTCACACGCACGCTCCCCCTAAAGCGTTGCCGTACCCTCACCTGGACCCTAAACCGTCCCCATCCCCTAACCCTAACCCTAGCCCGAACCCTAACCCTAACCCTTCCCCGAAGCCTGACCCTCACACGTCCCCTAATCCTAACCCATACGCTAACACTAACCCGCGCCCTCACACGCACGCTGCCCCTAAAGCGTTGCCGTACCCTCACCTGGACCCTAAACCGTCCCCGTCCCCTAACCCTAACCCTAGCCCGAACCCTAACCCTAACCCTTCCCCGAAGCCTGACCCTCCCCCGTCCCCTAATCCTAACCCGTACGCTAACACTAACCGGCGCCCTCACACGCACGCTCCCCGTAAAGCGTTGCCGTACCCTCACCTGGACCCTAAACCGTCCCCGGTCCTAACCCTAACCCTAGCGCGAACCCTAACCCTAACCCTTCCCCGCAGCCTGACCCTCACCCGTCCCCTAGTCCTAACCCGTACGCTAACACTAACCCGCGCCCTCACACGCACGCTCCCCCTAAAGCGTTGCCGTACCCTCACCTGGACCCTAAACCGTCCCCATCCCCTAACCCTAACCCTAGCCCGAACCCTAACCCTAACCCTTCCCCGAAGCCTGACTCTCACACGTCCCCTAATCCTAACCCGTACGCTAACACTAACCCGCGCCCTCACACGCACGCTCCCCCTAAAGCGTTGCCGTACCCTCACCTGGACCCTAAACCGTCCCCGTCCCCTAAACCTAACCCTAGCCCGAACCCTAACCCTAACCCTTCCCCGAAGCCTGACCCTCACCCGTCCCCTAATGCTAACCCGTACGCTAACACTAACCCGCGCCCTCACACGCACGCTCCCCCTAAAGCGTTGCCGTACCCTCACCTGGACCCTAAACCGTCCCCGTCCCCTAACCCTAACCCTAGCCCGAACCCTAACCCTAACCCTTCCCCGAAGCCTGACCCTCACCCGTCCCCTAATCCTAAGCCGTACGCTAACACTAACGCGCGCCCTCACACGCACGCTCCCCCTAAAGCTTTGCCGTACCCTCACCTGGACCCTAAACCGTCCCCGTCCCCTAACCCTAACCCTAGCCCGAACCCTAACCCTAACCCTTCCCCGAAGCCTGACCCTCACCCGTCCCCTAATCCTAACCCGTACGCTAACACTAACCCGCGCCCTCACACGCACGCTCCCCCTAAAGCGTTGCCGTACCCTCACGTGGACCCTAAGCCGTCCCCGGTCCTAACCCTAACCCTAGCCCGAACCCTAACCCTAACCCTTCCCCGAAGCCTGACCCTCACCCGTCCCCTAATCCTAACCCGTACGCTAACACTAACCCGCGCCCTCACACGCACGCTCCCCCTAAAGCGTTGCCGTACCCTCACCTGGACCCTAAACCGTCCCCATCCCCTAACCCTAACCCTAGCCCGAACCCTAACCCTAACCCTTCCCCGAAGCCTGACCCTCACACGTCCCCTAATCCTAACCCATACGCTAACACTAACCCGCGCCCTCACACGCACGCTGCCCCTAAAGCGTTGCCGTACCCTCACCTGGACCCTAAACCGTCCCCGTCCCCTAACCCTAACCCTAGCCCGAACCCTAACCCTAACCCTTCCCCGAAGCCTGACCCTCCCCCGTCCCCTAATCCTAACCCGTACGCTAACACTAACCGGCGCCCTCACACGCACGCTCCCCGTAAAGCGTTGCCGTACCCTCACCTGGACCCTAAACCGTCCCCGGTCCTAACCCTAACCCTAGCGCGAACCCTAACCCTAACCCTTCCCCGAAGCCTGACCCTCACCCGTCCCCTAGTCCTAACCCGTACGCTAACACTAACCCGCGCCCTCACACGCACGCTCCCCCTAAAGCGTTGCCGTACCCTCACCTGGACCCTAAACCGTCCCCATCCCCTAACCCTAACCCTAGCCCGAACCCTAACCCTAACCCTTCCCCGAAGCCTGACTCTCACACGTCCCCTAATCCTAACCCGTACGCTAACACTAACCCGCGCCCTCACACGCACGCTCCCCCTAAAGCGTTGCCGTACCCTCACCTGGACCCTAAACCGTCCCCGTCCCCTAAACCTAACCCTAGCCCGAACCCTAACCCTAACCCTTCCCCGAAGCCTGACCCTCACCCGTCCCCTAATCCTAACCCGTACGCTAACACTAACCCGCGCCCTCACACGCACGCTCCCCCTAAAGCGTTGCCGTACCCTCACCTGGACCCTAAACCGTCCCCGTCCCCTAACCCTAACCCTAGCCCGAACCCTAACCCTAACCCTTCCCCGAAGCCTGACCCTCACCCGTCCCCTAATCCTAAGCCGTACGCTAACACTAACGCGCGCCCTCACACGCACGCTCCCCCTAAAGCTTTGCTGTACCCTCACCTGGACCCTAAACCGTCCCCGTCCCCTAACCCTAACCCTAGCCCGAACCCTAACCCTAACACTTCCCCGAAGCCTGACCCTCACCCGTCCCCTAATCCTAACCCATACGCTAACACTAACCCGCGCCCTCACACGCACGCTCCCCCTAAAGCGTTGCCGTACCCTCACCTGGACCCTAAACCGTCCCCGTCCCCTAACCCTAACCCTAGCCCGAACCCTAACCCTAACCCTTCCCCGAAGCCTGACCCTCACCCGTCCCCTAATCCTAACCCGTACGCTAACACTAACCCACGCCCTCACACGCACGCTCACCCTAAAGCGTTGCCGTACCCTCACCTGGACCCTAAACCGTCCCCGTCCCCTAACCCTAACCCTAGCCCGAACCCTTACCCTAACCCTTCCCCGAAGCCTGACCCTCACCCGTCCCCTAATCCTAACCCGTACGCTAACACTAACCCGCGCCCTCACACGCACGCTCCCCCTAAAGCGTTGCCGTACCCTCACCTGGACCGTAAACCGTCCCCGTCCCCTAACCCTAACCCTAGCCCGAACCCTAACCCTAACCCTTCCCCGAAGCCTGACCCTCACCCGTCCCCTAATCCTAACCCGTACGCTAACACTAACCCACGCCCTCACACGCACGCTCCCCCTAAAGCGTTGCCGTACCCTCAGCTGGACCCTAAACCGTACCCGTCCCCTAACCCTAACCCTAGCCCGATCCCTAACCCTAACCCTTCCCCGAAGCCTGACCCTCACCCGTCCCCTAATCCTAACCCGTACGCTAACACTAACCCGCGCCCTCACACGCACGCTCCCCCTAAAGCGTTGCCGTACCCTCACCTGGACCCTAAACCGTCCCCGGTCCTAACCCTAACCCTAGCCCGAAACCTAACCCTAACCCTTCCCCGAAGCCTGACCCTCACCCGTCCCCTAATCCTAACCCGTACGCTAACACTAACCCGCGCCCTCACACGCACGCTCCCCCTAAAGCGTTGCCGTACCCTCACCTGGACCCTAAACCGTCCCCATCCCCTAACCCTAACCCTAGCCCGAACCCTAACCCTAACCCTTCCCCGAAGCCTGACCCTCACACGTCCCCTAATCCTAACCCATACGCTAACACTAACCCACGCCCTCACACGCACGCTGCCCCTAAAGCGTTGCCGTACCCTCACCTGGACCCTAAACCGTCCCCGTCCCCTAACCCTAACCCTAGCCCGAACCATAACCCTAACCCTTCCCCGAAGCCTGACCCTCCCCCGTCCCCTAATCCTAACCCGTACGCTAACACTAACCCGCGCCCTCACACGCACGCTCCCCGTAAAGCGTTGCCGTACCCTCACCTGGACCCTAAACCGTCCCCGGTCCTAACCCTAACCCTAGCGCGAACCCTAACCCTAACCCTTCCCCGAAGCCTGACCCTCACCCGTCCCCTAGTCCTAACCCGTACGCTAACACTAACCCGCGCCCTCACACGCACGCTCCCCCTAAAGCGTTGCCGTACCCTCACCTGGACCCTAAACCGTCCCCATCCCCTAACCCTAACCCTAGCGCGAACCCTAACCCTAACCCTTCCCCGAAGCCTGACCCTCACCCGTCCCCTAGTCCTAACCCGTACGCTAACACTAACCCGCGCCCTCACACGCACGCTCCCCCTAAAGCGTTGCCGTACCCTCACCTGGACCCTAAACCGTCCCCATCCCCTAACCCTAACCCTAGCCCGAACCCTAACCCTAACCCTTCCCCGAAGCCTGACCCTCACCCGTCCCCTAATCCTAACCCGTACGCTAACACTAACCCACGCCCTCACACGCACGCTCACCCTAAAGCGTTGCCGTACCCTCACCTGGACCCTAAACCGTCCCCGTCCCCTAACCCTAACCCTAGCCCGAACCCTTACCCTAACCCTTCCCCGAAGCCTGACCCTCACCCGTCCCCTAATCCTAACCCGTACGCTAACACTAACCCGCGCCCTCACACGCACGCTCCCCCTAAAGCGTTGCCGTACCCTCACCTGGACCGTAAACCGTCCCCGTCCCCTAACCCTAACCCTAGCCCGAACCCTAACCCTAACCCTTCCCCGAAGCCTGACCCTCACCCGTCCCCTAATCCTAACCCGTACGCTAACACTAACCCACGCCCTCACACGCACGCTCCCCCTAAAGCGTTGCCGTACCCTCAGCTGGACCCTAAACCGTACCCGTCCCCTAACCCTAACCCTAGCCCGATCCCTAACCCTAACCCTTCCCCGAAGCCTGACCCTCACCCGTCCCCTAATCCTAACCCGTACGCTAACACTAACCCGCGCCCTCACACGCACGCTCCCCCTAAAGCGTTGCCGTACCCTCACCTGGACCCTAAACCGTCCCCGGTCCTAACCCTAACCCTAGCCCGAAACCTAACCCTAACCCTTCCCCGAAGCCTGACCCTCACCCGTCCCCTAATCCTAACCCGTACGCTAACACTAACCCGCGCCCTCACACGCACGCTCCCCCTAAAGCGTTGCCGTACCCTCACCTGGACCCTAAACCGTCCCCATCCCCTAACCCTAACCCTAGCCCGAACCCTAACCCTAACCCTTCCCCGAAGCCTGACCCTCACACGTCCCCTAATCCTAACCCGTACGCTAACACTAACCCGCGCCCTCACACGCACGCTCCCCCTAAAGCGTTGCCGTACCCTCACCTGGACCCTAAACCGTCCCCGTCCCCTAACCCTAACCCTAGCCCGAACCCTAACCCTAACCCTTCCCCGAAGCCTGACCCTCACCCGTCCCCTAATCCTAACCCGTACGCTAACACTAACCCACGCCCTCACACGCACGCTCCCCCTAAAGCGTTGCCGTACCCTCAGCTGGACCCTAAACCGTACCCGTCCCCTAACCCTAACCCTAGCCCGATCCCTAACCCTAACCCTTCCCCGAAGCCTGACCCTCACCCGTCCCCTAATCCTAACCCGTACGCTAACACTAACCCGCGCCCTCACACGCACGCTCCCCCTAAAGCGTTGCCGTACCCTCACCTGGACCCTAAACCGTCCCCGGTCCTAACCCTAACCCTAGCCCGAAACCTAACCCTAACCCTTCCCCGAAGCCTGACCCTCACCCGTCCCCTAATCCTAACCCGTACGCTAACACTAACCCGCGCCCTCACACGCACGCTCCCCCTAAAGCGTTGCCGTACCCTCACCTGGACCCTAAACCGTCCCCATCCCCTAACCCTAACCCTAGCCCGAACCCTAACCCTAACCCTTCCCCGAAGCCTGACCCTCACACGTCCCCTAATCCTAACCCGTACGCTAACACTAACCCGCACCCTCACACGCACGCTGCCCCTAAAGCGTTGCCGTACCCTCACCTGGACCCTAAACCGTCCCCGTCCCCTAACCCTAACCCTAGCCCGAAGCCTGACCCTCCCCCGTCCCCTAATCCTAACCCGTACGCTAACACTAACCCGCGCCCTCACACGCACGCTCCCCCTAAAGCGTTGCCGTACCCTCACCTGGACCCTAAACCGTCCCCGGTCCTAACCCTAACCCTAGCCCGAACCCTAACCCTAACCCTTCCCCGAAGCCTGACCCTCACCCGTCCCCTAATCCTAACCCGTACGCTAACACTACCCCGCGCCCTCACACGCACGCTGCCCCTAAAGCGTTGCCGTACCCTCACCTGGACCCTAAACCGTCCCCGTCCCCTAATCCTAACCCTTCCCTGAAGCCTGACCCTCACCCGTCCCCTAATCCTAACCCGTACGCTAACACTAACCCGCGCCCTCACACGCACGCTCCCCCTAAAGCGTTGCCGTACCCTCACCTGGACCCTAAACCGGCCCCGTCCCCTAACCCTAACTCTAGCCCGAACCCTAACCCTAACCCTTCCCCGAAGGCTGACTCTCACCTTTCCCCTAATCCTAACCCGTACGCTAACACTAACCCGCGCCCTCACACGCACGCTCCCCCTAAAGCGTTGCCGTACCCTCACCTGGACCCTAAACCGTCCCCGTCCCCTAACCGTAACCCTAGCCCGAACCCTAACCCTAACCCTTCCCCGAAGCCTGACCCTCACCCGTCCCATAATCCTAACCCGTACGCTAACACTAACCTGCGCCCTCACACGCACGCTCCCCCTAAAGCGTTGCCGTACCCTCACCTGGACCCTAAACCGTCCCCGTCCCCTAACCCTAACCCTAGCCCGAACCCTAACCCTAACCCTTCCCCGAAGCCTGACCCTCACCCGTCCCCTAATCCTAACCCGTACGCTAACACTAACCCGCGCCCTCACACGCACGCTCCCCCTAAAGCGTTGCCGTACCCTCACCTGGACCCTAAACCGTCCCCGTCCCCTAACCCTAACCCTAGCCCGAACCCTAACCCTAACCCTTCCCCGAAGCCTGACCCTCCCGCGTCCCCTAATACTAACCCGTACGCTAACACTAACCCGCGCCCTCACACGCACGCTCCCCCTAAAGCATTGCCGTACCCTCACCTGGACCCTAAACCGTCCCCGTCCCCTAACCCTAACCCTAGCCCGAACCCTAACCCTAACCCTTCCCCGAAGCCTGACCCTCACCCGTCCCCTAATCCTAAGCCGTACGCTAACACTAACGCGCGCCCTCACACGCACGCTCCCCCTAAAGCGTTGCCGTACCCTCACCTGGACCCTAAACCGTCCCCGTCCCCTAACCCTAACCCTAGCCCAAACCCTAACACTAACACTTCCCCGAAGCCTGACCCTCACCCGTCCCATAATCCTAACCCGTACGCTAACACTAACCCGCGCCCACACACGCACGCTCCCCCTAAAGCGTTGCCGTACCCTCACCTGGACCCTATACCGTCCCCGTCCCCTAACCCTAACCCTAGCCCGAACCCTAAACCTAACCCTTCCCCGAAGCCTGACCCTCAACCGTCCCCTAATCCTAACCCGTACGCTAACACTAACCCGCGCCCTCACACGCACGCTCCCCCTAAAGCGTTGCCGTACCCTCACCTGGACCCTAAACCGTCCCCATCCCCTAACCCTAACCGTAGCCCGAACCCTAACCCTAACCCTTCCCCGAAGCCTGACCCTCACACATCCCCGAATCCTAACCCGTACGCTAACACTAACCCACGCCCTCACACGCACGCTCCCCCTAAAGCGTTGCCGTACCCTCACCTGGACCCTAAACCATCCCCGTCCCCTATCGGTAACCCTAGCCCGAACCCTATCCCTAACCCTTCCCCGAAGCCTGACCCTCACCCGTCCCCTAATCCTAACCCGTACGCTAACACTAACCCACGCCCTCACACGCACGCTCACCCTAAAGCGTTGCCGTACCCTCACCTGGACCCTAAACCGTCCCCGTCCCCTAACCCTAACCCTAGCCCGAACCCTTACCCTAACCCTTCCCCGAAGCCTGACCCTCACCCGTCCCCTAATCCTAACCCGTACGCTAACACTAACCCGCGCCCTCACACGCACGCTCCCCCTAAAGCGTTGCCGTACCCTCACCTGGACCGTAAACCGTCCCCGTCCCCTAACCCTAACCCTAGCCCGAACCCTAACCCTAACCCTTCCCCGAAGCCTGACCCTCACCCGTCCCCTAATCCTAACCCGTACGCTAACACTAACCCACGCCCTCACACGCACGCTCCCCCTAAAGCGTTGCCGTACCCTCAGCTGGACCCTAAACCGTACCCGTCCCCTAACCCTAACCCTAGCCCGATCCCTAACCCTAACCCTTCCCCGAAGCCTGACCCTCACCCGTCCCCTAATCCTAACCCGTACGCTAACACTAACCCGCGCCCTCACACGCACGCTCCCCCTAAAGCGTTGCCGTACCCTCACCTGGACCCTAAACCGTCCCTGGTCCTAACCCTAACCCTAGCCCGAAACCTAACCCTAACCCTTCCCCGAAGCCTGACCCTCACCCGTCCCCTAATCCTAACCCGTACGCTAACACTAACCCGCGCCCTCACACGCACGCTCCCCCTAAAGCGTTGCCGTACCCTCACCTGGACCCAAACCGTCCCCATCCCCTAACCCTAACCCTAGCCCGAACCCTAACCCTAACCCTTCCCCGAAGCCTGACCCTCACACGTCCCCTAATCCTAACCCATACGCTAACACTAACCCACGCCCTCACACGCACGCTGCCCCTAAAGCGTTGCCGTACCCTCACCTGGACCCTAAACCGTCCCCGTCCCCTAACCCTAACCCTAGCCCGAACCATAACCCTAACCCTTCCCCGAAGCCTGACCCTCCCCCGTCCCCTAATCCTAACCCGTACGCTAACACTAACCCGCGCCCTCACACGCACGCTCCCCGTAAAGCGTTGCCGTACCCTCACCTGGACCCTAAACCGTCCCCGGTCCTAACCCTAACCCTAGCGCGAACCCTAACCCTAACCCTTCCCCGAAGCCTGACCCTCACCCGTCCCCTAGTCCTAACCCGTACGCTAACACTAACCCGCGCCCTCACACGCACGCTCCCCCTAAAGCGTTGCCGTACCCTCACCTGGACCCTAAACCGTCCCCATCCCCTAACCCTAACCCTAGCCCGAACCCTAACCCTAACCCTTCCCCGAAGCCTGACTCTCACACGTCCCCTAATCCTAACCCGTACGCTAAAACTAACCCGCGCCCTCACACGCACGCTCCCCCTAAAGCGTTGCTGTACCCTCACCTGGACCCTAAACCGTCCCCGTCCCCTAAACCTAACCCTAGCCCGAACCCTAACCCTAACCCTTCCCCGAAGCCTGACCCTCACCCGTCCCCTAATCCTAACCCGTACGCTAACACTAACCCGCGCCCTCACACGCACGCTCCCCCTAAAGCGTTGCCGTACCCTCACCTGGACCCTAAACCGTCCCCGTCCCCTAACCCTAACCCTAGCCCGAACCCTAACCCTAACCCTTCCCCGAAGCCTGACCCTCACCCGTCCCCTAATCCTAAGCCGTACGCTAACACTAACGCGCGCCCTCACACGCACGCTCCCCCTAAAGCTTTGCCGTACCCTCACCTGGACCCTAAACCGTCCCCATCCCCTAACCCTAACCCTAGCCCGAACCCTAACCCTAACACTTCCCCGAAGCCTGACCCTCACCCGTCCCCTAATCCTAACCCGTACGCTAACACTAACCCGCGCCCTCACACGCACGCTCCCCCTAAAGCGTTGCCGTACCCTCACCTGGACCCTAAACCGTCCCCGTCCCCTAACCCTAACCCTAGCCCGAACCCTAACCCTAACCCTTCCCCGAAGCCTGACCCTCACCCGTCCCCTAATCCTAACCCGTACGCTAACACTAACCCGCGCCCTCACACGCACGCTCCCCCTAAAGCGTTGCCGTACTCTCACCTGGACCCTAAACCGTCCCCATCCCCTAACCCTAACCCTAGCCCGAACCCTAACCCTAACCCTTCCCCGAAGCCTGACCCTCACACGTCCCCTAATCCTAACCCATACGCTAACACTAACCCGCGCCCTCACACGCACGCTGCCCCTAAAGCGTTGCCGTACCCTCACCTGGACCCTAAACCGTCCCCGTCCCCTAACCCTAACCCTAGCCCGAACCCTAACCCTAACCCTTCCCCGAAGCCTGACCCTCCCCCGTCCCCTAATCCTAACCCGTACGCTAACACTAACCGGCGCCCTCACACGCACGCTCCCCGTAAAGCGTTGCCGTACCCTCACCTGGACCCTAAACCGTCCCCGGTCCTAACCCTAACCCTAGCGCGAACCCTAACCCTAACCCTTCCCCGAAGCCTGACCCTCACCCGTCCCCTAGTCCTAACCCGTACGCTAACACTAACCCGCGCCCTCACACGCACGCTCCCCCTAAAGCGTTGCCGTACCCTCACCTGGACCCTAAACCGTCCCCATCCCCTAACCCTAACCCTAGCCCGAACCCTAACCCTAACCCTTCCCCGAAGCCTGACTCTCACACGTCCCCTAATCCTAACCCGTACGCTAACACTAACCCGCGCCCTCACACGCACGCTCCCCCTAAAGCGTTGCCGTACCCTCACCTGGACCCTAAACCGTCCCCGTCCCCTAAACCTAACCCTAGCCCGAACCCTAACCCTAACCCTTCCCCGAAGCCTGACCCTCACCCGTCCCCTAATCCTAACCCGTACGCTAACACTAACCCGCGCCCTCACACGCACGCTCCCCCTAAAGCGTTGCCGTACCCTCACCTGGACCCTAAACCGTCCCCGTCCCCTAACCCTAACCCTAGCCCGAACCCTAACCCTAACCCTTCCCCGAAGCCTGACCCTCACCCGTCCCCTAATCCTAAGCCGTACGCTAACACTAACGCGCGCCCTCACACGCACGCTCCCCCTAAAGCTTTGCCGTACCCTCACCTGGACCCTAAACCATCCCCGTCCCCTAACCCTAACCCTAGCCCGAACCCTAACCCTAACACTTCCCCGAAGCCTGACCCTCACCCGTCCCCTAATCCTAACCCATACGCTAACACTAACCCGCGCCCTCACACGCACGCTCCCCCTAAAGCGTTGCCGTACCCTCACCTGGACCCTAAACCGTCCCCGTCCCCTAACCCTAACCCTAGCCCGAACCCTAACCCTAACCCTTCCCCGAAGCCTGACCCTCACCCGTCCCCTAATCCTAACCCGTACGCTAACACTAACCCACGCCCTCACACGCACGCTCACCCTAAAGCGTTGCCGTACCCTCACCTGGACCCTAAACCGTCCCCGTCCCCTAACCCTAACCCTAGCCCGAACCCTTACCCTAACCCTTCCCCGAAGCCTGACCCTCACCCGTCCCCTAATCCTAACCCGTACGCTAACACTAACCCGCGCCCTCACACGCACGCTCCCCCTAAAGCGTTGCCGTACCCTCACCTGGACCGTAAACCGTCCCCGTCCCCTAACCCTAACCCTAGCCCGAACCCTAACCCTAACCCTTCCCCGAAGCCTGACCCTCACCCGTCCCCTAATCCTAACCCGTACGCTAACACTAACCCACGCCCTCACACGCACGCTCCCCCTAAAGCGTTGCCGTACCCTCAGCTGGACCCTAAACCGTACCCGTCCCCTAACCCTAACCCTAGCCCGATCCCTAACCCTAACCCTTCCCCGAAGCCTGACCCTCACCCGTCCCCTAATCCTAACCCGTACGCTAACACTAACCCGCGCCCTCACACGCACGCTCCCCCTAAAGCGTTGCCGTACCCTCACCTGGACCCTAAACCGTCCCCGTCCCCTAACCCTAACCCTAGTCCGAAACCTAACCCTAACCCTTCCCCGAAGCCTGACCCTCACCCGTCCCCTAATCCTAACCCGTACGCTAACACTAACCCGCGCCCTCACACGCACGCTCCCCCTAAAGCGTTGCCGTACCCTCACCTGGACCCTAAACCGTCCCCATCCCCTAACCCTAACCCTAGCCCGAACCCTAACCCTAACCCTTCCCCGAAGCCTGACCCTCACACGTCCCCTAATCCTAACCCGTACGCTAACACTAACCCGCACCCTCACACGCACGCTGCCCCTAAAGCGTTGCCGTACCCTCACCTGGACCCTAAACCGTCCCCGTCCCCTAACCCTAACCCTAGCCCGAACCCTAACCCTAACCCTTCCCCGAAGCCTGACCCTCCCCCGTCCCCTAATCCTAACCCGTACGCTAACACTAACCCGCGCCCTCACACGCACGCTCCCCCTAAAGCGTTGCCGTACCCTCACCTGGACCCTAAACCATCCCCGGTCCTAACCCTAACCCTAGCCCGAACCCTAACCCTAACCCTTCCCCGAAGCCTGACCCTCACCCGTCCCCTAATCCTAACCCGTACGCTAACACTACCCCGCGCCCTCACACGCACGCTGCCCCTAAAGCGTTGCCGTACCCTCACCTGGACCCTAAACCGTCCCCGTCCCCTAATCCTAACCCTTCCCTGAAGCCTGACCCTCACCCGTCCCCTAATCCTAACCCGTACGCTAACACTAACCCGCGCCCTCACACGCACGCTCCCCCTAAAGCGTTGCCGTACCCTCACCTGGACCCTAAACCGTCCCCGTCCCCTAACCCTAACTCTAGCCCGAACCCTAACCCTAACCCTTCCCCGAAGGCTGACTCTCACCTTTCCCCTAATCCTAACCCGTACGCTAACACTAACCCGCGCCCTCACACGCACGCTCCCCCTAAAGCGTTGCCGTACCCTCACCTGGACCCTAAACCGTCCCCGTCCCCTAACCGTAACCCTAGCCCGAACCCTAACCCTAACCCTTCCCCGAAGCCTGACCCTCACCCGTCCCATAATCCTAACCCGTACGCTAACACTAACCTGCGCCCTCACACGCACGCTCCCCCTAAAGCGTTGCCGTACCCTCACCTGGACCCTAAACCGTCCCCGTCCCCTAACCCTAACCCTAGCCCGAACCCTAACCCTAACCCTTCCCCGAAGCCTGACCCTCACCCGTCCCCTAATCCTAACCCGTACGCTAACACTAACCCGCGCCCTCACACGCACGCTCCCCCTAAAGCGTTGCCGTACCCTCACCTGGACCCTAAACCATCCCCGTCCCCTAACCCTAACCCTAGCCCGAACCCTAACCCTAACCCTTCCCCGAAGCCTGACCCTCCCGCGTCCCCTAATACTAACCCGTACGCTAACACTAACCCGCGCCCTCACACGCACGCTCCCCCTAAAGCATTGCCGTACCCTCACCTGGACCCTAAACCGTCCCCGTCCCCTAACCCTAACCCTAGCCCGAACCCTAACCCTAACCCTTCCCCGAAGCCTGACCCTCACCCGTCCCCTAATCCTAAGCCGTACGCTAACACTAACGCGCGCCCTCACACGCACGCTCCCCCTAAAGCGTTGCCGTACCCTCACCTGGACCCTAAACCGTCCCCGTCCCCTAACCCTAACCCTAGCCCAAACCCTAACACTAACACTTCCCCGAAGCCTGACCCTCACCCGTCCCATAATCCTAACCCGTACGCTAACACTAACCCGCGCCCACACACGCACGCTCCCCCTAAAGCGTTGCCGTACCCTCACCTGGACCCTATACCGTCCCCGTCCCCTAACCCTAACCCTAGCCCGAACCCTAAACCTAACCCTTCCCCGAAGCCTGACCCTCAACCGTCCCCTAATCCTAACCCGTACGCTAACACTAACCCGCGCCCTCACACGCACGCTCCCCCTAAAGCGTTGCCGTACCCTCACCTGGACCCTAAACCGTCCCCATCCCCTAACCCTAACCGTAGACCGAACCCTAACCCTAACCCTTCCCCGAAGCCTGACCCTCACACATCCCCGAATCCTAACCCGTACGCTAACACTAACCCACGCCCTCACACGCACGCTCCCCTTAAAGCGTTGCCGTACCCTCACCTGGACCCTAAACCATCCCCGTCCCCTATCGGTAACCCTAGCCCGAACCCTATCCCTAACCCTTCCCCGAAGCCTGACCCTCACCCGTCCCCTAATCCTAACCCGTACGCTAACACTAACACGCGCCCTCACACGCACGCTCCCCCTAAAGTGTTGCCGTACCCTCACCTGGACCCTAAACCGTCCCCGGTCCTAACCCTAACCCTAGCCCGAACCCTAACCCTAACCCTTCCCCGAAGCCTGACCCTCACCCGTCCCCTAATCCTAACCCGTACGCTAACACTAACCCGCGCCCTCACACGCACGCTCCCCCTAAAGCGTTGCCGTACCCTCACCTGGACCCTAAACCGTCCCCATCCCCTAACCCTAACCGTAGCCCGAACCCTAACCCTAACCCTTCCCCGAAGCCTGACCCTCACACGTCCCCTAATCCTAACCCGTACGCTAACACTAACCCGCGCCCTCACACCCACGCTGCCCCTAAAGCGTTGCCGTACCCTCACATGGACACTAAACCGTCCCCGTCCCCTAACCCTAACCCTAGCCCGAACCCTAACCCTAACCCTTCCCCGAAGCCTGACCCTCCCCCGTCCCCTAATCCTAACCCGTACGCTAACACTAACCCGCGCCCTCTCACGCACGCTCCCCTTAAAGCATTGCCGTACCCTTACCTGGACCCTAAACCGTCCCCGGTCCTAACCTTAACCCTAGACCGAACCCTAACCCTAACCCTTCCCCGAAGCCTGACCCTCACCCGTCCCCTAATCCTAACCCGTACGCTAACACTAACCCGCGCCCTCACACGCACGCTCCCCCTAAAGCGTTGCCGTACCCTCACCTGGACCCTAAACCGTCCCCATCCCCTAACCCTAACCCTAGCCCGAACCCTAACCCTAACCCTTCCCCGAAGCCTGACCCTCACACGTCCCCTAATCCTAACCCGTACGCTAACACTAACCCGCACCCTCACACGCACGCTGCCCCTAAAGCGTTGCCGTACCCTCACCTGGACCCTAAACCGTCCCCGTCCCCTAACCCTAACCCTAGCCCGAACCCTAACCCTAACCCTTCCCCGAAGCCTGACCCTCCCCCGTCCCCTAATCCTAACCCGTACGCTAACACTAACCCGCGCCCTCACACGCACGCTCCCCCTAAAGCGTTGCCGTACCCTCACCTGGACCCTAAACCGTCCCCGGTCCTAACCCTAACCCTAGCCCGAACCCTAACCCTAACCCTTCCCCGAAGCCTGACCCTCACCCGTCCCCTAATCCTAACCCGTACGCTAACACTACCCCGCGCCCTCACACGCACGCTGCCCCTAAAGCGTTGCCGTACCCTCACCTGGACCCTAAACCGTCCCCGTCCCCTAATCCTAACCCTTCCCTGAAGCCTGACCCTCACCCGTCCCCTAATCCTAACCCGTACGCTAACACTAACCCGCGCCCTCACACGCACGCTGCCCCTAAAGCGTTGCCGTACCCTCACCTGGACCCTAAACCGTCCCCGTCCCCTAACCCTAACTCTAGCCCGAACCCTAACCCTAACCCTTCCCCGAAGGCTGACTCTCACCTTTCCCCTAATCCTAACCCGTACGCTAACACTAACCCGCGCCCTCACACGCACGCTCCCCCTAAAGCGTTGCCGTACCCTCACCTGGACCCTAAACCGTCCCCGTCCCCTAACCGTAACCCTAGCCCGAACCCTAACCCTAACCCTTCCCCGAAGCCTGACCCTCACCCGTCCCATAATCCTAACCCGTACGCTAACACTAACCTGCGCCCTCACACGCACGCTCCCACTAAAGCGTTGCCGTACCCTCACCTGGACCCTAAACCGTCCCCGTCCCCTAACCCTAACCCTAGCCCGAACCCTAACCCTAACCCTTCCCCGAAGCCTGACCCTCACCCGTCCCCTAATCCTAACCCGTACGCTAACACTAACCCGCGCCCTCACACGCACGCTCCCCCTAAAGCGTTGCCGTACCCTCACCTGGACCCTAAACCGTCCCCGTCCCCTAACCCTAACCCTAGCCCGAACCCTAACCCTAACCCTTCCCCGAAGCCTGACCCTCCCGCGTCCCCTAATACTAACCCGTACGCTAACACTAACCCGCGCCCTCACACGCACGCTCCCCCTAAAGCATTGCCGTACCCTCACCTGGACCCTAAACCGTCCCCGTCCCCTAACCCTAACCCTAGCCCGAACCCTAACCCTAACCCTTCCCCGAAGCCTGACCCTCACCCGTCCCCTAATCCTAACCCGTACGCTAACACTAACCCGCGCCCTCACACGCACGCTCCCCCTAAAGCGTTGCCGTACCCTCACGTGGACCCTAAGCCGTCCCCGGTCCTAACCCTAACCCTAGCCCGAACCCTAACCCTAACCCTTCCCCGAAGCCTGACCCTCACCCGTCCCCTAATCCTAACCCGTACGCTAACACTAACCCGCGCCCTCACACGCACGCTCCCCCTAAAGCGTTGCCGTACCCTCACCTGGACCCTAAACCGTCCCCATCCCCTAACCCTAACCCTAGCCCGAACCCTAACCCTAACCCTTCCCCGAAGCCTGACCCTCACACGTCCCCTAATCCTAACCCATACGCTAACACTAACCCGCGCCCTCACACGCACGCTGCCCCTAAAGCGTTGCCGTACCCTCACCTGGACCCTAAACCGTCCCCGTCCCCTAACCCTAACCCTAGCCCGAACCCTAACCCTAACCCTTCCCCGAAGCCTGACCCTCCCCCGTCCCCTAATCCTAACCCGTACGCTAACACTAACCGGCGCCCTCACACGCACGCTCCCCGTAAAGCGTTGCCGTACCCTCACCTGGACCCTAAACCGTCCCCGGTCCTAACCCTAACCCTAGCGCGAACCCTAACCCTAACCCTTCCCCGAAGCCTGACCCTCACCCGTCCCCTAGTCCTAACCCGTACGCTAACACTAACCCGCGCCCTCACACGCACGCTCCCCCTAAAGCGTTGCCGTACCCTCACCTGGACCCTAAACCGTCCCCATCCCCTAACCCTAACCCTAGCCCGAACCCTAACCCTAACCCTTCCCCGAAGCCTGACTCTCACACGTCCCCTAATCCTAACCCGTACGCTAACACTAACCCGCGCCCTCACACGCACGCTCCCCCTAAAGCGTTGCCGTACCCTCACCTGGACCCTAAACCGTCCCCGTCCCCTAAACCTAACCCTAGCCCGAACCCTAACCCTAACCCTTCCCCGAAGCCTGACCCTCACCCGTCCCCTAATCCTAACCCGTACGCTAACACTAACCCGCGCCCTCACACGCACGCTCCCCCTAAAGCGTTGCCGTACCCTCACCTGGACCCTAAACCGTCCCCGTCCCCTAACCCTAACCCTAGCCCGAACCCTAACCCTAACCCTTCCCCGAAGCCTGACCCTCACCCGTCCCCTAATCCTAAGCCGTACGCTAACACTAACGCGCGCCCTCACACGCACGCTCCCCCTAAAGCTTTGCCGTACCCTCACCTGGACCCTAAACCGTCCCCGTCCCCTAACCCTAACCCTAGCCCGAACCCTAACCCTAACACTTCCCCGAAGCCTGACCCTCACCCGTCCCCTAATCCTAACCCATACGCTAACACTAACCCGCGCCCTCACACGCACGCTCCCCCTAAAGCGTTGCCGTACCCTCACCTGGACCCTAAACCGTCCCCGTCCCCTAACCCTAACCCTAGCCCGAACCCTAACCCTAACCCTTCCCCGAAGCCTGACCCTCACCCGTCCCCTAATCCTAACCCGTACGCTAACACTAACCCACGCCCTCACACGCACGCTCACCCTAAAGCGTTGCCGTACCCTCACCTGGACCGTAAACCGTCCCCGTCCCCTAACCCTAACCCTAGCCCGAACCCTAACCCTAACCCTTCCCCGAAGCCTGACCCTCACCCGTCCCCTAATCCTAACCCGTACGCTAACACTAACCCACGCCCTCACACGCACGCTCCCCCTAAAGCGTTGCCGTACCCTCAGCTGGACCCTAAACCGTACCCGTCCCCTAACCCTAACCCTAGCCCGATCCCTAACCCTAACCCTTCCCCGAAGCCTGACCCTCACCCGTCCCCTAATCCTAACCCGTACGCTAACACTAACCCGCGCCCTCACACGCACGCTCCCCCTAAAGCGTTGCCGTACCCTCACCTGGACCCTAAACCGTCCCCGGTCCTAACCCTAACCCTAGCCCGAAACCTAACCCTAACCCTTCCCCGAAGCCTGACCCTCACCCGTCCCCTAATCCTAACCCGTACGCTAACACTAACCCGCGCCCTCACACGCACGCTCCCCCTAAAGCGTTGCCGTACCCTCACCTGGACCCTAAACCGTCCCCATCCCCTAACCCTAACCCTAGCCCGAACCCTAACCCTAACCCTTCCCCGAAGCCTGACCCTCACACGTCCCCTAATCCTAACCCATACGCTAACACTAACCCACGCCCTCACACGCACACTGCCCCTAAAGCGTTGCCGTACCCTCACCTGGACCCTAAACCGTCCCCGTCCCCTAACCCTAACCCTAGCCCGAACCATAACCCTAACCCTTCCCCGAAGCCTGACCCTCCCCCGTCCCCTAATCCTAACCCGTACGCTAACACTAACCCGCGCCCTCACACGCACGCTCCCCGTAAAGCGTTGCCGTACCCTCACCTGGACCCTAAACCGTCCCCGGTCCTAACCCTAACCCTAGCGCGAACCCTAACCCTAACCCTTCCCCGAAGCCTGACCCTCACCCGTCCCCTAGTCCTAACCCGTACGCTAACACTAACCCGCGCCCTCACACGCACGCTCCCCCTAAAGCGTTGCCGTACCCTCACCTGGACCCTAAACCGTCCCCATCCCCTAACCCTAACCCTAGCCCGAACCCTAACCCTAACCCTTCCCCGAAGCCTGACTCTCACACGTCCCCTAATCCTAACCCGTACGCTAAAACTAACCCGCGCCCTCACACGCACGCTCCCCCTAAAGCGTTGCTGTACCCTCACCTGGACCCTAAACCGTCCCCGTCCCCTAAACCTAACCCTAGCCCGAACCCTAACCCTAACCCTTCCCCGAAGCCTGACCCTCACCCGTCCCCTAATCCTAACCCGTACGCTAACACTAACCCGCGCCCTCACACGCACGCTCCCCCTAAAGCGTTGCCGTACCCTCACCTGGACCCTAAACCGTCCCCGTCCCCTAACCCTAACCCTAGCCCGAACCCTAACCCTAACCCTTCCCCGAAGCCTGACCCTCACCCGTCCCCTAATCCTAAGCCGTACGCTAACACTAACGCGCGCCCTCACACGCACGCTCCCCCTAAAGCTTTGCCGTACCCTCACCTGGACCCTAAACCGTCCCCATCCCCTAACCCTAACCCTAGCCCGAACCCTAACCCTAACACTTCCCCGAAGCCTGACCCTCACCCGTCCCCTAATCCTAACCCGTACGCTAACACTAACCCGCGCCCTCACACGCACGCTCCCCCTAAAGCGTTGCCGTACCCTCACCTGGACCCTAAACCGTCCCCGTCCCCTAACCCTAACCCTAGCCCGAACCCTAACCCTAACCCTTCCCCGAAGCCTGACCCTCACCCGTCCCCTAATCCTAACCCGTACGCTAACACTAACCCGCGCCCTCACACGCACGCTCCCCCTAAAGCGTTGCCGTACTCTCACCTGGACCCTAAACCGTCCCCATCCCCTAACCCTAACCCTAGCCCGAACCCTAACCCTAACCCTTCCCCGAAGCCTGACCCTCACACGTCCCCTAATCCTAACCCATACGCTAACACTAACCCGCGCCCTCACACGCACGCTGCCCCTAAAGCGTTGCCGTACCCTCACCTGGACCCTAAACCGTCCCCGTCCCCTAACCCTAACCCTAGCCCGAACCCTAACCCTAACCCTTCCCCGAAGCCTGACCCTCCCCCGTCCCCTAATCCTAACCCGTACGCTAACACTAACCGGCGCCCTCACACGCACGCTCCCCGTAAAGCGTTGCCGTACCCTCACCTGGACCCTAAACCGTCCCCGTTCCTAACCCTAACCCTAGCGCGAACCCTAACCCTAACCCTTCCCCGAAGCCTGACCCTCACCCGTCCCCTAGTCCTAACCCGTACGCTAACACTAACCCGCGCCCTCACACGCACGCTCCCCCTAAAGCGTTGCCGTACCCTCACCTGGACCCTAAACCGTCCCCATCCCCTAACCCTAACCCTAGCCCGAACCCTAACCCTAACCCTTCCCCGAAGCCTGACTCTCACACGTCCCCTAATCCTAACCCGTACGCTAACACTAACCCGCGCCCTCACACGCACGCTCCCCCTAAAGCGTTGCCGTACCCTCACCTGGACCCTAAACCGTCCCCGTCCCCTAAACCTAACCCTAGCCCGAACCCTAACCCTAACCCTTCCCCGAAGCCTGACCCTCACCCGTCCCCTAATCCTAACCCGTACGCTAACACTAACCCGCGCCCTCACACGCACGCTCCCCCTAAAGCGTTGCCGTACCCTCACCTGGACCCTAAACCGTCCCCGTCCCCTAACCCTAACCCTAGCCCGAACCCTAACCCTAACCCTTCCCCGAAGCCTGACCCTCACCCGTCCCCTAATCCTAAGCCGTACGCTAACACTAACGCGCGCCCTCACACGCACGCTGCCCCTAAAGCTTTGCCGTACCCTCACCTGGACCCTAAACCGTCCCCGTCCCCTAACCCTAACCCTAGCCCGAACCCTAACCCTAACACTTCCCCGAAGCCTGACCCTCACCCGTCCCCTAATCCTAACCCATACGCTAACACTAACCCGCGCCCTCACACGCACGCTCCCCCTAAAGCGTTGCCGTACCCTCACCTGGACCCTAAACCGTCCCCGTCCCCTAACCCTAACCCTAGCCCGAACCCTAACCCTAACCCTTCCCCGAAGCCTGACCCTCACCCGTCCCCTAATCCTAACCCGTACGCTAACACTAACCCACGCCCTCACACGCACGCTCACCCTAAAGCGTTGCCGTACCCTCACCTGGACCCTAAACCGTCCCCGTCCCCTAACCCTAACCCTAGCCCGAACCCTTACCCTAACCCTTCCCCGAAGCCTGACCCTCACCCGTCCCCTAATCCTAACCCGTACGCTAACACTAAACCGCGCCCTCACACGCACGCTCCCCCTAAAGCGTTGCCGTACCCTCACCTGGACCGTAAACCGTCCCCGTCCCCTAACCCTAACCCTAGCCCGAACCCTAACCCTAACCCTTCCCCGAAGCCTGACCCTCACCCGTCCCCTAATCCTAACCCGTACGCTAACACTAACCCACGCCCTCACACGCACGCTCCCCCTAAAGCGTTGCCGTACCCTCAGCTGGACCCTAAACCGTACCCGTCCCCTAACCCTAACCCTAGCCCGATCCCTAACCCTAACCCTTCCCCGAAGCCTGACCCTCACCCGTCCCCTAATCCTAACCCGTACGCTAACACTAACCCGCGCCCTCACACGCACGCTCCCCCTAAAGCGTTGCCGTACCCTCACCTGGACCCTAAACCGTCCCCGGTCCTAACCCTAACCCTAGCCCGAAACCTAACCCTAACCCTTCCCCGAAGCCTGACCCTCACCCGTCCCCTAATCCTAACCCGTACGCTAACACTAACCCGCGCCCTCACACTCACGCTCCCCCTAAAGCGTTGCCGTACCCTCACCTGGACCCTAAACCGTCCCCATCCCCTAACCCTAACCCTAGCCCGAACCCTAACCCTAACCCTTCCCCGAAGCCTGACCCTCACACGTCCCCTAATCCTAACCCATACGCTAACACTAACCCACGCCCTCACACGCACGCTGCCCCTAAAGCGTTGCCGTACCCTCACCTGGACCCTAAACCGTCCCCGTCCCCTAACCCTAACCCTAGCCCGAACCATAACCCTAACCCTTCCCCGAAGCCTGACCCTCCCCCGTCCCCTAATCCTAACCCGTACGCTAACACTAACCCGCGCCCTCACACGCACGCTCCCCGTAAAGCGTTGCCGTACCCTCACCTGGACCCTAAACCGTCCCCGGTCCTAACCCTAACCCTAGCGCGAACCCTAACCCTAACCCTTCCCCGAAGCCTGACCCTCACCCGTCCCCTAGTCCTAACCCGTACGCTAACACTAACCCGCGCCCTCACACGCACGCTCCCCCTAAAGCGTTGCCGTACCCTCACCTGGACCCTAAACCGTCCCCATCCCCTAACCCTAACCCTAGCCCGAACCCTAACCCTAACCCTTCCCCGAAGCCTGACTCTCACACGTCCCCTAATCCTAACCCGTACGCTAACACTAACCCGCGCCCTCACACGCACGCTCCGCCTAAAGCGTTGCTGTACCCTCACCTGGACCCTAAACCGTCCCCGTCCCCTAAACCTAACCCTAGCCCGAACCCTAACCCTAACCCTTCCCCGAAGCCTGACCCTCACCCGTCCCCTAATCCTAACCCGTACGCTAACACTAACCCGCGCCCTCACACGCACGCTCCCCCTAAAGCGTTGCCGTACCCTCACCTGGACCCTAAACCGTCCCCGTCCCCTAACCCTAACCCTAGCCCGAACCCTAACCCTAACCCTTCCCCGAAGCCTGACCCTCACCCGTCCCCTAATCCTAAGCCGTACGCTAACACTAACGCACGCCCTCACACGCACGCTCCCCCTAAAGCTTTGCCGTACCCTCACCTGGACCCTAAACCGTCCCCATCCCCTAACCCTAACCCTAGCCCGAACCCTAACCCTAACACTTCCCCGAAGCCTGACCCTCACCCGTCCCCTAATCCTAACCCGTACGCTAACACTAACCCGCGCCCTCACACGCACGCTCCCCCTAAAGCGTTGCCGTACCCTCACCTGGACCCTAAACCGTCCCCGTCCCCTAACCCTAACCCTAGCCCGAACCCTAACCCTAACCCTTCCCCGAAGCCTGACCCTCACCCGTCCCCTAATCCTAACCCGTACGCTAACACTAACCCACGCCCTCACACGCACGCTCACCCTAAAGCGTTGCCGTACCCTCACCTGGACCCTAAACCGTCCCCGTCCCCTAACCCTAACCCTAGCCTGAACCCTTACCCTAACCCTTCCCCGAAGCCTGACCCTCACCCGTCCCCTAATCCTAACCCGTACGCTAACACTAACCCGCGCCCTCACACGCACGCTCCCCCTAAAGCGTTGCCGTACCCTCACCTGGACCCTAAACCGTCCCCGTCCCCTAACCCTAACCCTAGCCCGAACCCTAACCCTAACCCTTCCCCGAAGCCTGACCCTCACCCGTCCCCTAATCCTAACCCGTACGCTAACACTAACCCACGCCCTCACACGCACGCTCCCCCTAAAGCGTTGCCGTAGCCTCACCTGGACCCTAAACCGTCCCCGTCCCCTAACCCTAACCCTAGCCCGATCCCTAACCCTAACCCTTCCCCGAAGCCTGACCCTCACCCATCCCCTAATCCTAACCCGTACGCTAACACTAACCCACGCCCTCACACGCACGCTCCCCCTAAAGCGTTGCCGTACCCTCACCTGGACCCTAAACCGTCCCCGGTCCTAACCCTAACCCTAGCCCGAAACCTAACCCTAACCCTTCCCCGAAGCCTGACCCTCACCCGTCCCCTAATCCTAACCCGTACGCTAACACTAACCAGCGCCCTCACACGCACGCTCCCCCTAAAGCGTTGCCGTACCCTCACCTGGACCCTAAACCGTCCCCATCCCCTAAACCTAACCCTAGCCCGAACCCTAACCCTAACCCTTCCCCGAAGCCTGACCCTCACACGTCCCCTAATCCTAACCCGTACGCTAACACTAACCCACGCCCTCACACGCACGCTCCCCCTAAAGCGTTGCCGTACACTCACCTGGACCCTAAACCGTCCCCGTCCCCTAACCCTAACCCTAGCCCGAACCATAACCCTAACCCTTCCCCGAAGCCTGACCCTCACCCGTCCCCTAATCCTAACCCGTACGCCAACACTAACACGCGCCCTCGCACGCACGCTGCCCCTAAAGCGTTGCCGTACCCTCACCTGGACCCTAAACCGTCCCCGGTCCTAACCCTAACCCTAGCCCGAACCCTAACCCTAACCCTTCCCCGAAGCCTGACCCTCACCCGTCCCCTAATCCTAACCCGTACGCTAACACTAACCCGCGCCCTCACACGCACGCTGCCCCTAAAGCGTTGCCGTACCCTCACCTGGACCCTAAACCGTCCCCATCCCCTAACCCTAACCGTAGCCCGAACCCTAACCCTAACACTTCCCCGAAGCCTGACCCTCACACATCCCCTAATCCTAACCCGTACGCTAACACTAACCCTCGCCCTCACACGCACGCTCCCCCTAAAGCGTTGCCGTACCCTCACCTGGACCCTAAACCGTCCCCGTCCCCTAACGGTAACCCTAGCCCGAACCCTAACCCTAACCCTTCCCCGAAGCCTGACCCTCACCCGTCCCCTAATCCTAACCCGTACGCTAACATTAACCCGCACCCTCACACGCACACTCCCCCTAAAGCATTGCCGTACCCTTACCTGGACCCTAAACCGTCCCCGGTCGTAACCTTAACCCTAGCGCGAACCCTAACCCTAACCCTTCCCCGAAGCCTGACCCTCACCCGTCCCCTAATCCTAACCCGTACGCTAACACTAACCCGCGCCCTCACACGCACGCTCCCCCTAAAGCGTTGCCGTACCCTCACCTGGACCCTAAACCGTCCCCATACCCTAACCCTAACCCTAGCCCGAACCCTAACCCTAACCCTTCCCCGAAGCCTGACCCTCACACGTCCCCTAATCCTAACCCGTACGCTAACACTAACCCGCACCCTCACACGCACGCTGCCCCTAAAGCGTTGCCGTACCCTCACCTGGACCCTAAACCGTCCCCGTCCCCTAACCCTAACCCTAGCCCGAACCCTAACCCTAACCCTTCCCCGAAGCCTGACCCTCCCCCGTCCCCTAATCCTAACCCGTACGCTAACACTAACCCGCGCCCTCACACGCACGCTCCCCCTAAAGCGTTGCCGTACCCTCACCTGGACGCTAAACCGTCCCCGGTCCTAACCCTAACCCTAGCCCGAACCCTAACCCTAACCCTTCCCCGAAGCCTGACCCTCACCCGTCCCCTAATCCTAACCCGTACGCTAACACTAACCCGCGCCCTCACACGCACGCTCCCCCTAAAGCGTTGCCGTACCCTCACCTGGACCCTAAACCGTCCCCATCCCCTAACCCTAACCCTAGCCCGAACCCTAACCCTAACCCTTCCCCGAAGCCTGACTCTCACACGTCCCCTAATCCTAACCCGTACGCTAACACTAACCCGCGCCCTCACACGCACGCTCCCCCTAAAGCGTTGCCGTACCCTCACCTGGTCCCTAAACCGTCCCCGTCCCCTAACCCTAACCCTAGCCCGAACCCTAACCCTAACCCTTCCCCGAAGCCTGACCCTCACCCGTCCCCTAATCCTAACCCGTACGCTAACACTAACCCACGCCCTCACACGCACGCTCCCCCTAAAGCGTTGCCGTACCCTCACCTGGACCCTAAACCGTCCCCGTCCCCTAACCCTAACCCTAGCCTGATCCCTAACCCTAACCCTTCCCCGAAGCCTGACCCTCACCCGTCCCCTAATCCTAACCCGTACGCTAACACTAACCCGCGCCCTCACACGCACGCTCCCCCTAAAGCGTTGCCGTACCCTCACCTGGACCCTAAACCGTCCCCGGTCCTAACCCTAACCCTAGCCCGAAACCTAACCCTAACCCTTCCCCGAAGCCTGACCCTCACCCGTCCCCTAATCCTAACCCGTACGCTAACACTAACCCGCGCCCTCACACGCACGCTCCCCCTAAAGCGTTGCCGTACCCTCACCTGGACCCTAAACCGTCCCCATCCCCTAACCCTAACCCTAGCCCGAACCCTAACCCTAACCCTTCCCCGAAGCCTGACCCTCACCCGTCCCCTAATCCTAACCCATATGCTAACACTAACCCGCGCCCTCACACGCACGCTGCCCCTAAAGCGTTGCCGTACCCTCACCTGGACCCTAAACCGTCCCCGTCCCCTAACCCTAACCCTAGCCCGAACCATAACCCTAACCCTTCCCCGAAGCCTGACCCTCCCCCGTCCCCTAATCCTAACCCGTACGCTAACACTAACCCGCGCCCTCACACGCACGCTCCCCGTAAAGCGTTGCCGTACCCTCACCTGGACCCTAAACCGTCCCCGGTCCTAACCCTAACCCTAGCGCGAACCCTAACCCTAACCCTTCCCCGAAGCCTGACCCTCACCCGTCCCCTAGTCCTAACCCGTACGCTAACACTAACCCGCGCCCTCACACGCACGCTCCCCCTAAAGCGTTGCCGTACCCTCACCTGGACCCTAAACCGTCCCCATCCCCTAACTCTAACCCTAGCCCGAACCCTAACCCTAACCCTTCCCCGAAGCCTGACTCTCACACGTCCCCTAATCCTAACCCGTACGCTAACACTAACCAGCGCCCTCACACGCACGCTCCCCCTAAAGCGTTGCCGTACCCTCACCTGGACCCTAAACCGTCCCCGTCCCCTAAACCTAACCCTAGCCCGAACCCTAACCCTAACCCTTCCCCGAAGCCTGACCCTCACCCGTCCCCTAATCCTAACCCGTACGCTAACACTAACCCGCGCCCTCACACGCACGCTCCCCCTAAAGCGTTGCCGTACCCTCACCTGGACCCTAAACCGTCCCCGTCCCCTAACCCTAACCCTAGCCCGAACCCTAACCCTAACCCTTCCCCGAAGCCTGACCCTCACCCGTCCCCTAATCCTAAGCCGTACGCTAACACTAACGCGCGCCCTCACACGCACGCTCCCCCTAAAGCTTTGCCGTACCCTCACCTGGACCCTAAACCGTCCCCGTCCCCTAACCCTAACCCTAGCCCGAACCCTAACCCTAACACTTCCCCGAAGCCTGACCCTCACCCGTCCCCTAATCCTAACCCGTACGCTAACACTAACCCGCGCCCTCACACGCACGCTCCCCCTAAAGCATTGCCATACCCTCACCTGGACCCTAAACCGTCCCCGTCCCCTAACCCTAACCCTAGCCCGAACCCTAACCCTAACCCTTCCCCGAAGCCTGACCCTCACCCGTCCCCTAATCCTAACCCGTACGCTAACACTAACCCACGCCCTCACACGCACGCTCCCCCTAAAGCGTTGCCGTACCCTCACCTGGACCCTAAACCGTCCCCGTCCCCTAACCCTAACCCTAGCCCGATCCCTAACCCTAACCCTTCCCCGAAGCCTGACCCTCACCCGTCCCCTAATCCTAACCCGTACGCTAACACTAACCCGCGCCCTCACACGCACGCTCCCCCTAAAGCGTTGCCGTACCCTCACCTGGACCCTAAACCGTCCCCGGTCCTAACCCTAACCCTAGCCCGAAACCTAACCCTAACCCTTCCCCGAAGCCTGACCCTCACCCGTCCCCTAATCCTAACCCGTACGCTAACACTAACCCGCGCCCTCACACGCACGCTCCCCCTAAAGCGTTGCCGTACCCTCACCTGGACCCTAAACCGTCCCCATCCCCTAACCCTAACCCTAGCCCGAACCCTAACCCTAACCCTTCCCCGAAGCCTGACCCTCACACGTCCCCTAATCCTAACCCGTACGCTAACACTAACCCACGCCCTCACATGCACGCTCCCCCTAAAGCGTTGCCGTACCCTCACCTGGACCCTAAACCGTCCCCGTCCCCTAACCCTAACCCTAGCCCGAACCATAACCCTAACCCTTCCCCGAAGCCTGACCCTCACCCGTCCCCTAATCCTAACCCGTACGCTAACACTAACACGCGCCCTCACACGCACGCTGCCCCTAAAGCGTTGCCGTACCCTCACCTGGACCCTAAACCGTCCCCGGTCCTAACCCTAACCCTAGCCCGAACCCTAACCCTAACCCTTCCCCGAAGCCTGACCCTCACCCGTCCCCTAATCCTAACCCGTACGCTAACACTAACCCGCGCCCTCACACGCACGCTCCCCCTAAAGCGTTGCCGTACCCTCACCTGGACCCTAAACCGTCCCCATCCCCTAACCCTAACCGTAGCCCGAACCCTAACCCTAACCCTTCCCCGAAGCCTGACCCTCACACATCCCCTAATCCTAACCCGTACGCTAACACTAACCCTCGCCCTCACACGCACGCTCCCCCTAAAGCGTTGCCGTACCCTCACCTGGACCCTAAACCGTCCCCGTCCCCTAACGGTAACCCTAGCCCGAACCCTAACCCTAACCCTTCCCCGAAGCCTGACCCTCACCCGTCCCCTAATCCTAACCCGTACGCTAACACTAACCCGCGCCCTCACACGCACGCTCCCCCTAAAGCGTTGCCGTACCCTCACCTGGACCCTAAACCGTCCCCGTCCCCTAAACCTAACCCTAGCCCGAACCCTAACCCTAACCCTTCCCCGAAGCCTGACCCTCACCCGTCCCCTAATCCTAACCCGTACGCTAACACTAACCCGCGCCCTCACACGCACGCTCCCCCTAAAGCGTTGCCGTACCCTCACCTGGACCCTAAACCGTCCCCATCCCCTAACCCTAACCGTAGCCCGAACCCTAACCCTAACCCTTCCCCGAAGCCTGACCCTCACACATCCCCTAATCCTAACCCGTACGCTAACACTAACCCTCGCCCTCACACGCACGCTCCCCCTAAAGCGTTGCCGTACCCTCACCTGGACCCTAAACCGTCCCCGTCCCCTAACGGTAACCCTAGCCCGAACCCTAACCCTAACCCTTCCCCGAAGCCTGACCCTCACCCGTCCCCTAATCCTAACCCGTACGCTAACACTAACCCGCGCCCTCACACGCACGCTCCCCCTAAAGCGTTGCCGTACCCTCACCTGGACCCTAAACCGTCCCCGTCCCCTAAACCTAACCCTAGCCCGAACCCTAACCCTAACCCTTCCCCGAAGCCTGACCCTCACCCGTCCCCTAATCCTAACCCGTACGCTAACACTAACCCGCGCCCTCACACGCACGCTCCCCCTAAAGCGTTGCCGTACCCTCACCTGGACCCTAAACCGTCCCCGTCCCCTAACCCTAACCCTAGCCCGAACCATAACCCTAACCCTTCCCCGAAGCCTGACTCTCACCCGTCCCCTAATCCTAACCCGTACGCTAACACTAACACGCGCCCTCACACGCACGCTGCCCCTAAAGCGTTGCCGTACCCTCACCTGGACCCTAAACCGTCCCCGGTCCTAACCCTAACTCTAGCCCGAACCCTAACCCTAACACTTCCCCGAAGCCTGACCCTCACCCGTCCCCTAATCCTAACCCGTACGCTAACACTAACCCGCGCCCTCACACGCACGCTCCCCCTAAAGCGTTGCCGTACCCTCAACTGGACCCTAAACCGTCCCCATCCCCTAACCCTAACCGTAGCCCGAACCCTAACCCTAACCCTTCCCCGAAGCCTGACCCTCACCCGTCCCCTAATCCTAACCCGTACGCTAACACTAACCCTAGCCCTCACACGCACGCTCCCCCTAAAGCGTTGCCGTACCCTCACCTGGACCCTAAACCGTCCCCGTCCCCTAACGGTAACCCTAGCCCAAACCCTAACCCTAACCCTTCCCCGAAGCCTGACCCTCACCCGTCCCCTAATCCTAACCCGTACGCTAACACTAACCCGCGCCCTCACACGCACGCTCCCCCTAAAGCGTTGCCGTACCCTCACCTGGACCCTAAACCGTCCCCGTCCCCTAACCCTAACCCTAGCCCGAACCCTAACCCTAACCCTTCCCCGAAGCCTGACCCTCACACGTCCCCTAATCCTAACCCGTACGCTAACACTAACCCGCGCCCTCACACGCACGCTGCCCCTAAAGCGTTGCCGTACCCTCACATGGACACTAAACCGTCCCCGTCCCCTAACCCTAACCCTAGCCCGAACCCTAACCCTAACCCTTCCCCGAAGCCTGACCCTCCCCCGTCCCCTAATCCTAACCCGTACGCTAACACTAACCCGCGCCCTCTCACGCACGCTCCCCCTAAAGCATTGCCGTACCCTTACCTGGACCCTAAACCGTCCCCGGTCCTAACCCTAACCCTAGCCCGAACCCTAACCCTAACCCTTCCCCGAAGCCTGACCCTCACCCGTCCCCTAATCCTAACCCGTACGCTAACACTAACCCGCGCCCTCACACGCACGCTCCCCCTAAAGCGTTGCCGTACCCTCACCTGGACCCTAAACCGTCCCCGGTCCTAACCCTAACCCTAGCCCGAAACCTAACCCTAACCCTTCCCCGAAGCCTGACACTCACCCGTCCCCTAATCCTAACCCGTACGCTAACACTAACCCGCGCCCTCACACGCACGCTCCCCCTAAAGCGTTGCCGTACCCTCACCTGGACCCTAAACCGTCCCCATCCCCTAACCCTAACCCTAGCCCGAACCCTAACCCTAACCCTTCCCCGAAGCCTGACCCTCACACGTCCCCTAATCCTAACCCGTACGCTAACACTAACCCACGCCCTCACACGCACGCTCCCCCTAAAGCGTTGCCGTACCCTCACCTGGACCCTAAACCGTCCCCGTCCCCTAACCCTAACCCTAGCCCGAACCATAACCCTAACCCTTCCCCGAAGCCTGACCCTCACCCGTCCCCTAATCCTAACCCGTACGCCAACACTAACACGCGCCCTCACACGCACGCTGCCCCTAAAGCGTTGCCGTACCCTCACCTGGACCCTAAACCGTCCCCGGTCCTAACCCTAACCCTAGCCCGAACCCTAACCCTAACCCTTCCCCGAAGCCTGACCCTCACCCGTCCCCTAATCCTAACCCGTACGCTAACACTAACCCGCGCCCTCACACGCACGCTCCCCCTAAAGCGTTGCCGTACCCTCACCTGGACCCTAAACCGTCCCCATCCCCTAACCCTAACCGTAGCCCGAACCCTAACCCTCACCCTTCCCCGAAGCCTGACCCTCACACATCCCCTAATCCTAACCCGTACGCTAACACTAACCCTCGCCCTCACACGCACGCTCCCCCTAAAGCGTTGCCGTACCCTCACCTGGACCCTAAACCGTCCCCGTCCCCTAACGGTAACCCTAGCCCGAACCCTAACCCTAACCCTTCCCCGAAGCCTGACCCTCACCCGTCCCCTAATCCTAACCCGTACGCTAACACTAACCCGCGCCCTCACACGCACGCTGCCCCTAAAGCGTTGCCGTACCCTCACATGGACCCTAAACCGTCCCCGTCCCCTAACCCTAACCGTAGCCCGAACCCTAACCCTAACCCTTCCCCGAAGCCTGACCCTCACACATCCCCTAATCCTAACCCGTACGCTAACACTAACCCTCGCCCTCACACGCACGCTCCCCCTAAAGCGTTGCCGTACCCTCACCTGGACCCTAAACCGTCCCCGTCCCCTAACGGTAACCCTAGCCCGAACCCTAACCCTAACCCTTCCCCGAAGCCTGACCCTCACCCGTCCCCTAATCCTAACCCGTACGCTAACACTAACCCGCGCCCTCACACGCACGCTCCCCCTAAAGCGTTGCCGTACCCTCACCTGGACCCTAAACCGTCCCCGTCCCCTAAACCTAACCCTAGCCCGAACCCTAACCCTAACCCTTCCCCGAAGCCTGACCCTCACCCGTCCCCTAATCCTAACCCGAACGCTAACACTAACCCGCGCCCTCACACGCACGCTCCCCCTAAAGCGTTGCCGTACCCTCACCTGGACCCTAAACCGTCCCCGTCCCCTAACCCTAACCCTAGCCCGAACCATAACCCTAACCCTTCCCCGAAGCCTGACTCTCACCCGTCCCCTAATCCTAACCCGTACGCTAACACTAACACGCGCCCTCACACGCACGCTGCCCCTAAAGCGTTGCCGTACCCTCACCTGGACCCTAAACCGTCCCCGGTCCTAACCCTAACTCTAGCCCGAACCCTAACCCTAACACTTCCCCGAAGCCTGACCCTCACCCGTCCCCTAATCCTAACCCGTACGCTAACACTAACCCGCGCCCTCACACGCACGCTCCCCCTAAAGCGTTGCCGTACCCTCAACTGGACCCTAAACCGTCCCCATCCCCTAACCCTAACCGTAGCCCGAGCCCTAACCCTAACCCTTCCCCGAAGCCTGACCCTCACCCGTCCCCTAATCCTAACCCGTACGCTAACACTAACCCTCGCCCTCACACGCACGCTCCCCCTAAAGCGTTGCCGTACCCTCACCTGGACCCTAAACCGTCCCCGTCCCCTAACGGTAACCCTAGCCCAAACCCTAACCCTAACCCTTCCCCGAAGCCTGACCCTCACCCGTCCCCTAATCCTAACCCGTACGCTAACACTAACCCGCGCCCTCACACGCACGCTCCCCCTAAAGCGTTGCCGTACCCTCACCTGGACCCTAAACCGTCCCCGTCCCCTAACCCTAACCCTAGCCCGAACCCTAACCCTAACCCTTCCCCGAAGCCTGACCCTCACACGTCCCCTAATCCTAACCCGTACGCTAACACTAACCCGCGCCCTCACACGCACGCTGCCCCTAAAGCGTTGCCGTACCCTCACATGGACACTAAACCGTCCCCGTCCCCTAACCCTAACCCTAGCCCGAACCCTAACCCTAACCCTTCCCCGAAGCCTGACCCTCCCCCGTCCCCTAATCCTAACCCGTACGCTAACACTAACCCGCGCCCTCTCACGCACGCTCCCCCTAAAGCATTGCCGTACCCTTACCTGGACCCTAAACCGTCCCCGGTCCTAACCCTAACCCTAGCCCGAACCCTAACCCTAACCCTTCCCCGAAGCCTGACCCTCACCCGTCCCCTAATCCTAACCCGTACGCTAACACTAACCCGCGCCCTCACACGCACGCTCCCCCTAAAGCGTTGCCGTACCCTCACCTGGACCCTAAACCGTCCCCGGTCCTAACCCTAACCCTAGCCCGAAACCTAACCCTAACCCTTCCCCGAAGCCTGACACTCACCCGTCCCCTAATCCTAACCCGTACGCTAACACTAACCCGCGCCCTCACACGCACGCTCCCCCTAAAGCGTTGCCGTACCCTCACCTGGACCCTAAACCGTCCCCATCCCCTAACCCTAACCCTAGCCCGAACCCTAACCCTAACCCTTCCCCGAAGCCTGACCCTCACACGTCCCCTAATCCTAACCCGTACGCTAACACTAACCCACGCCCTCACACGCACGCTCCCCCTAAAGCGTTGCCGTACCCTCACCTGGACCCTAAACCGTCCCCGTCCCCTAACCCTAACCCTAGCCCGAACCATAACCCTAACCCTTCCCCGAAGCCTGACCCTCACCCGTCCCCTAATCCTAACCCGTACGCCAACACTAACACGCGCCCTCACACGCACGCTGCCCCTAAAGCGTTGCCGTACCCTCACCTGGACCCTAAACCGTCCCCGGTCCTAACCCTAACCCTAGCCCGAACCCTAACCCTAACCCTTCCCCGAAGCCTGACCCTCACCCGTCCCCTAATCCTAACCCGTACGCTAACACTAACCCGCGCCCTCACACGCACGCTCCCCCTAAAGCGTTGCCGTACCCTCACCTGGACCCTAAACCGTCCCCATCCCCTAACCCTAACCGTAGCCCGAACCCTAACCCTCACCCTTCCCCGAAGCCTGACCCTCACACATCCCCTAATCCTAACCCGTACGCTAACACTAACCCTCGCCCTCACACGCACGCTCCCCCTAAAGCGTTGCCGTACCCTCACCTGGACCCTAAACCGTCCCCGTCCCCTAACGGTAACCCTAGCCCGAACCCTAACCCTAACCCTTCCCCGAAGCCTGACCCTCACCCGTCCCCTAATCCTAACCCGTACGCTAACACTAACCCGCGCCCTCACACGCACGCTGCCCCTAAAGCGTTGCCGTACCCTCACATGGACCCTAAACCGTCCCCGTCCCCTAACCCTAACCGTAGCCCGAACCCTAACCCTAACCCTTCCCCGAAGCCTGACCCTCACACATCCCCTAATCCTAACCCGTACGCTAACACTAACCCTCACCCTCACACGCACGCTCCCCCTAAAGCGTTGCCGTACCCTCACCTGGACCCTAAACCGTCCCCGTCCCCTAACGGTAACCCTAGCCCGAACCCTAACCCTAACCCTTCCCCGAAGCCTGACCCTCACCCGTCCCCTAATCCTAACCCGTACGCTAACACTAACCCGCGCCCTCACACGCACGCTCCCCCTAAAGCGTTGCCGTACCCTCACCTGGACCCTAAACCGTCCCCGTCCCCTAAACCTAACCCTAGCCCGAACCCTAACCCTAACCCTTCCCCGAAGCCTGACCCTCACCCGTCCCCTAATCCTAACCCGAACGCTAACACTAACCCACGCCCTCACACGCACGCTCCCCCTAAAGCGTTGCCGTACCCTCACCTGGACCCTAAACCGTCCCCGTCCCCTAACCCTAACCCTAGCCCGAACCATAACCCTAACCCTTCCCCGAAGCCTGACTCTCACCCGTCCCCTAATCCTAACCCGTACGCTAACACTAACACGCGCCCTCACACGCACGCTGCCCCTAAAGCGTTGCCGTACCCTCACCTGGACCCTAAACCGTCCCCGGTCCTAACCCTAACTCTAGCCCGAACCCTAACCCTAACACTTCCCCGAAGCCTGACCCTCACCCGTCCCCTAATCCTAACCCGTACGCTAACACTAACCCGCGCCCTCACACGCACGCTCCCCCTAAAGCGTTGCCGTACCCTCAACTGGACCCTAAACCGTCCCCATCCCCTAACCCTAACCGTAGCCCGAGCCCTAACCCTAACCCTTCCCCGAAGCCTGACCCTCACCCGTCCCCTAATCCTAACCCGTACGCTAACACTAACCCTCGCCCTCACACGCACGCTCCCCCTAAAGCGTTGCCGTACCCTCACCTGGACCCTAAACCGTCCCCGTCCCCTAACGGTAACCCTAGCCCAAACCCTAACCCTAACCCTTCCCCGAAGCCTGACCCTCACCCGTCCCCTAATCCTAACCCGTACGCTAACACTAACCCGCGCCCTCACACGCACGCTCCCCCTAAAGCGTTGCCGTACCCTCACCTGGACCCTAAACCGTCCCCGTCCCCTAACCCTAACCCTAGCCCGAACCCTAACCCTAACCCTTCCCCGAAGCCTGACCCTCACACGTCCCCTAATCCTAACCCGTACGCTAACACTAACCCGCGCCCTCACACGCACGCTGCCCCTAAAGCGTTGCCGTACCCTCACATGGACACTAAACCGTCCCCGTCCCCTAACCCTAACCCTAGCCCGAACCCTAACCCTAACCCTTCCCCGAAGCCTGACCCTCCCCCGTCCCCTAATCCTAACCCGTACGCTAACACTAACCCGCGCCCTCTCACGCACGCTCCCCCTAAAGCATTGCCGTACCCTTACCTGGACCCTAAACCGTCCCCGGTCCTAACCTTAACCCTAGCCCGAACCCTAACCCTAACCCTTCCCCGAAGCCTGACCCTCACCCGTCCCCTAATCCTAACCCGTACGCTAACACTAACCCGCGCCCTCACACGCACGCTCCCCCTAAAGCGTTGCCGTACCCTCACCTGGACCCTAAACCGTCCCCGGTCCTAACCCTAACCCTAGCCCGAAACCTAACCCTAACCCTTCCCCGAAGCCTGACCCTCACCCGTCCCCTAATCCTAACCCGTACGCTAACACTAACCAGCGCCCTCACACGCACGCTCCCCCTAAAGCGTTGCCGTACCCTCACCTGGACCCTAAACCGTCCCCATCCCCTAACCCTAACCCTAGCCCGAACCCTAACCCTAACCCTTCCCCGAAGCCTGACCCTCACACGTCCCCTAATCCTAACCCGTACGCTAACACTAACCCACGCCCTCACACGCACGCTCCCCCTAAAGCGTTGCCGTACCCTCACCTGGACCCTAAACCGTCCCCGTCCCCTAACCCTAACCCTAGCCCGAACCATAACCCTAACCCTTCCCCGAAGCCTGACCCTCACCCGTCCCCTAATCCTAACCCGTACGCCAACACTAACACGCGCCCTCACACGCACGCTGCCCCTAAAGCGTTGCCGTACCCTCACCTGGACCCTAAACCGTCCCCGGTCCTAACCCTAACCCTAGCCCGAACCCTAACCCTAACCCTTCCCCGAAGCCTGACCCTCACCCGTCCCCTAATCCTAACCCGTACGCTAACACTAACCCGCGCCCTCACACGCACGCTCCCCCTAAAGCGTTGCCGTACCCTCACCTGGACCCTAAACCGTCCCCATCCCCTAACCCTAACCGTAGCCCGAACCCTAACCCTAACCCTTCCCCGAAGCCTGACCCTCACACATCCCCTAATCCTAACCCGTACGCTAACACTAACCCTCGCCCTCACACGCACGCTCCCCCTAAAGCGTTGCCGTACCCTCACCTGGACCCTAAACCGTCCCCGTCCCCTAACGGTAACCCTAGCCCGAACCCTAACCCTAACCCTTCCCCGAAGCCTGACCCTCACCCGTCCCCTAATCCTAACCCGTACGCTAACACTAACCCGCGCCCTCACACGCACGCTGCCCCTAAAGCGTTGCCGTACCCTCACATGGACCCTAAACCGTCCCCGTCCCCTAACCCTAACCCTAGCCCGAACCCTAACCCTAACCCTTCCCCGAAGCCTGACCCTCACCCGTCCCCTAATCCTAACCCGTACGCTAACATTAACCCGCGCCCTCACACGCACACTCCCCCTAAAGCATTGCCGTACCCTTACCTGGACCCTAAACCGTCCCCGGTCGTAACCTTAACCCTAGCGCGAACCCTAACCCTAACCCTTCCCCGAAGCCTGACCCTCACCCGTCCCCTAATCCTAACCCGTACGCTAACACTAACCCGCGCCCTCACACGCACGCTCCCCCTAAAGCGTTGCCGTACCCTCACCTGGACCCTAAACCGTCCCCATACCCTAACCCTAACCCTAGCCCGAACCCTAACCCTAACCCTTCCCCGAAGCCTGACCCTCACACGTCCCCTAATCCTAACCCGTACGCTAACACTAACCCGCGCCCTCTCACGCACGCTCCCCCTAAAGCATTGCCGTACCCTTACCTGGACCCTAAACCGTCCCCGGTCCTAACCTTAACCCTAGCCCGAACCCTAACCCTAACCCTTCCCCGAAGCCTGACCCTCACCCGTCCCCTAATCCTAACCCGTACGCTAACACTAACCCGCGCCCTCACACGCACGCTCCCCCTAAAGCGTTGCCGTACCCTCACCTGGACCCTAAACCGTCCCCGGTCCTAACCCTAACCCTAGCCCGAAACCTAACCCTAACCCTTCCCCGAAGCCTGACCCTCACCCGTCCCCTAATCCTAACCCGTACGCTAACACTAACCAGCGCCCTCACACGCACGCTCCCCCTAAAGCGTTGCCGTACCCTCACCTGGACCCTAAACCGTCCCCATCCCCTAACCCTAACCCTAGCCCGAACCCTAACCCTAAACCTTCCCCGAAGCCTGACCCTCACACGTCCCCTAATCCTAACCCGTACGCTAACACTAACCCACGCCCTCACACGCACGCTCCCCCTAAAGCGTTGCCGTACCCTCACCTGGACCCTAAACCGTCCCCGTCCCCTAACCCTAACCCTAGCCCGAACCATAACCCTAACCCTTCCCCGAAGCCTGACCCTCACCCGTCCCCTAATCCTAACCCGTACGCCAACACTAACACGCGCCCTCACACGCACGCTGCCCCTAAAGCGTTGCCGTACCCTCACCTGGACCCTAAACCGTCCCCGGTCCTAACCCTAACCCTAGCCCGAACCCTAACCCTAACCCTTCCCCGAAGCCTGACCCTCACCCGTCCCCTAATCCTAACCCGTACGCTAACACTAACCCGCGCCCTCACACGCACGCTCCCCCTAAAGCGTTGCCGTACCCTCACCTGGACCCTAAACCGTCCCCATCCCCTAACCCTAACCGTAGCCCGAACCCTAACCCTAACCCTTCCCCGAAGCCTGACCCTCACACATCCCCTAATCCTAACCCGTACGCTAACACTAACCCTCGCCCTCACACGCACGCTCCCCCTAAAGCGTTGCCGTACCCTCACCTGGACCCTAAACCGTCCCCGTCCCCTAACGGTAACCCTAGCCCGAACCCTAACCCTAACCCTTCCCCAAAGCCTGACCCTCACCCGTCCCCTAATCCTAACCCGTACGCTAACACTAACCCGCGCCCTCACACGCACGCTGCCCCTAAAGCGTTGCCGTACCCTCACATGGACCCTAAACCGTCCCCGTCCCCTAACCCTAACCCTAGCCCGAACCCTAACCCTAACCCTTCCCCGAAGCCTGACCCTCACCCGTCCCCTAATCCTAACCCGTACGCTAACATTAACCCGCGCCCTCACACGCACACTCCCCCTAAAGCATTGCCGTACCCTTACCTGGACCCTAAACCGTCCCCGGTCCTAACCTTAACCCTAGCGCGAACCCTAACCCTAACCCTTCCCCGAAGCCTGACCCTCACCCGTCCCCTAATCCTAACCCGTACGCTAACACTAACCCACGCCCTCACACGCACGCTCCCCCTAAAGCGTTGCCGTACCCTCACCTGGACCCTAAACCGTCCCCATACCCTAACCCTAACCCTAGCCCGAACCCTAACCCTAACCCTTCCCCGAAGCCTGACCCTCACACGTCCCCTAATCCTAACCCGTACGCTAACACTAACCCGCACCCTCACACGCACGCTGCCCCTAAAGCGTTGCCGTACCCTCACCTGGACCCTAAACCGTCCCCGTCCCCTAACCCTAACCCTAGCCCGAACCCTAACCCTAACACTTCCCCGAAGCCTGACCCTCACCCGTCCCCTAATCCTAACCCGTACGCTAACACTAACCCACGCCCTCACACGCACGCTCCCCCTAAAGCGTTGCCGTACCCTCACCTGGACCCTAAACCGTCCCCGTCCCCTAACCCTAACCCTAGCCTGATCCCTAACCCTAACCCTTCCCCGAAGCCTGACCCTCACCCGTCCCCTAATCCTAACCCGTACGCTAACACTAACCCGCGCCCTCACACGCACGCTCCCCCTAAAGCGTTGCCGTACCCTCACCTGGACCCTAAACCGTCCCCGGTCCTAACCCTAACCCTAGCCCGAAACCTAACCCTAACCCTTCCCCGAAGCCTGACCCTCCCCCGTCCCCTAATCCTAACCCGTACGCTAACACTAACCCGCGCCCTCACACGCACGCTCCCCCTAAAGCGTTGCCGTACCCTCACCTGGACCCTAAACCGTCCCCATCCCCTAACCCTAACCCTAGCCCGAACCATAACCCTAACCCTTCCCCGAAGCCTGACCCTCCCCCGTCCCCTAATCCTAACCCGTACGCTAACACTAACCCGCGCCCTCACACGCACGCTCCCCGTAAAGCGTTGCCGTACCCTCACCTGGACCCTAAACCGTCCCCGGTCCTAACCCTAACCCTAGCGTGAACCCTAACCCTAACCCTTCCCCGAAGCCTGACCCTCACCCGTCCCCTAGTCCTAACCCGTACGCTAACACTAACCCGCGCCCTCACACGCACGCTCCCCCTAAAGCGTTGCCGTACCCTCACCTGGACCCTAAACCGTCCCCATCCCCTAACCCTAACCCTAGCCCGAACCCTAACCCTAACCCTTCCCCGAAGCCTGACTCTCACACGTCCCCTAATCCTAACCCGTACGCTAACACTAACCAGCGCCCTCACACGCACGCTCCCCCTAAAGCGTTGCCGTACCCTCACCTGGACCCTAAACCGTCCCCGTCCCCTAAACCTAACCCTAGCCCGAACCCTAACCCTAACCCTTCCCCGAAGCCTGACCCTCACCCGTCCCCTAATCCTAACCCGTACGCTAACACTAACCCGCGCCCTCACACGCACGCTCCCCCTAAAGCGTTGCCGTACCCTCACCTGGACCCTAAACCGTCCCCGTCCCCTAACCCTAACCCTAGCCCGAACCCTAACCCTAACCCTTCCCCGAAGCCTGACCCTCACCCGTCCCCTAATCCTAAGCCGTACGCTAACACTAACGCGCGCCCTCACACGCACGCTCCCCATAAAGCTTTGCCGTACCTCACCTGGACCCTAAACCGTCCCCGTCCCCTAACCCTAACCCTAGCCCGAACCCTAACCCTAACACTTCCCCGAAGCCTGACCCTCACCCGTCCCCTAATCCTAACCCGTACGCTAACACTAACCCGCGCCCTCACACGCACGCTCCCCCTAAAGCATTGCCGTACCCTCACCTGGACCCTAAACCGTCCCCGTCCCCTAACCCTAACCCTAGCCCGAACCCTAACCCTAACCCTTCCCCGAAGCCTGACCCTCACCCGTCCCCTAATCCTAACCCGTACGCTAACACTAACCCACGCCCTCACACGCACGCTCACCCTAAAGCGTTGCCGTACCCTCACCTGGACCCTAAACCGTCCCCGTCCCCTAACCCTAACCCTAGCCCGAACCCTTACCCTAACCCTTCCCCGAAGCCTGACCCTCACCCGTCCCCTAATCCTAACCCGTACGCTAACACTAACCCGCGCCCTCACACGCACGCTCCCCCTAAAGCGTTGCCGTACCCTCACCTGGACCCTAAACCGTCCCCGTCCCCTAACCCTAACCCTAGCACGAACCCTAACCCTAACCCTTACCCGAAGCCTGATCCTCACCCGTCCCCTAATCCTAACCCGTACGCTAACACTAACCCACGCCCTCACACGCACGCTCCCCCTAAAGCGTTGCCGTACCCTCACCTGGACCCTAAACCGTCCCCGTCCCCTAACCCTAACCCTAGCCCGATCCCTAACCCTAACCCTTCCCCGAAGCCTGACCCTCACCCGTCCCCTAATCCTAACCCGTACGCTAACACTAACCCGCGCCCTCACACGCACGCTCCCCCTAAAGCGTTGCCGTACCCTCACCTGGACCCTAAACCGTCCCCGGTCCTAACCCTAACCCTAGCCCGAAACCTAACCCTAACCCTTCCCCGAAGCCTGACCCTCACCCGTCCCCTAATCCTAACCCGTACGCTAACACTAACCCGCGCCCTCACACGCACGCTCCCCCTAAAGCGTTGCCGTACCCTCACCTGGACCCTAAACCGTCCCCATCCCCTAACCCTAACCCTAGCCCGAACCCTAACCCTAACCCTTCCCCGAAGCCTGACCCTCACACGTCCCCTAATCCTAACCCGTACGCTAACACTAACCCACGCCCTCACATGCACGCTCCCCCTAAAGCGTTGCCGTACCCTCACCTGGACCCTAAACCGTCCCCGTCCCCTAACCCTAACCCTAGCCCGAACAATAACCCTAACCCTTCCCCGAAGCCAGACCCTCACCCGTCCCCTAATCCTAACCCGTACGCTAACACTAACACGCGCCCTCACACGCACGCTGCCCCTAAAGCGTTGCCGTACCCTCACCTGGACCCTAAACCGTCCCCGGTCCTAACCCTAACCCTAGCCCGAACCCTAACCCTAACCCTTCCCCGAAGCCTGACCCTCACCCGTCCCCTAATCCTAACCCGTACGCTAACACTAACCCGCGCCCTCACACGCACGCTCCCCCTAAAGCGTTGCCGTACCCTCACCTGGACCCTAAACCGTCCCCATCCCCTAACCCTAACCGTAGCCCGAACCCTAACCCTAACCCTTCCCCGAAGCCTGACCCTCACACATCCCCTAATCCTAACCCGTACGCTAACACTAACCCTCGCCCTCACACGCACGCTCCCCCTAAAGCGTTGCCGTACCCTCACCTGGACCCTAAACCGTCCCCGTCCCCTAACGGTAACCCTAGCCCGAACCCTAACCCTAACCCTTCCCCGAAGCCTGACCCTCACCCGTCCCCTAATCCTAACCCGTACGCTAACACTAACCCGCGCCCTCACACGCTCGCTCCCCCTAAAGCGTTGCCGTACCCTCACCTGGACCCTAAACCGTCCCCGTCCCCTAAACCTAACCCTAGCCCGAACCCTAACCCTAACCCTTCCCCGAAGCCTGACCCTCACCCTTCCCCTAATCCTAACCCGTACGCTAACACTAACCCGCGCCCTCACACGCACGCTCCCCCTAAGGCGTTGCCGTACCCTCACCTGGACCCTAAACCGTCCCCGTCCCCTAACCCTAACCCTAGCCCGAACCCTAACCCTAACCCTTCCCCGAAGCCTGACCCTCACCCGTCCCCTAATCCTAAGCCGTACGCTAACACTAACGCGCGCCCTCACACGCACGCTCCCCCTAAAGCTTTGCCGTACCCTCACCTGGACCCTAAACCGTCCCCGTCCCCTAACCCTAACCCTAGCCCGAACCCTAACCCTAACACTTCCCCGAAGCCTGACCCTCACCCGTCCCCTAATCCTAACCCGTACGCTAACACTAACCCGCGCCCTCACACGCACGCTCCCCCTAAAGCGTTGCCGTACCCTCACCTGGACCCTAAACCGTCCCCGTCCCCTAACCCTAACCCTAGCCCGAACCCTAACCCTAACCCTTCCCCGAAGCCTGACCCTCACCCGTCCCCTAATCCTAACCCGTACGCTAACACTAACCCACGCCCTCACACGCACGCTCACCCTAAAGCGTTGCCGTACCCTCACCTGGACCCTAAACCGTCCCCGTCCCCTAACCCTAGCCCTAGCCCGAACCCTTACCCTAACCCTTCCCCGAAGCCTGACCCTCACCCGTCCCCTAATCCTAACCCGTACGCTAACACTAACCCGCACCCTCACACGCACGCTCCCCCTAAAGCGTTGCCGTACCCTCACCTGGACCCTAAACCGTCCCCGTCCCCTAACCCTAACCCTAGCCCGAACCATAACCCTAACCCTTCCCCGAAGCCTGACTCTCACCCGTCCCCTAATCCTAACCCGTACGCTAACACTAACACGCGCCCTCACACGCACGCTGCCCCTAAAGCGTTGCCGTACCCTCACCTGGACCCTAAACCGTCCCCGGTCCTAACCCTAACTCTAGCCCGAACCCTAACCCTAACACTTCCCCGAAGCCTGACCCTCACCCGTCCCCTAATCCTAACCCGTACGCTAACACTAACCCGCGCCCTCACACGCACGCTCCCCCTAAAGCGTTGCCGTACCCTCACCTGGACCCTAAACCGTCCCCATCCCCTAACCCTAACCGTAGCCCGAACCCTAACCCTAACCCTTCCCCGAAGCCTGACCCTCACCCGTCCCCTAATCCTAACCCGTACGCTAACACTAACCCTCGCCCTCACACGCACGCTCCCCCTAAAGCGTTGCCGTACCCTCACCTGGACCCTAAACTGTCCCCGTCCCCTAACGGTAACCCTAGCCCAAACCCTAACCCTAACCCTTCCCCGAAGCCTGACCCTCACCCGTCCCCTAATCCTAACCCGTACGCTAACACTAACCCGCGCCCTCACACGCACGCTCCCCCTAAAGCGTTGCCGTACCCTCACCTGGACCCTAAACCGTCCCCGTCCCCTAACCCTAACCCTAGCCCGAACCCTAACCCTAACCCTTCCCCGAAGCCTGACCCTCACACGTCCCCTAATCCTAACCCGTACGCTAACACTAACCCGCGCCCTCACACGCACGCTGCCCCTAAAGCGTTGCCGTACCCTCACATGGACACTAAACCGTCCCCGTCCCCTAACCCTAACCCTAGCCCGAACCCTAACCCTAACCCTTCCCCGAAGCCTGACCCTCCCCCGTCCCCTAATCCTAACCCGTACGCTAACACTAACCCGCGCCCTCTCACGCACGCTCCCCCTAAAGCATTGCCGTACCCTTACCTGGACCCTAAACCGTCCCCGGTCCTAACCTTAACCCTAGCCCGAACCCTAACCCTAACCCTTCCCCGAAGCCTGACCCTCACCCGTCCCCTAATCCTAACCCGTACGCTAACACTAACCCGCGCCCTCACACGCACGCTCCCCCTAAACCGTTGCCGTACCCTCACCTGGACCCTAAACCGTCCCCATCCCCTAACCCTAACCCTAGCCCGAACCCTAACCCTAACCCTTCCCCGAAGCCTGACCCTCACACGTCCCCTAATCCTAACCCGTACGCTAACACTAACCCGCACCCTCACACGCACGCTGCCCCTAAAGCGTTGCCGTACCCTCACCTGGACCCTAAACCGTCCCCGTCCCCTAACCCTAACCCTAGCCCGAACCCTAACCCTAACCCTTCCCCGAAGCCTGACCCTCCCCCGTCCCCTAATCCTAACCCGTACGCTAACACTAACCCGCGCCCTCACACGCACGCTCCCCCTAAAGCGTTGCCGTACCCTCACCTGGACCCTAAACCGTCCCCGGTCCTAACCCTAACCCTAGCCCGAACCCTAACCCTAACCCTTCCCCGAAGCCTGACCCTCACCCGTCCCCTAATCCTAACCCGTACGCTAACACTAACCCGCGCCCTCACACGCACGCTGCCCCTAAAGCGTTGCCGTACCCTCACCTGGACCCTAAACCGTCCCCGTCCCCTAATCCTAACCCTTCCCTGAAGCCTGACCCTCACCCGTCCCCTAATCCTAACCCGTACGCTAACACTAACCCGCGCCCTCACACGCACGCTCCCCCTAAAGCGTTGCCGTACCCTCACCTGGACCCTAAACCGTCCCCGTCCCCTAACCCTAACTCTAGCCCGAACCCTAACCCTAACCCTTCCCCGAAGGCTGACTCTCACCTTTCCCCTAATCCTAACCCGTAGGCTAACACTAACCCGCGCCCTCACACGCACGCTCCCCCTAAAGCGTTGCCGTACCCTCACCTGGACCCTAAACCGTCCCCGTCCCCTAACCGTAACCCTAGCCCGAACCCTAACCCTAACCCTTCCCCGAAGCCTGACCCTCACCCGTCCCATAATCCTAACCCGTACGCTAACACTAACCTGCGCCCTCACACGCACGCTCCCCCTAAAGCGTTGCCGTACCCTCACCTGGACCCTAAACTGTCCCCGTCCCCTAACCCTAACCCTAGCCCGAACCCTAACCCTAACCCTTCCCCGAAGCCTGACCCTCACCCGTCCCCTAATCCTAACCCGTACGCTAACACTAACCCGCGCCCTCACACGCACGCTCCCCCTAAAGCGTTGCCGTACCCTCACCTGGACCCTAAACCGTCCCCGTCCCCTAACCCTAACCCTAGCCCGAACCCTAACCCTAACCCTTCCCCGAAGCCTGACCCTCCCGCGTCCCCTAATACTAACCCGTACGCTAACACTAACCCGCGCCCTCACACGCACGCTCCCCCTAAAGCATTGCCGTACCCTCACCTGGACCCTAAACCGTCCCCGTCCCCTAACCCTAACCCTAGCCCGAACCCTAACCCTAACCCTTCCCCGAAGCCTGACCCTCACCCGTCCCCTAATCCTAACCCGTACGCTAACACTAACCCGCGCCCTCACACGCACGCTCCCCCTAAAGCGTTGCCGTACCCTCACGTGGACCCTAAGCCGTCCCCGGTCCTAACCCTAACCCTAGCCCGAACCCTAACCCTAACCCTTGCCCGAAGCCTGACCCTCACCCGTCCCCTAATCCTAACCCGTACGCTAACACTAACCCGCGCCCTCACACGCACGCTCCCCCTAAAGCGTTGCCGTACCCTCACCTGGACCCTAAACCGTCCCCATCCCCTAACCCTAACCCTAGCCCGAACCCTAACCCTAACCCTTCCCCGAAGCCTGACCCTCACACGTCCCCTAATCCTAACCCATACGCTAACACTAACCCGCGCCCTCACACGCACGCTGCCCCTAAAGCGTTGCCGTACCCTCACCTGGACCCTAAACCGTCCCCGTCCCCTAACCCTAACCCTAGCCCGAACCCTAACCCTAACCCTTCCCCGAAGCCTGACCCTCCCCCGTCCCCTAATCCTAACCCGTACGCTAACACTAACCGGCGCCCTCACACGCACGCTCCCCGTAAAGCGTTGCCGTACCCTCACCTGGACCCTAAACCGTCCCCGGTCCTAACCCTAACCCTAGCGCGAACCCAAACCCTAACACTTCCCCGAAGCCTGACCCTCACCCGTCCCCTAGTCCTAACCCGTACGCTAACACTAACCCGCGCCCTCACACGCACGCTCCCACTAAAGCGTTGCCGTACCCTCACCTGGACCCTAAACCGTCCCCATCCCCTAACCCTAACCCTAGCCCGAACCCTAACCCTAACCCTTCCCCGAAGCCTGACTCTCACACGTCCCCTAATCCTAACCCGTACGCTAACACTAACCCGCGCCCTCACACGCACGCTCCCCCTAAAGCGTTGCCGTACCCTCACCTGGACCCTAAACCGTCCCCGTCCCCTAAACCTAACCCTAGCCCGAACCCTAACCCTAACCCTTCCCCGAAGCCTGACCCTCACCCGTCCCCTAATCCTAACCTGTACGCTAACACTAACCCGCGCCCTCACACGCACGCTCCCCCTAAAGCGTTGCCGTACCCTCACCTGGACCCTAAACCGTCCCCGTCCCCTAACCCTAACCCTAGCCCGAACCCTAACCCTAACCCTTCCCCGAAGCCTGACCCTCACCCGTCCCCTAATCATAAGCCGTACGCTAACACTAACGCACGCCCTCACACGCACGCTCCCCCTAAAGCTTTGCCGTACCCTCACCTGGACCCTAAACCGTCCCCGTCCCCTAACCCTAACCCTAGCCCGAAACCTAACCCTAACACTTCCCCGAAGCCTGACCCTCACCCGTCCCCTAATCCTAACCCGTACGCTAACACTAACCCGCGCCCTCACACGCACGCTCCCCCTAAAGCGTTGCCGTACCCTCACCTGGACCCTAAACCGTCCCCGTCCCCTAACCCTAACCCTAGCCCGAACCCTAACCCTAACCCTTCCCCGAAGCCTGACCCTCACCCGTCCCCTAATCCTAACCCGTACGCTAACACTAACCCACGCCCTCACACGCACGCTCACCCTAAAGCGTTGCCGTACCCTCACCTGGACCCTAAACCGTCCCCGTCCCCTAACCCTAACCCTAGCCCGAACCCTTACCCTAACCCTTCCCCGAAGCCTGACCCTCACCCGTCCCCTAATCCTAACCCGTACGCTAACACTAACCCGCGCCCTCACACGCACGCTCCCCCTAAAGCGTTGCCGTACCCTCACCTGGACCCTAAACCGTCCCCGTCCCCTAACCCTAACCCTAGCCCGAACCCTAACCCTAACCCTTCCCCGAAGCCTGACCCTCACCCGTCCCCTAATCCTAACCCGTACGCTAACACTAACCCACGCCCTCACACGCACGCTCCCCCTAAAGCGTTGCCGTACCCTCACCTGGACCCTAAACCGTCCCCGTCCCCTAACCCTAACCCTAGCCCGATCCCTAACCCTAACCCTTCCCCGAAGCCTGACCCTCACCCGTCCCCTAATCCTAACCCGTACGCTAACACTAACCCGCGCCCTCACACGCACGCTCCCCCTAAAGCGTTGCCGTACCCTCACCTGGACCCTAAACCGTCCCCGGTCCTAACCCTAACCCTAGCCCGAAACCTAACCCTAACCCTTCCCCGAAGCCTGACCCTCACCCGTCCCCTAATCCTAACCCGTACGCTAACACTAACCCGCGCCCTCACACGCACGCTCCCCCTAAAGCGTTGCCGTACCCTCACCTGGACCCTAAACCGTCCCCATCCCCTAACCCTAACCCTAGCCCGAACCCTAACCCTAACCCTTCCCCGAAGCCTGACCCTCACACGTCCCATAATCCTAACCCATACGCTAACACTAACCCACGCCCTCACACGCACGCTGCCCCTAAAGCGTTGCCGTACCCTCACCTGGACCCTAAACCGTCCCCGTCCCCTAACCCTAACCCTAGCCCGAACCATAACCCTAACCCTTCCCCGAAGCCTGACCCTCCCCCGTCCCCTAATCCTAACCCGTACGCTAACACTAACCCGCGCCCTCACACGCACGCTCCCCGTAAAGCGTTGCCGTACCCTCACCTGGACCCTAAACCGTCCCCGGTCCTAACCCTAACCCTAGCGCGAACCCTAACCCTAACCCTTCCCCGAAGCCTGACCCTCACCCGTCCCCTAGTCCTAACCCGTACGCTAACACTAACCCGCGCCCTCACACGCACGCTCCCCCTAAAGCGTTGCCGTACCCTCACCTGGACCCTAAACCGTCCCCATCCCCTAACCCTAACCCTAGCCCGAACCCTAACCCTAACCTTTCCCCGAAGCCTGACTCTCACACGTCCCCTAATCCTAACCCGTACGCTAACACTAACCCGCGCCCTCACACGCACGCTCCCCCTAAAGCGTTGCTGTACCCTCACCTGGACCCTAAACCGTCCCCGTCCCCTAAACCTAACCCTAGCCCGAACCCTAACCCTAACCCTTCCCCGAAGCCTGACCCTCACCCGTCCCCTAATCCTAACCCGTACGCTAACACTAACCCGCGCCCTCACACGCACGCTCCCCCTAAAGCGTTGCCGTACCCTCACCTGGACCCTAAACCGTCCCCGTCCCCTAACCCTAACCCTAGCCCGAACCCTAACCCTAACCCTTCCCCGAAGCCTGACCCTCACCCGTCCCCTAATCCTAAGCCGTACGCTAACACTAACGCGCGCCCTCACACGCACGCTCCCCCTAAAGCTTTGCCGTACCCGCACCTGGACCCTAAACCGTCCCCATCCCCTAACCCTAACCCTAGCCCGAACCCTAACCCTAACACTTCCCCGAAGCCTGACCCTCACCCGTCCCCTAATCCTAACCCGTACGCTAACACTAACCCGCGCCCTCACACGCACGCTCCCCCTAAAGCGTTGCCGTACCCTCACCTGGACCCTAAACCGTCCCCGTCCCCTAACCCTAACCCTAGCCCGAACCCTAACCCTAACCCTTACCCGAAGCCTGATCCTCACCCGTCCCCTAATCCTAACCCGTACGCTAACACTAACCCACGCCCTCACACGCACGCTCCCCCTAAAGCGTTGCCGTACCCTCACCTGGACCCTAAACCGTCCCCGTCCCCTAACCCTAACCCTAGCCCGATCCCTAACCCTAACCCTTCCCCGAAGCCTGACCCTCACCCGTCCCCTAATCCTAACCCGTACGCTAACACTAACCCGCGCCCTCACACGCACGCTCCCCCTAAAGCGTTGCCGTACCCTCACCTGGACCCTAAACCGTCCCCGGTCCTAACCCTAACCCTAGCCCGAAACCTAACCCTAACCCTTCCCCGAAGCCTGACCCTCACCCGTCCCCTAATCCTAACCCGTACGCTAACACTAACCCGCGCCCTCACACGCACGCTCCCCCTAAAGCGTTGCCGTACCCTCACCTGGACCCTAAACCGTCCCCATCCCCTAACCCTAACCCTAGCCCGAACCCTAACCCTAACCCTTCCCCGAAGCCTGACCCTCACACGTCCCCTAATCCTAACCCGTACGCTAACACTAACCCACGCCCTCACATGCACGCTCCCCCTAAAGCGTTGCCGTACCCTCACCTGGACCCTAAACCGTCCCCGTCCCCTAACCCTAACCCTAGCCCGAACCATAACCCTAACCCTTCCCCGAAGCCTGACCCTCACCCGTCCCCTAATCCTAACCCGTACGCTAACACTAACACGCGCCCTCACACGCACGCTGCCCCTAAAGCGTTGCCGTACCCTCACCTGGACCCTAAACCGTCCCCGGTCCTAACCCTAACCCTAGCCCGAACCCTAACCCTAACCCTTCCCCGAAGCCTGACCCTCACCCGTCCCCTAATCCTAACCCGTACGCTAACACTAACCCGCGCCCTCACACGCACGCTCCCCCTAAAGCGTTGCCGTACCCTCACCTGGACCCTAAACCGTCCCCATCCCCTAACCCTAACCGTAGCCCGAACCCTAACCCTAACCCTTCCCCGAAGCCTGACCCTCACACATCCCCTAATCCTAACCCGTACGCTAACACTAACCCTCGCCCTCACACGCACGCTCCCCCTAAAGCGTTGCCGTACCCTCACCTGGACCCTAAACCGTCCCCGTCCCCTAACGGTAACCCTAGCCCGAACCCTAACCCTAACCCTTCCCCGAAGCCTGACCCTCACCCGTCCCCTAATCCTAACCCGTACGCTAACACTAACCCGCGCCCTCACACGCACGCTCCCCCTAAAGCGTTGCCGTACCCTCACCTGGACCCTAAACCGTCCCCGTCCCCTAAACCTAACCCTAGCCCGAACCCTAACCCTAACCCTTCCCCGAAGCCTGACCCTCACCCTTCCCCTAATCCTAACCCGTACGCTAACACTAACCCGCGCCCTCACACGCACGCTCCCCCTAAGGCGTTGCCGTACCCTCACCTGGACCCTAAACCGTCCCCGTCCCCTAACCCTAACCCTAGCCCGAACCCTAACCCTAAACCTTCCCCGAAGCCTGACCCTCACCCGTCCCCTAATCCTAAGCCGTACGCTAACACTAACGCGCGCCCTCACACGCACGCTCCCCCTAAAGCTTTGCCGTACCCTCACCTGGACCCTAAACCGTCCCCGTCCCCTAACCCTAACCCTAGCCCGAACCCTAACCCTAACACTTCCCCGAAGCCTGACCCTCACCCGTCCCCTAATCCTAACCCGTACGCTAACACTAACCCGCGCCCTCACACGCACGCTCCCCCTAAAGCGTTGCCGTACCCTCACCTGGACCCTAAACCGTCCCCGTCCCCTAACCCTAACCCTAGCCCGAACCCTAACCCTAACCCTTCCCCGAAGCCTGACCCTCACCCGTCCCCTAATCCTAACCCGTACGCTAACACTAACCCACGCCCTCACACGCACGCTCACCCTAAAGCGTTGCCGTACCCTCACCTGGACCCTAAACCGTCCCCGTCCCCTAACCCTAGCCCTAGCCCGAACCCTTACCCTAACCCTTCCCCGAAGCCTGACCCTCACCCGTCCCCTAATCCTAACCCGTACGCTAACACTAACCCGCGCCCTCACACGCACGCTCCCCCTAAACCGTTGCCGTACCCTCACCTGGACCCTAAACCGTCCCCATCCCCTAACCCTAACCCTAGCCCGAACCCTAACCCTAACCCTTCCCCGAAGCCTGACCCTCACACGTCCCCTAATCCTAACACGTACGCTAACACTAACCCGCACCCTCACACGCACGCTGCCCCTAAAGCGTTGCCGTACCCTCACCTGGACCCTAAACCGTCCCCGTCCCCTAACCCTAACCCTAGCCCGAACCCTAACCCTAACCCTTCCCCGAAGCCTGACCCTCCCCCGTCCCCTAATCCTAACCCGTACGCTAACACTAACCCGCGCCCTCACACGCACGCTCCCCCTAAAGCGTTGCCGTACCCTCACCTGGACCCTAAACCGTCCCCGGTCCTAACCCTAACCCTAGCCCGAACCCTAACCCTAACCCTTCCCCGAAGCCTGACCCTCACCCGTCCCCTAATCCTAACCCGTACGCTAACACTAAGCCGCGCCCTCAAACGCACGCTGCCCCTAAAGCGTTGCCGTACCCTCACCTGGACCCTAAACCGTCCCCGTCCCCTAATCCTAACCCTTCCCTGAAGCCTGACCCTCACCCGTCCCCTAATCCTAACCCGTACGCTAACACTAACCCGCGCCCTCACACGCACGCTCCCCCTAAAGCGTTGCCGTACCCTCACCTGGACCCTAAACCGTCCCCGTCCCCTAACCCTAACTCTAGCCCGAACCCTAACCCTAACCCTTCCCCGAAGGCTGACTCTCACCTTTCCCCTAATCCTAACCCGTACGCTAACACTAACCCGCGCCCTCACACGCACGCTCCCCCTAAAGCGTTGCCGTACCCTCACCTGGACCCTAAACCGTCCCCGTCCCCTAACCGTAACCCTAGCCCGAACCCTAACCCTAACCCTTCCCCGAAGCCTGACCCTCACCCGTCCCATAATCCTAACCCGTACGCTAACACTAACCTGCGCCCTCACACGCACGCTCCCCCTAAAGCGTTGCCGTACCCTCACCTGGACCCTAAACTGTCCCCGTCCCCTAACCCTAACCCTAGCCCGAACCCTAACCCTAACCCTTCCCCGAAGCCTGACCCTCACCCGTCCCCTAATCCTAACCCGTACGCTAACACTAACCCGCGCCCTCACACGCACGCTCCCCCTAAAGCGTTGCCGTACCCTCACCTGGACCCTAAACCGTCCCTGTCCCCTAACCCTAACCCTAGCCCGAACCCTAACCCTAACCCTTCCCCGAAGCCTGACCCTCCCGCGTCCCCTAATACTAACCCGTACGCTAACACTAACCCGCGCCCTCACACGCACGCTCCCCCTAAAGCATTGCCGTACCCTCACCTGGACCCTAAACCGTCCCCGTCCCCTAACCCTAACCCTAGCCCGAACCCTAACCCTAACCCTTCCCCGAAGCCTGACCCTCACCCGTCCCCTAATCCTAACCCGTACGCTAACACTAACCCGCGCCCTCACACGCACGCTCCCCCTAAAGCGTTGCCGTACCCTCACGTGGACCCTAAGCCGTCCCCGGTCCTAACCCTAACCCTAGCCCGAACCCTAACCCTAACCCTTCCCCGAAGCCTGACCCTCACCCGTCCCCTAATCCTAACCCGTACGCTAACACTAACCCGCGCCCTCACACGCACGCTCCCCCTAAAGCGTTGCCGTACCCTCACCTGGACCCTAAACCGTCCCCATCCCCTAACCCTAACCCTAGCCCGAACCCTAACCCTAACCTTTCCCCGAAGCCTGACTCTCACACGTCCCCTAATCCTAACCCGTACGCTAACACTAACCTGCGCCCTCACACGCACGCTCCCCCTAAAGCGTTGCTGTACCCTCACCTGGACCCTAAACCGTCCCCGTCCCCTAAACCTAACCCTAGCCCGAACCCTAACCCTAACCCTTCCCCGAAGCCTGACCCTCACCCGTCCCCTAATCCTAACCCGTACGCTAACACTAACCCGCGCCCTCACACGCACGCTCCCCCTAAAGCGTTGCCGTACCCTCACCTGGACCCTAAACCGTCCCCGTCCCCTAACCCTAACCCTAGCCCGAACCCTAACCCTAACACTTCCCCGAAGCCTGACCCTCACCCGTCCCCTAATCCTAAGCCGTACGCTAACACTAACGCGCGCCCTCACACGCACGCTCCCCCTAAAGCTTTGCCGTACCCTCACCTGGACCCTAAACCGTCCCCATCCCCTAACCCTAACCCTAGCCCGAACCCTAACCCTAACACTTCCCCGAAGCCTGACCCTCACCCGTCCCCTAATCCTAACCCGTACGCTAACACTAACCCGCGCCCTCACACGCACGCTCCCCCTAAAGCGTTGCCGTACCCTCACCTGGACCCTAAACCGTCCCCGTCCCCTAACCCTAACCCTAGCCCGAACCCTAACCCTAACCCTTCCCCGAAGCCTGACCCTCACCCGTCCCCTAATCCTAACCCGTACGCTAACACTAACCCACGCCCTCACATGCACGCTCACCCTAAAGCGTTGCCGTACCCTCACCTGGACCCTAAACCGTCCCCGTCCCCTAACCCTAACCCTAGCCCGAACCCTTACCCTAACCCTTCCCCGAAGCCTGACCCTCACCCGTCCCCTAATCCTAACCCGTACGCTAACACTAACCCGCGCCCTCACACGCACGCTCCCCCTAAAGGGTTGCCGTACCCTCACCTGGACCCTAAACCGTCCCCGTCCCCTAACCCTAACCCTAGCCCGAACCCTAACCCTAACCCTTCCCCGAAGCCTGACCCTCACCCGTCCCCTAATCCTAACCCGTACGCTAACACTAACCCACGCCCTCACACGCACGCTCCCCCTAAAGCGTTGCCGTACCCTCACCTGGACCCTAAACCGTCCCCGTCCCCTAACCCTAACCCTAGCCCGATCCCTAACCCTAACCCTTCCCCGAAGCCTGACCCTCACCCGTCCCCTAATCCTAACCCGTACGCTAACACTAACCCGCGCCCTCACACGCACGCTCCCCCTAAAGCGTTGCCGTACCCTCACCTGGACCCTAAACCGTCCCCGGTCCTAACCCTAACCCTAGCCCGAAACCTAACCCTAACCCTTCCCCGAAGCCTGACCCTCACCCGTCCCCTAATCCTAACCCGTACGCTAACACTAACCCGCGCCCTCACACGCACGCTCCCCCTAAAGCGTTGCCGTACCCTCACCTGGACCCTAAACCGTCCCCATCCCCTAACCCTAACCCTAGCCCGAACCCTAACCCTAACCCTTCCCCGAAGCCTGACCCTCACACGTCCCCTAATCCTAACCCGTACGCTAACACTAACCCACGCCCTCACACGCACGCTCCCCCTAAAGCGTTGCCGTACCCTCACCTGGACCCTAAACCGTCCCCGTCCCCTAACCCTAACCCTAGCCCGAACCATAACCCTAACCCTTCCCCGAAGCCTGACCCTCACCCGTCCCCTAATCCTAACCCGTACGCCAACACTAACACGCGCCCTCACACGCACGCTGCCCCTAAAGCGTTGCCGTACCCTCACCTGGACCCTAAACCGTCCCCGGTCCTAACCCTAACCCTAGCCCGAACCCTAACCCTAACCCTTCCCCGAAGCCTGACCCTCACCCGTCCCCTAATCCTAACCCGTACGCTAACACTAACCCGCGCCCTCACACGCACGCTCCCCCTAAAGCGTTGCCGTACCCTCACCTGGACCCTAAACCGTCCCCGTCCCCTAACCCTAACCCTAGCCCGAACCCTAACCCTAACCCTTCCACGAAGCCTGACCCTCACCCGTCCCCTAATCCTAAGCCGTACGCTAACACTAACGCGCGCCCTCACACGCACGCTCCCCCTAAAGCTTTGCCGTACCCTCACCTGGACCCTAAACCGTCCCCATCCCCTAACCCTAACCCTAGCCCGAACCCTAACCCTAACATTTCCCCGAAGCCTGACCCTCACCCGTCCCCTAATCCTAACCCGTACGCTAACACTAACCCGCGCCCTCACACGCACGCTCCCCCTAAAGCGTTGCCGTACCCTCACCTGGACCCTAAACCGTCCCCGTCCCCTAACCCTAACCCTAGCCCGAACCCTAACCCTAACCCTTCCCCGAAGCCTGACCCTCACCCGTCCCCTAATCCTAACCGGTACGCTAACACTAACCCACGCCCTCACACGCACGCTCACCCTAAAGCGTTGCCGTACCCTCACCTGGACCCTAAACCGTCCCCGTCCCCTAACCCTAACCCTAGCCCGAACCCTTACCCTAACCCTTCCCCGAAGCCTGACCCTCACCCGTCCCCTAATCCTAACCCGTACGCTAACACTAACCCGCGCCCTCACACGCACGCTCCCCCTAAAGGGTTGCCGTACCCTCACCTGGACCCTAAACCGTCCCCGTCCCCTAACCCTAACCCTAGCCCGAACCCTAACCCTAACCCTTCCCCGAAGCCTGACCCTCACCCGTCCCCTAATCCTAACCCGTACGCTAACACTAACCCACGCCCTCACACGCACGCTCCCCCTAAAGCGTTGCCGTACCCTCACCTGGACCCTAAACCGTCCCCGTCCCCTAACCCTAACCCTAGCCCGATCCCTAACCCTAACCCTTCCCCGAAGCCTGACCCTCACCCGTCCCCTAATCCTAACCCGTACGCTAACACTAACCCGCGCCCTCACACGCACGCTCCCCCTAAAGCGTTGCCGTACCCTCACCTGGACCCTAAACCGTCCCCGGTCCTAACCCTAACCCTAGCCCGAAACCTAACCCTAACCCTTCCCCGAAGCCTGACCCTCACCCGTCCCCTAATCCTAACCCGTACGCTAACACTAACCCGCGCCCTCACACGCACGCTCCCCCTAAAGCGTTGCCGTACCCTCACCTGGACCCTAAACCGTCCCCATCCCCTAACCCTAACCCTAGCCCGAACCCTAACCCTAACCCTTCCCCGAAGCCTGACCCTCACACGTCCCTTAATCCTAACCCGTACGCTAACACTAACCCACGCCCTCACACGCACGCTCCCCCTAAAGCGTTGCCGTACCCTCACCTGGACCCTAAACCGTCCCCGTCCCCTAACTCTAACCCTAGCCCGAACCATAACCCTAACCCTTCCCCGAAGCCTGACCCTCACCCGTCCCCTAATCCTAACCCGTACGCCAAAACTAACACGCGCCCTCACACGCACGCTGCCCCTAAAGCGTTGCCGTACCCTCACCTGGACCCTAAACCGTCCCCGGTCCTAACCCTAACCCTAGCCCGAACCCTAACCCTAACCCTTCCCCGAAGCCTGACCCTCACCCGTCCCCTAATCCTAACCCGTACGCTAACACTAACCCGCGCCCTCACACGCACGCTCCCCCTAAAGCGTTGCCGTACCCTCACCTGGACCCTAAACCGTCCCCATCCCCTAACCCTAACCGTAGCCCGAACCCTAACCCTAACCCTTCCCCGAAGCCTGACCCTCACACATCCCCTAATCCTAACCCGTACGCTAACACTAACCCTCGCCCTCACACGCACGCTCCCCCTAAAGCGTTGCCGTACCCTCACCTGGACCCTAAACCGTCCCCGTCCCCTAACGGTAACCCTAGCCCGAACCCTAACCGTAACCCTTCCCCGAAGCCTGACCCTCACCCGTCCCCTAATCCTAACCCGTACGCTAACACTAACCCGCGCCCTCACACGCACGCTGCCCCTAAAGCGTTGCCGTACCCTCACATGGACCCTAAACCGTCCCCGTCCCCTAACCCTAACCCTAGCCCGAACCCTAACCCTAACCCTTCCCCGAAGCCTGACCCTCACCCGTCCCCTAATCCTAACCCGTACGCTAACATTAACCCGCGCCCTCACACGCACACTCCCCCTAAAGCATTGCCGTACCCTTACCTGGACCCTAAACCGTCCCCGGTCGTAACCTTAACCCTAGCGCGAACCCTAACCCTAACCCTTCCCCGAAGCCTGACCCTCACCCGTCCCCTAATCCTAACCGGTACGCTAACACTAACCCGCGCCCTCACACGCACGCTCCCCCTAAAGCGTTGCCGTACCCTCACCTGGACCCTAAACCGTCCCCATACCCTAACCCTAACCCTAGCCCGAACCCTAACCCTAACCCTTCCCCGAAGCCTGACCCTCACACGTCCCCTAATCCTAACCCGTACGCTAACACTAACCCGCACCCTCACACGCACGCTGCCCCTAAAGCGTTGCCGTACCCTCACCTGGACCCTAAACCGTCCCCGTCCCCTAACCCTAACCCTAGCCCGAACCCTAACCCTAACCCTTCCCCGAAGCCTGACCCTCCCCCGTCCCCTAATCCTAACCCGTACGCTAACACTAACCCGCGCCCTCACACGCACGCTCCCCCTAAAGCGTTGCCGTACCCTCACCTGGACGCTAAACCGTCCCCGGTCCTAACCCTAACCCTAGCCCGAACCCTAACCCTAACCCTTCCCCGAAGCCTGACCCTCACCCGTCCCCTAATCCTAACCCGTACGCTAACACTAACCCGCGCCCTCACACGCACGCTCCCCCTAAAGCGTTGCCGTACCCTCACCTGGACCCTAAACCGTCCCCATCCCCTAACCCTAACCCTAGCCCGAACCCTAACCCTAACCCTTCCCCGAAGCCTGACTCTCACACGTCCCCTAATCCTAACCCGTACGCTAACACGAACCCGCGCCCACACACGCACGCTCCCCCTAAAGCGTTGCCGTACCCTCACCTGGTCCCTAAACCGTCCCCGTCCCCTAACCCTAACCCTAGCCCGAACCCTAACCCTAACCCTTCCCCGAAGCCTGACCCTCACCCGTCCCCTAATCCTAACCCGTACGCTAACACTAACCCACGCCCTCACACGCACGCTCCCCCTAAAGCGTTGCCGTACCCTCACCTGGACCCTAAACCGTCCCCGTCCCCTAACCCTAACCCTAGCCTGATCCCTAACCCTAACCCTTCCCCGAAGCCTGACCCTCACCCGTCCCCTAATCCTAACCCGTACGCTAACACTAACCCGCGCCCTCACACGCACGCTCCCCCTAAAGCGTTGCCGTACCCTCACCTGGACCCTAAACCGTCCCCGGTCCTAACCCTAACCCTAGCCCGAAACCTAACCTTAACCCTTCCCCGAAGCCTGACCCTCACCCGTCCCCTAATCCTAACCCGTACGCTAACATTAACTCGCGCCCTCACACGCACGCTCCCCCTAAAGCGTTGCCGTACCCTCACCTGGACCCTAAACCGTCCCCATCCCCTAACCCTAACCCTAGCCCGAACCCTAACCCTAACCCTTCCCCGAAGCCTGACCCTCACACGTCCCCTAATCCTAACCCATATGCTAACACTAACCCGCGCCCTCACACGCACGCTGCCCCTAAAGCGTTGCCGTACCCTCACCTGGACCCTAAACCGTCCCCGTCCCCTAACCCTAACCCTAGCCCGAACCATAACCCTAACCCTTCCCCGAAGCCTGACCCTCCCCCGTCCCCTAATCCTAACCCGTACGCTAACACTAACCCGCGCCCTCACACGCACGCTCCCCGTAAAGCGTTGCCGTACCCTCACCTGGACCCTAAACCGTCCCCGGTCCTAACCCTAACCCTAGCGCGAACCCTAACCCTAACCCTTCCCCGAAGCCTGACCCTCACCCGTCCCCTAGTCCTAACCCGTACGCTAACACTAACCCGCGCCCTCACACGCACGCTCCCCCTAAAGCGTTGCCGTACCCTCACCTGGACCCTAAACCGTCCCCATCCCCTAACCCTAACCCTAGCCCGAACCCTAACCCTAACCCTTCCCCGAAGCCTGACTCTCACACGTCCCCTAATCCTAACCCGTACGCTAACACTAACCAGCGCCCTCACACGCACGCTCCCCCTAAAGCGTTGCCGTACCCTCACCTGGACCCTAAACCGTCCCCGTCCCCTAAACCTAACCCTAGCCCGAACCCTAACCCTAACCCTTCCCCGAAGCCTGACCCTCACCCGTCCCCTAATCCTAACCCGTACGCTAACACTAACCCGCGCCCTCACACGCACGCTCCCCCTAAAGCGTTGCCGTACCCTCACCTGGACCCTAAACCGTCCCCGTCCCCTAACCCTAACCCTAGCCCGAACCCTAACCCTAACCCTTCCCCGAAGCCTGACCCTCACCCGTCCCCTAATGCTAAGCCGTACGCTAACACTAAGGCGCGCCCTCACACGCACGCTCCCCCTAAAGCTTTGCCGTACCCTCACCTGGACCCTAAACCGTCCCCGTCCCCTAACCCTAACCCTAGCCCGAACCCTAACCCTAACTCTTCCCCGAAGCCTGACCCTCACCCGTCCCCTAATCCTAACCCGTACGCTAACACTAACCCGCGCCCTCACACGCACGCTCCCCCTAAAGCATTGCCGTACCCTCACCTGGACCCTAAACCGTCCCTGTCCCCTAACCCTAACCCTAGCCCGAACCGTAACCCTAACCCTTCCCCGAAGCCTGACCCTCACCCGTCCCCTAATCCTAACCCGTACGCTAACACTAACCCACGCCCTCACACGCACGCTCACCCTAAAGCGTTGCCGTACCCTCACCTGGACCCTAAACCGTCCCCGTCCCCTAACCCTAACCCTAGCCCGAACCCTTACCCTAACCCTTCCCCGAAGCCTGACCCTCACCCGTCCCCTACTCCTAACCCGTACGCTAACACTAACCCGCGCCCTCACACGCACGCTCCCCCTAAAGCGTTGCCGTACTCTCACCTGGACCCTAAACCGTCCCCGTCCCCTAACCCTAACCCTAGCCCGAACCCTAACCCTAACCCTTCCCCGAAGCCTGACCCTCACCCGTCCCCTAATCCTAACCCGTACGCTAACACTAACCCACGCCCTCACACGCACGATCCCCCTAAAGCGTTGCCGTACCCTCACCTGGACCCTAAACCGTCCCCGTCCCCTAACCCTAACCCTAGCCCGATCCCTAACCCTAACCCTTCCCCGAAGCCTGACCCTCACCCGTCCCCTAATCCTAACCCGTACGCTAACACTAACCCGCGCCCTCACACGCACGCTCCCCCTAAGGCGTTGCCGTACCCTCACCTGGACCCTAAACCGTCCCCGTCCCCTAACCCTAACCCTAGCCCGAACCCTAACCCTAACCCTTCCCCGAAGCCTGACCCTCACCCGTCCCCTAATCCTAACCCGTACGCTAACACTAACCCACGCCCTCACACGCACGCTCACCCTAAAGCGTTGCCGTACCCTCACCTGGACCCTAAACCGTCCCCGTCCCCTAACCCTAACCCTAGCCCGAACCCTTACCCTAACCCTTCCCCGAAGCCTGACCCTCACCCGTCCCCTAATCCTAACCCGTACGCTAACACTAACCCGCACCCTCACACGCACGCTCCCCCTAAAGCGTTGCCGTACCCTCACCTGGACCCTAAACCGTCCCCGTCCCCTAACCCTAACCCTAGCCCGAACCCTAACCCTAACCCTTCCCCGAAGCCTGACCCTCACCCGTCCCCTAATCCTAACCCGTACGCTAACACTAACCCACGCCCTCACACCCACGCTCCCCCTAAAGCGTTGCCGTACCCTCACCTGGACCCTAAACCGTCCCCGTCCCCTAACCCTAACCCTAGCCCGATCCCTAACCCTAACCCTTCCCCGAAGCCTGACCCTCACCCGTCCCCTAATCCTAACCCGTACGCTAACACTAACCCGCGCCCTCACACGCACGCTCCCCCTAAAGCGTTGCCGTACCCTCACCTGGACCCTAAACCGTCCCCATCCCCTAACCCTAACCCTAGCCCGAACCCTAACCCTAACCCTTCCCCGAAGCCTGACCCTCACACGTCCCCTAATCCTAACCCATACGCTAACACTAACCCGCGCCCTCACACGCACGCTGCCCCTAAAGCGTTGCCGTACCCTCACCTGGACCCTAAACCGTCCCCGTCCCCTAACCCTAACCCTAGCCCGAACCATAACCCTAACCCTTCCCCGAAGCCTGACCCTCCCCCGTCCCCTAATCCTAACCCGTACGCTAACACTAACCCGCGCCCTCACACGCACGCTCCCCGTAAAGCGTTGCCGTACCCTCACCTGGACCCTAAACCGTCCCCGGTCCTAACCCTAACCCTAGCGCGAACCCTAACCCTAACCCTTCCCCGAAGCCTGACCCTCACCCGTCCCCTAGTCCTAACCCGTACGCTAACACTAACCCGCGCCCTCACACGCACGCTCCCCCTAAATCGTTGCCGTACCCTCACCTGGACCCTAAACCGTCCCCATCCCCTAACCCTAACCCTAGCCCGAACCCTAACCCTAACCCTTCCCCGAAGCCTGACTCTCACACGTCCCCTAATCCTAACCCGTACGCTAACACTAACCCGCGCCCTCACACGCACGCTCCCCCTAAAGCGTTGCTGTACCCTCACCTGGACCCTAAACCGTCCCCGTCCCCTAAACCTAACCCTAGCCCGAACCCTAACCCTAACCCTTCCCCGAAGCCTGACCCTCACCCGTCCCCTAATCCTAACCAGTACGCTAACACTAACCCGCGCCCTCACACGCACGCTCCCCCTAAAGCGTTGCCGTACCCTCACCTGGACCCTAAACCGTCCCCGTCCCCTAACCCTAACCCTAGCCCGAACCATAACCCTAACCCTTCCCCGAAGCCTGACCCTCACCCGTCCCCTAATCCTAACCCGTACGCTAACACTAACCCGCGCCCTCACACGCACGCTCCCCCTAAAGCGTTGCCGTACCCTCACCTGGACCCTAAACCGTCCCCGTCCCCTAACCCTAACCGTAGCCCGAACCCTAACCCTAACCCTTCCCCGAAGCCTGACCCTCACACATCCCCTAATCCTAACCCGTACGCTAACACTAACCCTCGCCCTCACACGCACGCTCCCCCTAAAGCGTTGCCATACCCTCACCTGGACCCTAAACCGTCCCCGTCCCCTAACGGTAACCCTAGCCCGAACCCTAACCCTAACCCTTCCCCGAAGCCTGACCCTCACCCGTCCCCTAATCCTAACCCGTACGCTAACACTAACCCGCGCCCTCACACGCACGCTCCCCCTAAAGCGTTGCCGTACCCTCACCTGGACCCTAAACCGTCCCCGTCCCCTAAACCTAACCCTAGCCCGAACCCTAACCCTAACCCTTCCCCGAAGCCTGACCCTCACCCGTCCCCTAATCCTAACCCGTACGCTAACACTAACCCGCGCCCTCACACGCACGTTCCCCCTAAAGCGTTGCCGTACCCTCACCTGGACCCTAAACCGTCCCCGTCCCCTAACCCTAACCCTAGCCCGAACCCTAACCCTAACCCTTCCCCGAAGCCTGACCCTCACCCGTCCCCTAATCCTAAGCCATACGCTAACACTAACGCGCGCCCTCACACGCACGCTCCCCCTAAAGCTTTGCCGTACCCTCACCTGGACCCTAAACCGTCCCCGTCCCCTAACCCTAACCCTAGCCCGAACCCTAACCCTAACACTTCCCCGAAGCCTGACCCTCACCCGTGCCCTATTCCTAACCCGTACGCTAACACTAACCCGCGCCCTCACACGCATGCTCCCCCTAAAGCGTTGCCGTACCCTCACCTGGACCCTAAACCGTCCCCGTCCCCTAACCCTAACCCTAGCCCGAACCCTAACCCTAACCCTTCCCCGAAGCCTGACCCTCACCCGTCCCCTAATCCTAACCCGTACGCTAACACTAACCCACGCCCTCACACGCACGCTCACCCTAAAGCGTTGCCGTACCCTCACCTGGACCCTAAACCGTCCCCGTCCCCTAACCCTAACCCTAGCCCGAACCCTTACCCTAACCCTTCCCCGAAGCCTGACCCTCACCCGTCCCCTAATCCTAACCCGTACGCTAACACTAACCCGCACCCTCACACGCACGCTCCCCCTAAAGCGTTGCCGTACCCTCACCTGGACCCCAAACCGTCCCCGTCCCCTAACCCTAACCCTAGCCCGAACCCTAACCCTAACCCTTCCCCGAAGCCTGACCCTCACCCGTCCCCTAATCCTAACCCGTACGCTAACACTAACCCACGCCCTCACACGCACGCTCCCCCTATAGCGTTGCCGTACCCTCACCTGGACCCTAAACCGTCCCCGTCCCCTAACCCTAACCCTAGCCCGATCCCTAACCCTAACCCTTCCCCGAAGCCTGACCCTCACCCGTCCCCTAATCCTAACCCGTACGCTAACACTAACCCGCGCCCTCACACGCACGCTCCCCCTAAAGCGTTGCCGTACCCTCACCTGGACCCTAAACCGTCCCCGGTCCTAACCCTAACCCTAGCCCGATTCCTAACCCTAACCCTTCCCCGAAGCCTGACCCTCACCCGTCCCCTAATCCTAACCCGTACGCTAACACTAACCCGCGCCCTCACACGCACGCTCCCCCTAAAGCGTTGCCGTACCCTCACCTGGACCCTAAACCGTCCCCATCCCCTAACCCTAACCCTAGCCCGAACCCTAACCCTAACCCTTCCCCGAAGCCTGACCCTCACACGTCCCCTAATCCTAACCCATACGCTAACACTAACCCGCGCCCTCACACGCACGCTGCCCCTAAAGCGTTGCCGTACCCTCACCTGGACCCTAAACCGTCCCCGTCCCCTAACCCTAACCCTAGCCCGAACCATAACCCTAACCCTTCCCCGAAGCCTGACCCTCCCCCGTCCCCTAATCCTAACCCGTACGCTAACACTAACCCGCGCCCTCACACGCACGCTCCCCGTAAAGCGTTGCCGTACTCTCACCTGGACCCTAAACCGTCCCCGGTCCTAACCCTAACCCTAGCGCGAACCCTAACCCTAACCCTTCCCCGAAGCCTGACCCTCACCCGTCCCCTAGTCCTAACCCGTACGCTAACACTAACCCGCGCCCTCACACGCACGCTCCCCCTAAAGCGTTGCCGTACCCTCACCTGGACCCTAAACCGTCCCCATCCCCTAACCCTAACCCTAGCCCGAACCCTAACCCTAACCCTTCCCCGAAGCCTGACTCTCACACGTCCCCTAATCCTAACCCGTACGCTAACACTAACCCGCGCCCTCACACGCACGCTCCCCCTAAAGCGTTGCTGTACCCTCACCTGGACCCTAAACCGTCCCCGTCCCCTAAACCTAACCCTAGCCCGAACCCTAACCCTAACCCTTCCCCGAAGCCTGACCCTCACCCGTCCCCTAATCCTAACCCGTACGCTAACACTAACCCGCGCCCTCACACGCACGCTCCCCCTAAAGCGTTGCCGTACCCTCACCTGGACCCTAAACCGTCCCCGTCCCCTAACCCTAACCCTAGCCCGAACCCTAACCCTAACCCTTCCCCGAAGCCTGACCCTCACCCGTCCCCTAATCCTAAGCCGTACGCTAACACTAACGCGCGCCCTCACACGCACGCTCCCCCTAAAGCTTTGCCGTACCCTCACCTGGACCCTAAACCGTCCCCGTCCCCTATCCCTAACCCTAGCCCGAACCCTAACCCTAACACTTCCCCGAAGCCTGACCCTCACCCGTCCCCTAATCCTAACCCGTACGCTAACACTAACCCGCGCCCTCACACGCACGCTCCCCCTAAAGCGTTGCCGTACCCTCACCTGGACCCTAAACCGTCCCCGTCCCCTAACCCTAACCCTAGCCCGAACCCTAACCCTAACCCTTCCCCGAAGCCTGACCCTCACCCGTCCCCTAATCCTAACCCGTATGCTAACACTAACCCACGCCCTCACACGCACGCTCACCCTAAAGCGTTGCCGTACCCTCACCTGGACCCTAAACCGTCCCCGTCCCCTAACCCTAACCCTAGCCCGAACCCTTACCCTAACCCTTCCCCGAAGCCTGACCCTCACCCGTCCCCTAATCCTAACCCGTACGCTAACACTAACCCGCGCCCTCACACGCACGCTCCCCCTAAAGCGTTGCCGTACCCTCACCTGGACCCTAAACCGTCCCCGTCCCCTAACCCTAACCCTAGCCCGAACCCTAACCCTAACCCTTCCCCGAAGCCTGACACTCACCCGTCCCCTAATCCTAACCCGTACGCTAACACTAACCCACGCCCTCACACGCACGCTCCCCCTAAAGCGTTGCCGTACCCTCACCTGGACCCTAAACCGTCCCCGTCCCCTAACCCTAACCCTAGCCCGATCCATAACCCTAACCCTTCCCCGAAGCCTGACCCTCACCCGTCCCCTAATCCTAACCCGTACGCTAACACTAACCCGCGCCCTCACACGCACGCTCCCCCTAAAGCGTTGCCGTACCCTCACCTGGACCCTAAACCGTCCCCGGTCCTAACCCTAACCCTAGCCCGAAACCTAACCCTAACCCTTCCCCGAAGCCTGACCCTCACCCGTCCCCTAATCCTAACCCGTACGCTAACACTAACCCGCGCCCTCACACGCACGCTCCCCCTAAAGCGTTGCCGTACCCTCACCTGGACCCTAAACCGTCCCCATCCCCTAACCCTAACCCTAGCCCGAACCCTAACCCTAACCCTTCCCCGAAGCCTGACCCTCACACGTCCCCTAATCCTAACCCGTACGCTAACACTAACCCACGCCCTCACACGCACGCTCCCCCTAAAGCGTTGCCGTACCCTCACCTGGACCCTAAACCGTCCCCGTCCCCTAACCCTAACCCTAGCCCGAACCATAACCCTAACCCTTCCCCGAAGCCTGACCCTCACCCGTCCCCTAATCCTAACCCGTACGCTAACACTAACACGCGCCCTCACACGCACGCTGCCCCTAAAGCGTTGCCGTACCCTCACCTGGACCCTAAACCGTCCCCGGTCCTAACCCTAACCCTAGCCCGAACCCTAACCCTAACCCTTCCCCGAAGCCTGACCCTCACCCGTCCCCTAATCCTAACCCGTACGCTAACACTAACCCGCGCCCTCACATGCACGCTCCCCCTAAAGCGTTGCCGTACCCTCACCTGGACCCTAAACCTTCCCCATCCCCTAACCCTAACCGTAGCCCGAACCCTAACCCTAACCCTTCCCCGAAGCCTGACCCTCACACATCCCCTAATCCTAACCCGTACGCTAACACTAACCCTCGCCCTCACACGCACGCTCCCCCTAAAGCGTTGCCGTACCCTCACCTGGACCCTAAACCGTCCCCGTCCCCTAACCCTAACCCTAGCCCGAACCCTAACCCTAACCCTTCCCCGAAGCCTGACCCTCACCCGTCCCCTAATCCTAACCCGTACGCTAACACTAACCCGCGCCCTCACACGCACGCTGCCCCTAAAGCGTTGCCGTACCCTCACATGGACCCTAAACCGTCCCCGTCCCCTAACCCTAACCCTAGCCCGAACCCTAACCCTAACCCTTCCCTGAAGCCTGACCCTCACCCGTCCCCTAATCCTAACCCGTACGCTAACATTAACCCGCGCCCTCACACGCACACTCCCCCTAAAGCATTGCCGTACCCTTACCTGGATCCTAAACCGTCCCCGGTCGTAACCTTAACCCTAGCCCGAACCCTAAGCCTAACCCTTCCCCGAAGCCTGACCCTCACCCGTCCCCTAATCCTAACCCGTACGCTAACACTAACCCGCGCCCTCACACGCACGCTCCCCCTAAAGCGTTGCCGTACCCTCACCTGGACCCTAAACCGTCCCCATACCCTAACCCTAACCCTAGCCCGAACCCTAACCCTAACCCTTCCCCGAAGCCTGACCCTCACACGTCCCCTAATCCTAACCCGTACGCTAACACTAACCCGCACCCTCACACGCACGCTGCCCCTAAAGCGTTGCCGTACCCTCACCTGGACCCTAAACCGTCCCCGTCCCCTAACCCTAACCCTAGCCCGAACCCTAACCCTAACCCTTCCCCGAAGCCTGACCCTCCCCCGTCCCCTAATCCTAACCCGTACGCTAACACTAACCCGCGCCCTCACACGCACGCTCCCCCTAAAGCGTTGCCGTACCCTCACCTGGACCCTAAACCGTCCCCGGTCCTAACCCTAACCCTAGCCCGAACCCTAACCCTAACCCTTCCCCGAAGCCTGACCCTCACCCGTCCCCTAATCCTAACCCGTACGCTAACACTAACCCGCGCCCTCACACGCACGCTCCCCCTAAAGCGTTGCCGTACCCTCACCTGGACCCTAAACCGTCCCCATCCCCTAACCCTAACCCTAGCCCGAACCCTAACCCTAACCCTTCCCCGAAGCCTGACTCTCACACGTCCCCTAATCCTAACCCGTACGCTAACACTAACCCGCGCCCTCACACGCACGCTCCCCCTAAAGCGTTGCCGTACCCTCACCTGGTCCCTAAACCGTCCCCGTCCCCTAACCCTAACCCTAGCCCGAACCCTAACCCTAACCCTTCCCCGAAGCCTGACCCTCACCCGTCCCCTAATCCTAACCCGTACGCTAACACTAACCCACGCCCTCACACGCACGCTCCCCCTAAAGCGTTGCCGTACCCTCACCTGGACCCTAAACCGTCCCCGTCCCCTAACCCTAACCCTAGGCCGAACCCTAACCCTAACACTTCCCCGAAGCCTGACCCTCACCCGTCCCCTAATCCTAACACGTACGCTAACACTAACCCGCGCCCTCACACGCACGCTCCCCCTAAAGCGTTGCCGTACCCTCACCTGGACCCTAAACCGTCCCCGTCCCCTAACCCTAACCCTAGCCCGAACCCTAACCCTAACCCTTCCCCGAAGCCTGACCCTCACCCGTCCCCTAATCCTAACCCGTACGCTAACACTAACCCACGCCCTCACACGCACGCTCACCCTAAAGCGTTGCCGTACCCTCAACTGGACCCTAAACCGTCCCCGTCCCCTAACCCTAACCCTAGCCCGAACCCTTACCCTAACCCTTCCCCGAAGCCTGACCCTCACCCGTCCCCTAATCCTAACCCGTACGCTAACACTAACCCGCGCCCTCACACGCACGCTCCCCCTAAAGCGTTGCCGTACCCTCACCTGGACCCTAAACCGTCCCCGTCCCCTAACCCTAACCCTAGCCCGAACCCTAACCCTAACCCTTCCCCGAAGCCTGACCCTCACCCGTCCCCTAATCCTAACCCGTACGCTAACACTAACCCACGCCCTCACACGCACGCTCCCCCTAAAGCGTTGCCGTACCCTCACCTGGACCCTAAACCGTCCCCGTCCCCTAACCCTAACCCTAGCCAGATCCCTAACCCTAACCCTTCCCCGAAGCCTGACCCTCACCCGTCCCCTAATCCTAACCCGTACGCTAACACTAACCCGCGCCCTCACACGCACGCTCCCCCTAAAGCGTTGCCGTACCCTCACCTGGACCCTAAACCGTCCCCGGTCCTAACCCTAACCCTAGCCCGAAACCTAACCCTAACCCTTCCCCGAAGCCTGACCCTCACCCGTCCCCTAATCCTAACCCGTACGCTAACACTAACCCGCGCCCTCACACGCACGCTCCCCCTAAAGCGTTGCCGTACCCTCACCTGGACCCTAAACCGTCCCCATCCCCTAACCCTAACCCTAGCCCGAACCCTAACCCTAACCCTTCCACGAAGCCTGACCCTCACACGTCCCCTAATCCTAACCCGTACGCTAACACTAACCCACGCCCTCACACGCACGCTCCCCCTAAAGCATTGCCGTACCCTCACCTGGACCCTAAACCGTCCCCGTCCCCTAACCCTAACCCTAGCCCGAACCATAACCCTAACCCTTCCCCGAAGCCTGACCCTCACCCGTCCCCTAATCCTAACCCGTACGCTAACACTAACACGCGCCCTCACACGCACGCTGCCCCTAAAGCGTTGCCGTACCCTCACCTGGACCCTAAACCGTCCCCGGTCCTAACCCTAACCCTAGCCCGAACCCTAACCCTAACCCTTCCCCGAAGCCTGACCCTCACCCGTCCCCTAATCCTAACCCGTACGCTAACACTAACCCGCGCCCTCACACGCACGCTCCCCCTAAAGCGTTGCCGTACCCTCACCTGGACCCTAAACCGTCCCCGGTCCTAACCCTAACCCTAGCCCGAACCCTAACCCTAACCCTTCCCCGAAGCCTGACCCTCACCCGTCCCCTAATCCTAACCCGTACGCTAACACTAACCCGCGCCCTCACACGCACGCTCCCCCTAAAGCGTTGCCGTACCCTCACCTGGACCCTAAACCGTCCCCATCCCCTAACCCTAACCCTAGCCCGAACCCTAACCCTAACCCTTCCCCGAAGCCTGACTCTCACACGTCCCCTAATCCTAACCCGTACGCTAACACTAACCCGCGCCCTCACACGCACGCTCCCCCTAAAGCGTTGCCGTACCCTCACCTGGTCCCTAAACCGTCCCCGTCCCCTAACCCTAACCCTAGCCCGAACCCTAACCCTAACACTTCCCCGAAGCCTGACCCTCACCCGTCCCCTAATCCTAACCCGTACGCTAACACTAACCCACGCCCTCACACGCACGCTCCCCCTAAAGCGTTGCCGTACCCTCACCTGGACCCTAAACCGTCCCCGTCCCCTAACCCTAACCCTAGCCCGAACCCTAACCCTAACACTTCCCCGAAGCCTGACCCTCACCCGTCCCCTAATCCTAACCCGTACGCTAACACTAACCCGCGCCCTCACACGCACGCTCCCCCTAAAGCGTTGCCGTACCCTCACCTGGACCCTAAACCGTCCCCGTCCCCTAACCCTAACCCTAGCCCGAACCCTAACCCTAACCCTTCCCCGAAGCCTGACCCTCACCCGTCCCCTAATCCTAACCCGTACGCTAACACTAACCCACGCCCTCACACGCACGCTCACCCTAAAGCGTTGCCGTACCCTCAACTGGACCCTAAACCGTCCCCGTCCCCTAACCCTAACCCTAGCCCGAACCCTTACCCTAACCCTTCCCCGAAGCCTGACCCTCACCCGTCCCCTAATCCTAACCCGTACGCTAACACTAACCCGCGCCCTCACACGCACGCTCCCCCTAAAGCGTTGCCGTACCCTCACCTGGACCCTAAACCGTCCCCGTCCCCTAACCCTAACCCTAGCCCGAACCCTAACCCTAACCCTTCCCCGAAGCCTGACCCTCACCCGTCCCCTAATCCTAACCCGTACGCTAACACTAACCCACGCCCTCACACGCACGCTCCCCCTAAAGCGTTGCCGTACCCTCACCTGGACCCTAAACCGTCCCCGTCCCCTAACCCTAACCCTAGCCCGATCCCTAACCCTAACCCTTCCCCGAAGCCTGACCCTCACCCGTCCCCTAATCCTAACCCGTTCGCTAACACTAACCCGCGCCCTCACACGCACGCTCCCCCTAAAGCGTTGCCGTACCCTCACCTGGACCCTAAACCGTCCCCGGTCCTAACCCTAACCCTAGCCCGAAACCTAACCCTAACCCTTCCCCGAAGCCTGACCCTCACCCGTCCCCTAATCCTAACCCGTACGCTAACACTAACCCGCGCCCTCACACGCACGCTCCCCCTAAAGCGTTGCCGTACCCTCACCTGGACCCTAAACCGTCCCCATCTCCTAACCCTAACCCTAGCCCGAACCCTAACCCTAACCCTTCCCCGAAGCCTGACCCTCACACGTCCCCTAATCCTAACCCGTACGCTAACACTAACCCACGCCCTCACACGAACGCTCCCCCTAAAGCATTGCCGTACCCTCACCTGGACCCTAAACCGTCCCCGTCCCCTAACCCTAACCCTAGCCCGAACCATAACCCTAACCCTTCCCCGAAGCCTGACCCTCACCCGTCCCCTAATCCTAACCCGTACGCTAACACTAACACGCGCCCTCACACGCACGCTGCCCCTAAAGCGTTGCCGTACCCTCACCTGGACCCTAAACCGTCCCCGGTCCTAACCCTAACCCTAGCCCGAACCCTAACCCTAACCCTTCCCCGAAGCCTGACCCTCACCCGTCCCCTAATCCTAACCCGTACGCTAACACTAACCCGCGCCCTCACACGCACGCTCCCCCTAAAGCGTTGCCGTACCCTCACCTGGACCCTAAACCGTCCCCGGTCCTAACCCTAACCCTAGCCCGAACCCTAACCCTAACCCTTCCCCGAAGCCTGACCCTCACCCGTCCCCTAATCCTAACCCGTACGCTAACACTAACCCGCGCCCTCACACGCACGCTCCCCCTAAAGCGTTGCCGTACCCTCACCTGGACCCTAAACCGTCCCCATCCCCTAACCCTAACCCTAGCCCGAACCCTAACCCTAACCCTTCCCCGAAGCCTGACTCTCACACGTCCCCTAATCCTAACCCGTACGCTAACACTAACCCGCGCCCTCACACGCACGCTCCCCCTAAAGCGTTGCCGTACCCTCACCTGGTCCCTAAACCGTCCCCGTCCCCTAACCCTAACCCTAGCCCGAACCCTAACCCTAACACTTCCCCGAAGCCTGACCCTCACCCGTCCCCTAATCCTAACCCGTACGCTAACACTAACCCACGCCCTCACACGCACGCTCCCCCTAAAGCGTTGCCGTACCCTCACCTGGACCCTAAACCGTCCCCGTCCCCTAACCCTAACCCTAGCCCGAACCCTAACCCTAACACTTCCCCGAAGCCTGACCCTCACCCGTCCCCTAATCCTAAACCGTACGCTAACACTAACCCGCGCCCTCACACGCACGCTCCCCCTAAAGCGTTGCCGTACCCTCACCTGGACCCTAAACCGTCCCCGTCCCCTAACCCTAACCCTAGCCCGAACCCTAACCCTAACCCTTCCCCGAAGCCTGACCCTCTCCCGTCCCCTAATCCTAACCCGTACGCTAACACTAACCCACGCCCTCACACGCACGCTCACCCTAAAGCGTTGCCGTACCCTCAACTGGACCCTAAACCGTCCCCGTCCCCTAACCCTAACCCTAGCCCGAACCCTTACCCTAACCCTTCCCCGAAGCCTGACCCTCACCCGTCCCCTAATCCTAACCCGTACGCTAACACTAACCCGCGCCCTCACACGCACGCTCCCCCTAAAGCGTTGCCGTACCCTCACCTGGACCCTAAACCGTCCCCGTCCCCTAACCCTAACCCTAGCCCGAACCCTAACCCTAACCCTTCCCCGAAGCCTGACCCTCACCCGTCCCCTAATCCTAACCCGTACGCTAACACTAACCCACGCCCTCACACGCACGCTCCCCCTAAAGCGTTGCCGTACCCTCACCTGGACCCTAAACCGTCCCCGTCCCCTAACCCTAACCCTAGCCCGATCCCTAACCCTAACCCTTCCCCGAAGCCTGACCCTCACCCGTCCCCTAATCCTAACCCGTACGCTAACACTAACCCGCGCCCTCACACGCACGCTCCCCCTAAAGCGTTGCCGTACCCTCACCTGGACCCTAAACCGTCCCCGGTCCTAACCCTAACCCTAGCCCGAAACCTAACCCTAACCCTTCCCCGAAGCCTGACCCTCACCCGTCCCCTAATCCTAACCCGTACGCTAACACTAACCCGCGCCCTCACACGCACGCTCCCCCTAAAGCGTTGCCGTACCCTCACCTGGACCCTAAACCGTCCCCATCCCCTAACCCTAACCCCAGCCCGAACCCTAACCCTAACCCTTCCCCGAAGCCTGACCCTCACACGTCCCCTAATCCTAACCCGTACGCTAACACTAACCCACGCCCTCACACGCACGCTCCCCCTAAAGCATTGCCGTACCCTCACCTGGACCCTAAACCGTCCCCGTCCCCTAACCCTAACCCTAGCCCGAACCATAACCCTAACCCTTCCCCGAAGCCTGACCCTCACCCGTCCCCTAATCCTAACCCGTACGCTAACACTAACACGCGCCCTCACACGCACGCTGCTCCTAAAGCGTTGCCGTACCCTCACCTGGACCCTAAACCATCCCCGGTCCTAACCCTAACCCTAGCCCGAACCCTAACCCTAACCCTTCCCCGAAGCCTGACCCTCACCCGTCCCCTAATCCTAACCCGTACGCTAACACTAACCCGCGCCCTCACACGCACGCTCCCCCTAAAGCGTTGCCGTACCCTCACCTGGACCCTAAACCGTCCCCATCCCCTAACCCTAACCGTAGCCCGAACCCTAACCCTAACCCTTCCCCGAAGCCTGACCCTCACACATCCCCTAATCCTAACCCGTACGCTAACACTAACCCTCGCCCTCACACGCACGCTCCCCCTAAAGCGTTGCCGTACCCTCACCTGGACCCTAAACCGTCCCCGTCCCCTAACGGTAACCCTAGCCCGAACCCTAACCCTAACCCTTCCCCGAAACCTGACCCTCCCCCGTCCCCTAATCCTAACCCGTACGCTAACACTAACCCGCGCCCTCACACGCACGCTCCCCCTAAAGCGTTGCCGTACCCTCACCTGGACCCTAAACCGTCCCCGGTCCTAACCCTAACCCTAGCCCGAACCCTAACCCTAACCCTTCCCCGAAGCCTGACCCTCACCCGTCCCCTAATCCTAACCCGTACGCTAACACTAACCCGCGCCCTCACACGCACGCTCCCCCTAAAGCGTTGCCGTACCCTCACCTGGACCCTAAACCGTCCCCATCCCCTAACCCTAACCCTAGCCCGAACCCTAACCCTAACCCTTCCCCGAAGCCTGACTCTCACACGTCCCCTAATCCTAACCCGTACGCTAACACTAACCCGCGCCCTCACACGCACGCTCCCCCTAAAGCGTTGCCGTACCCTCACCTGGTCCCTAAACCGTCCCCGTCCCCTAACCCTAACCCTAGCCCGAACCCTAACCCTAACCCTTCCCCGAAGCCTGACCCTCACCCGTCCCCTAATCCTAACCCGTACGCTAACACTAACCCACGCCCTCACACGCACGCTCCCCCTAAAGCGTTGCCGTACCCTCACCTGGACCCTAAACCGTCCCCGTCCCCTAACCCTAACCCTAGGCCGAACCCTAACCCTAACACTTCCCCGAAGCCTGACCCTCACCCGTCCCCTAATCCTAACACGTACGCTAACACTAACCCGCGCCCTCACACGCACGCTCCCCCTAAAGCGTTGCCGTACCCTCACCTGGACCCTAAACCGTCCCCGTCCCCTAACCCTAACCCTAGCCCGAACCCTAACCCTAACCCTTCCCCGAAGCCTGACCCTCACCCGTCCCCTAATCCTAACCCGTACGCTAACACTAACCCACGCCCTCACACGCACGCTCACCCTAAAGCGTTGCCGTACCCTCAACTGGACCCTAAACCGTCCCCGTCCCCTAACCCTAACCCTAGCCCGAACCCTTACCCTAACCCTTCCCCGAAGCCTGACCCTCACCCGTCCCCTAATCCTAACCCGTACGCTAACACTAACCCGCGCCCTCACACGCACGCTCCCCCTAAAGCGTTGCCGTACCCTCACCTGGACCCTAAACCGTCCCCGTCCCCTAACCCTAACCCTAGCCCGAACCCTTACCCTAACCCTTCCCCGAAGCCTGACCCTCACCCGTCCCCTAATCCTAACCCGTACGCTAACACTAACCCACGCCCTCACACGCACGCTCCCCCTAAAGCGTTGCCGTACCCTCACCTGGACCCTAAACCGTCCCCGTCCCCTAACCCTAACCCTAGCCAGATCCCTAACCCTAACCCTTCCCCGAAGCCTGACCCTCACCCGTCCCCTAATCCTAACCCGTACGCTAACACTAACCCGCGCCCTCACACGCACGCTCCCCCTAAAGCGTTGCCGTACTCTCACCTGGACCCTAAACCGTCCCCGGTCCTAACCCTAACCCTAGCCCGAAACCTAACCCTAACCCTTCCCCGAAGCCTGACCCTCACCCGTCCCCTAATCCTAACCCGTACGCTAACACTAACCCGCGCCCTCACATGCACGCTCCCCCTAAAGCGTTGCCGTACCCTCACCTGGACCCTAAACCGTCCCCATCCCCTAACCCTAACCCTAGCCCGAACCCTAACCCTAACCCTTCCCCGAAGCCTGACCCTCACACGTCCCCTAATCCTAACCCGTACGCTAACACTAACCCACGCCCTCACACGCACGCTCCCCCTAAAGCATTGCCGTACCCTCACCTGGACCCTAAACCGTCCCCGTCCCCTAACCCTAACCCTAGCCCGAACCATAACCCTAACCCTTCCCCGAAGCCTGACCCTCACCCGTCCCCTAATCCTAACCCGTACGCTAACACTAACACGCGCCCTCACACGCACGCTGCCCCTAAAGCGTTGCCGTACCCTCACCTGGACCCTAAACCGTCCCCGGTCCTAACCCTAACCCTAGCCCGAACCCTAACCCTAACCCTTCCCCGAAGCCTGACCCTCACCCGTCCCCTAATCCTAACCCGTACGCTAACACTAACCCGCGCCCTCACACGCACGCTCCCCCTAAAGCGTTGCCGTACCCTCACCTGGACCCTAAACCGTCCCCGGTCCTAACCCTAACCCTAGCCCGAACCCTAACCCTAACCCTTCCCCGAAGCCTGACCCTCACCCGTCCCCTAATCCTAACCCGTACGCTAACACTAACCCGCGCCCTCACACGCACGCTCCCCCTAAAGCGTTGCCGTACCCTCACCTGGACCCTAAACCGTCCCCATCCCCTAACCCTAACCCTAGCCCGAACCCTAACCCTAACCCTTCCCCGAAGCCTGACTCTCACACGTCCCCTAATCCTAACCCGTACGCTAACACTAACCCGCGCCCTCACACGCACGCTCCCCCTAAAGCGTTGCCGTACCCTCACCTGGTCCCTAAACCGTCCCCGTCCCCTAACCCTAACCCTAGCCCGAACCCTAACCCTAACACTTCCCCGAAGCCTGACCCTCACCCGTCCCCTAATCCTAACCCGTACGCTAACACTAACCCACGCCCTCACACGCACGCTCCCCCTAAAGCGTTGCCGTACCCTCACCTGGACCCTAAACCGTCCCCGTCCCCTAACCCTAACCCTAGCCCGAACCCTAACCCTAACACTTCCCCGAAGCCTGACCCTCACCCGTCCCCTAATCCTAACCCGTACGCTAACACTAACCCGCGCCCTCACACGCACGCTCCCCCTAAAGCGTTGCCGTACCCTCACCTGGACCCTAAACCGTCCCCGTCCCCTAACCCTAACCCTAGCCCGAACCCTAACCCTAACCCTTCCCCGAAGCCTGACCCTCACCCGTCCCCTAATCCTAACCCGTACGCTAACACTAACCCACGCCCTAACACGCACGCTCACCCTAAAGCGTTGCCGTACCCTCAACTGGACCCTAAACCGTCCCCGTCCCCTAACCCTAACCCTAGCCCGAACCCTTACCCTAACCCTTCCCCGAAGCCTGACCCTCACCCGTCCCCTAATCCTAACCCGTACGCTAACACTAACCCGCGCCCTCACACGCACGCTCCCCCTAAAGCGTTGCCGTACCCTCACCTGGACCCTAAACCGTCCCCGTCCCCTAACCCTAACCCTAGCCCGAACCCTAACCCTAACCCTTCCCCGAAGCCTGACCCTCACCCGTCCCCTAATCCTAACCCGTACGCTAACACTAACCCACGCCCTCACACGCACGCTCCCCCTAAAGCGTTGCCGTACCCTCACCTGGACCCTAAACCGTCCCCGTCCCCTAACCCTAACCCTAGCCCGATCCCTAACCCTAACCCTTCCCCGAAGCCTGACCCTCACCCGTCCCCTAATCCTAACCCGTTCGCTAACACTAACCCGCGCCCTCACACGCACGCTCCCCCTAAAGCGTTGCCGTACCCTCACCTGGACCCTAAACCGTCCCCGGTCCTAACCCTAACCCTAGCCCGAAACCTAACCCTAACCCTTCCCCGAAGCCTGACCCTCACCCGTCCCCTAATCCTAACCCGTACGCTAACACTAACCCGCGCCCTCACACGCACGCTCCCCCTAAAGCGTTGCCGTACCCTCACCTGGACCCTAAACCGTCCCCATCTCCTAACCCTAACCCTAGCCCGAACCCTAACCCTAACCCTTCCCCGAAGCCTGACCCTCACACGTCCCCTAATCCTAACCCGTACGCTAACACTAACCCACGCCCTCACACGCACGCTCCCCTTAAAGCATTGCCGTACCCTCACCTGGACCCTAAACCGTCCCCGTCCCCTAACCCTAACCCTAGCCCGAACCATAACCCTAACCCTTCCCCGAAGCCTGACCCTCACCCGTCCCCTAATCCTAACCCGTACGCTAACACTAACACGCGCCCTCACACGCACGCTGCCCCTAAAGCGTTGCCGTACCCTCACCTGGACCCTAAACCGTCCCCGGTCCTAACCCTAACCCTAGCCCGAACCCTAACCCTAACCCTTCCCCGAAGCCTGACCCTCACCCGTCCCCTAATCCTAACCCGTACGCTAACACTAACCCGCGCCCTCACACGCACGCTCCCCCTAAAGCGTTGCCGTACCCTCACCTGGACCCTAAACCGTCCCCGGTCCTAACCCTAACCCTAGCCCGAACCCTAACCCTAACCCTTCCCCGAAGCCTGACCCTCACCCGTCCCCTAATCCTAACCCGTACGCTAACACTAACCCGCGCCCTCACACGCACGCTCCCCCTAAAGCGTTGCCGTACCCTCACCTGGACCCTAAACCGTCCCCATCCCCTAACCCTAACCCTAGCCCGAACCCTAACCCTAACCCTTCCCCGAAGCCTGACTCTCACACGTCCCCTAATCCTAACCCGTACGCTAACACTAACCCGCGCCCTCACACGCACGCTCCCCCTAAAGCGTTGCCGTACCCTCACCTGGTCCCTAAACCGTCCCCGTCCCCTAACCCTAACCCTAGCCCGAACCCTAACCCTAACACTTCCCCGAAGCCTGACCCTCACCCGTCCCCTAATCCTAACCCGTACGCTAACACTAACCCACGCCCTCACACGCACGCTCCCCCTAAAGCGTTGCCGTACCCTCACCTGGACCCTAAACCGTCCCCGTCCCCTAACCCTAACCCTAGCCCGAACCCTAACCCTAACACTTCCCCGAAGCCTGACCCTCACCCGTCCCCTAATCCTAAACCGTACGCTAACACTAACCCGCGCCCTCACACGCACGCTCCCCCTAAAGCGTTGCCGTACCCTCACCTGGACCCTAAACCGTCCCCGTCCCCTAACCCTAACCCTAGCCCGAACCCTAACCCTAACCCTTCCCCGAAGCCTGACCCTCTCCCGTCCCCTAATCCTAACCCGTACGCTAACACTAACCCACGCCCTCACACGCACGCTCACCCTAAAGCGTTGCCGTACCCTCAACTGGACCCTAAACCGTCCCCGTCCCCTAACCCTAACCCTAGCCCGAACCCTTACCCTAACCCTTCCCCGAAGCCTGACCCTCACCCGTCCCCTAATCCTAACCCGTACGCTAACACTAACCCGCGCCCTCACACGCACGCTCCCCCTAAAGCGTTGCCGTACCCTCACCTGGACCCTAAACCGTCCCCGTCCCCTAACCCTAACCCTAGCCCGAACCCTAACCCTAACCCTTCCCCGAAGCCTGACCCTCACCCGTCCCCTAATCCTAACCCGTACGCTAACACTAACCCACGCCCTCACACGCACGCTCCCCCTAAAGCGTTGCCGTACCCTCACCTGGACCCTAAACCGTCCCCGTCCCCTAACCCTAACCCTAGCCCGATCCCTAACCCTAACCCTTCCCCGAAGCCTGACCCTCACCCGTCCCCTAATCCTAACCCGTACGCTAACACTAACCCGCGCCCTCACACGCACGCTCCCCCTAAAGCGTTGCCGTACCCTCACCTGGACCCTAAACCGTCCCCGGTCCTAACCCTAACCCTAGCCCGAAACCTAACCCTAACCCTTCCCCGAAGCCTGACCCTCACCCGTCCCCTAATCCTAACCCGTACGCTAACACTAACCCGCGCCCTCACACGCACGCTCCCCCTAAAGCGTTGCCGTACCCTCACCTGGACCCTAAACCGTCCCCATCCCCTAACCCTAACCCTAGCCCGAACCCTAACCCTAACCCTTCCCCGAAGCCTGACCCTCACACGTCCCCTAATCCTAACCCGTACGCTAACACTAACCCACGCCCTCACACGCACGCTCCCCCTAAAGCATTGCCGTACCCTCACCTGGACCCTAAACCGTCCCCGTCCCCTAACCCTAACCCTAGCCCGAACCCTAACCCTAACCCTTCCCCGAAGCCTGACCCTCACCCGTCCCCTAATCCTAACCCGTACGCTAACACTAACACGCGCCCTCACACGCACGCTGCTCCTAAAGCGTTGCCGTACCCTCACCTGGACCCTAAACCGTCCCCGGTCCTAACCCTAACCCTAGCCCGAACCCTAACCCTAACCCTTCCCCGAAGCCTGACCCTCACCCGTCCCCTAATCCTAACCCGTACGCTAACACTAACCCGCGCCCTCACACGCACGCTCCCCCTAAAGCGTTGCCGTACCCTCACCTGGACCCTAAACCGTCCCCATCCCCTAACCCTAACCGTAGCCCGAACCCTAACCCTAACCCTTCCCCGAAGCCTGACCCTCACACATCCCCTAATCCTAAACCGTACGCTAACACTAACCCTCGCCCTCACATGCACGCTCCCCCTAAAGCGTTGCCGTACCCTCACCTGGACCCTAAACCGTCCCCGTCCCCTAACGGTAACCCTAGCCCGAACCCTAACCCTAACCCTTCCCCGAAACCTGACCCTCACACGTCCCCTAATCCTCACCCGTACGCTAACACTAACCCGCGCCCTCCCACGCTCTCTCCTCCTAAAGCATTGCCGTACCCTCACCTGGACCCTAAACCGTCCCCGTCCCTTAACCCTAACTCTAGCCCGAACCCTAACCCTAACCCTTCCCCGAAGCCTGACCCTCACCCGTCCCCTAATCCTAACCCGTATGCTAACACTACCCCGCGCCCTCACATGCACGCTTCCCCTAAAGCGTTGCCGTACCCTCACCTGGACCCTAATCCGTCCCCGTCCCCTAACCCTAACACTTCCCTGAAGCCTGACCCTCACCCGTCCCCTAATCCTAAACCGTACGCTAACACTAACCCGCGCCCTCACACGCACGCTTCCCCTAAAGCGTTGCCGTACCCTCACCTGGACCCTAAACCGTCCCTGTCCCCTAACCCTAACTCTAGCCCGAACCCTAACCCTAACCCTTCCCCGAAGGCTGACTCTCAACTTTCCCCTAATCCTAACCCGTACGCTAACACTAACCCGCGCCCTCACACGCATGCTCCCCCTAAAGCGTTGCCGTACCCTCACCTGGACCCTAAACCGTCCCCGTCCCCTAACCGTAACCCTAGCCCGAACCCTAAACCTAACCCTTCCCAGAAGCCTGACCCTCACCCGTCCCCTAATCCTAACCCGTATGCTAACACTAACCCGCGCCCTCACACGCACGCTCCCCCTAAAGCGTTGCCGTACCCTCACCTGGACCCTAAACCGTCCCCATCCCCTAACCCTAACCGTAGCCCGAACCCTAACCCTAACCCTTCCCCGAAGCCTGACCCTCACACATCCCCTAATCCTAACCCGTACGCTAACACTAACCCTCGCCCTCACACGCACGCTCCCCCTAAAGCGTTGCCGTACCCTCACCTGGACCCTAAACCGTCCCCGTCCCCTAACGGTAACCCTAGCCCGAACCCTAACCCTAACCCTTCCCCGAAACCTGACCCTCCCCCGTCCCCTAATCCTAACCCGTACGCTAACACTAACCCGCGCCCTCACACGCACGCTCCCCCTAAAGCGTTGCCGTACCCTCACCTGGACCCTAAACCGTCCCCGGTCCTAACCCTAACCCTAGCCCGAACCCTAACCCTAACCCTTCCCCGAAGCCTGACCCTCACCCGTCCCCTAATCCTAACCCGTACGCTAACACTAACCCGCGCCCTCACACGCACGGTCCCCCTAAAGCGTTGCCGTACCCTCACCTGGACCCTAAACCGTCCCCATCCCCTAACCCTAACCCTAGCCCGAACCCTAACCCTAACCCTTCCCCGAAGCCTGACTCTCACACGTCCCCTAATCCTAACCCGTACGCTAACACTAACCCGCGCCCTCACACGCACGCTCGCCCTAAAGCGTTGCCGTACCCTCACCTGTTCCCTAAACCGTCCCCGTCCCCTAACCCTAACCCTAGCCCGAACCCTAACCCTAACCCTTCCCCGAAGCCTGACCCTCACACGTCCCCTAATCCTCACCCGTACGCTAACACTAACCCGCGCCCTCCCACGCTCTCTCCTCCTAAAGCATTGCCGTACCCTCACCTGGACCCTAAACCGTCCCCGTCCCTTAACCCTAACTCTAGCCCGAACCCTAACCCTAACCCTTCCCCGAAGCCTGACCCTCACCCGTCCCCTAATCCTAACCCGTATGCTAACACTACCCCGCGCCCTCACACGCACGCTTCCCCTGAAGCGTTGCCGTACCCTCACCTGGACCCTAAACCGTCCCCGTCCCCTAACCGTAACCCTAGCCCGAACCCTAAACCTAACCCTTCCCCGAAGCCTGACCCTCACCCGTCCCCTAATCCTAACCCGTACGCTAACACTAACCTGCGCCCTCACACGCACGCTCCCCCTAAAGCGTTGCCGTACCCTCACCTGGACCCTAAACCGTCCCCGTCCCCTAACCCTAACCCTAGCCCGAACCCTAACCCTAACCCTTCCCCGAATCCTGACCCTCACCCGTCCCCTAATCCTAACCCGTACGCTAACACTAACCCGCGCCCTCACACGCTCGCTCCCCCTAAAGCGTTGCCGTACCCTCACCTGGACCCTAAACCGTCCCCGTACTCTAACCCTAACCCTAGCCCGAACCCTAACCCTAACGCTTCCCCGAAGCCTGACCCTCCCGCGTCCCCTAATACTAACCCGTACGCTAACACTAACCCGCGCCCTCACACGCACGCTCCTCCTAAAGCGTTGCCGTACCCTCACCTGGACCCTAAACCGTCCCCATCCCCTAACCCTAACCCTAGCCCGAACCCTAACCCTAACCCTTCCCCGAAACCTGACCCTCACCCGTCCCCTAATCCTAACCCGTATGCTAACACTACCCCGCGCCCTCACACGCACGCTTCCCCTAAAGCGTTGCCGTACCCTCACCTGGACCCTAAACCGTCCCCGTCCCCTAACCCTAACACTTCCCTGAAGCCTGACCCTCACCCGTCCCCTAATCCTAACCCGTACGCTAACACTAACCCGCGCCCTCACACGCACGCTCCCCCTAAAGCGTTTCCGTACCCTCACCTGGACCCTAAACCGTCCCCGTCCCCTAACCCTAACCCTAGCCCGAACCCTAACCCTAACCCTTCCCCGAAGCCTGACCCTCACCCGTCGCCTAATCCTAACCCGTACGCTAACACTAACCTGCGCCCTCACACGCACGCTTCACCTAAAGCGTTGCCGTACCCTCACCTGGACCCTAAACCGTCCCCGTCCCCTAACCCTAACCCTAACCCTTCCCCGAAGGCTGACCCTCACCTTTCCCCTAATCCTAACCCGTACGCTAACACTAACCCGCGCCCTCACACGCACGCTCCCCCTAAAGCGTTGCCATACCCTCACATGGACCCTAAACCGTCCCCGTCCCCTAACCGTAACCCTAGCCCGAACCCTAACCCTAACCCTTCCCCGAAGCCTGACCCTCACCCGTCCCCTAATCCTAACCCGTACGCTAACACTAACCCGCGCCCTCACACGCACGCTCCCCCTAAAGCGTTGCCATACGCTCACCTGGACCCTAAACCGTCCCCGTCCCCTAACCCTAACCCTAGCCCGAACCCTAACCCTAACCCTTTCCCGAAGCCTGACCCTCACACGTCCCCTAATCCTAACCCGTACGCTAACACTAACCCGCGCCCTCACACGCACGCTCCCCCTAAAGCGTTCCCGTACCCTCACCTGGACCCTAAACCGTCCCCGTCCCCTAAGCCTAACCCTAGCCCGAACCCTAACCCTAACCCTTACCCGAAGCCTGACCCTCACCCGTCCCCTAATCCTAACCCGTACGCTAACACTAACCCGCGCCCTCACACGCACGCTCCCCCTAAAGCGTTGCCGTACCCTCACCTGGACCCTAAACCGTCCCCGTCCCCTAACCCTAACCCTAGCCCGAACCCTAACCCTAACCCTTCCCCGAAGCCTGACCCTCTCCCGTCCCCTAATCCTAACCCGTACGCTAACACTAACCGGCACCCTCACACGCACGCTCCCCCTAAAGCGTTGCCGTACCCTCACTTGGACCCTAAACCGTCCCCGTCCCCTAACCCTAACCCTAGCCCGAACCCTAACCCTAACCCTTCCCCGAAGCCTGACCCTCACCCGTCCCCTAATCCTAACCCGTACGCTAACACTAACCCGCGCCCTCACACGCACGCTCCCCCTAAAGCGTTGCCGTACCCTCACCTGGACCCTAAACCGTCCCCGTCCCCTAAACCTAACCCTAGCCCGAACCCTAACCCTAACCCTTCCCCGAAGCCTCACCCTCACCTGTCCCCTAACCCTAACCCGTACGCTAACACTAACCCACGCCCTAACACGCACGCTCCCCCTAAAGCGTTGCCGTACACTCACCTGGACCCTAAACCGTCCCCGTCCCCTAACCCTAACCCTAGCCCGAACCCTAACCCTAACCCTTCCCCGAAGCCTGACGCTCACCCGTTCCCTAATCCTAAGCCGTACGCTAACACTAACCCGTGCCCTCACACACAAGCTCCCCCTAAAGCGTTGCCGTACCCTCACCTGGACCCTAAACCGTTCCCGTCCCCTAACCCTAACCCTAGCCCGAACCCTAACCCTAACACTTCCCCGAAGCCTGACCCTCACCCGTCCCCTAATCCTAACCCGTACGCTAACACTAACCCGCGCCCTCACAGGCACGCTCCTCCTAAAGCATTGCCGTACCCTCACCTGGACCCTAAACCGTCCCCATCCCCTAACCCTAACCCTAGCCCGAACCCTAACCCTAACACTTCCCCGAATCCTGACCCTCACCCGTCCCCTAATCCTAACCCGTACGCTAACACTAACCCGTGCCCTCACACGCACGCTCCCCCTAAAGCGTTGCCGTACCTTCACCCGGACCCTAAACCGTCCCCGTCCCCTAACCCTAACCCTAGCCCGAACCCTAACCCTAACCCTTCCCCGAAGCCTGACCCTCACCCGTCCCCTAATCCTAACCCGTACGCTAACACTAACCCGCGCCCTCACACGCACGCTCCCCCTAAAGCGTTGCCGTACCCTCACCTGGACCCTAAACCGTCCCCGTCCCCGAACCCTAACCCTAGCCCGAACCCTAACCCTAACCCTTCCCCGAAGCCTGACTCTCACACGTCCCCTAATCCTAACCCGTACGCTAACACTAACCCGTGCCCTCACACGCACGCTCCCCATAATGCGTTGCCGTACCCTCACCTGGACCCTAAACCGTCCCCGTCCCCTAACCCTAACCCTAGCCCGTACCCTAAACCTAACCCTTCCCCGAAGGCTGACCCTCACCCGTCCCCTAATCCTAACCCGTACGCTAACACTAACCCACGCCCTCACACGCACGCTCCCCCTAAAGCTTTGCCGTACCCTCACCTGGACAATAAACCGTCCCCGTCCCCTAACCCTAACCCTAGACCGAACCCTAACCCTAACCCTTCCCCGAAGCCTGACCCTCACCCGTCCCCTAATCCTAACCCGTACGCTAACACTAACCTGCGCCCTCACACGCACGCTCCCCCGAAAGCGTTGCCGTACGCTCACCTGGACCCTAAACCGTCCCCATCCCCTAACCCTAACCCTAGCCTGAACCCTAACCCTAACCCTTCCCCGAAGCCTGACCCTCACACGTCCCCTAATCCTAACCCGTACGCTAACACTAACCCGCGCCCTCACACGCACGCTCCCCCTAAAGCGTTGCCGTACCCTCACCTGGACCCTAAACCGTCCCCGTCCCCTAACCCTAACCCTAGCCCGAACCCTAACCCTAACCCTTCCCCGAAGCCTGACCCTCACCCGTCCCCTAATCCTAACCCGTACGCTAACACTAACCTGCGCCCTCACACGCACGCTCCCCCTAAAGCGTTGCCGTACCCTCACCTGGACCCTAAACCGTCCCCGTCCCGTAAACCTAACCCTAGCCCGAACCCTAACCCTAACCCTTCCCCGAAGCCTCACCCTCACCCGTCCCCTAACCCTAACCCGTACGCTAACACTAACCCGCGCCCTCACACGCACGCTCCCCCTAAAGCGTTGCCGTACCCTCACCTGGACCCTAAACCGTCCCCGTCCCCTAAGCCTAACCCTTCCCCGAAGCCTGACCCTCACCTGTCCCCTAATCCTAACCCGTACGCTAACACTAACCCGCGCCCTCACACGCACGCTCCCCCTAAAGCGTTGCTGTACCCTCACCTGGACCCTAAACCGTCCCCGTCCCCTAACCCTAACACTAGCCCGAACCCTAACCCTTCCCCGAAGCCTGACCCTCACCCGTCCCCTAATCCTAACACGTACGCTAACATTAACCCGCGCCCTCACACGCACGCTCACCCTAAAGCGTTGCCGTACCCTCACCTGGACCCTAAACCGTCCCCGTCCCCTAACCCTAACCCTAGCCCGAACCCTTACCCTAACCCTTCCCCGAAGCCTGACCCTCACCCGTCCCCTAATCCTAACCCGTACGCTAACACTAACCCGCGCCCTCACACGTACGCTTCCCCTAAAGCGTTGCCGTACCCTCACCTGGACCCTAAACCGTCCCCGTCCCCTAACCCTAACCCTAGCCCGAACCCTAACCCTAACCCTTCCCCGAAGCCTGACCCTCACCCGTCCCCTAATCCTAACCCGTACGCTAACACTAACCCGCGCCCTCACACGCACGCTCCCCCTAAAGCGTTGCCGTACCCTCACCTGGACCCTAAACCGTCCCCGTCCCCTAACCCTAACCCGAACCCTAACCCTAACCCTTCCCCGAAGCCTGACCCTCACCCGTCCCCTAATCCTAACCCGTACGCTAAACTAACCCGCGCCCTCACACGCACGCTCCCCCTAAAGCGTTGCCGTACCCTCACCTGGACCCTAAACCGTCCCCGTCCCCTAACCCTAACCCTAGCCCGAACCCTAACCCTAACCCTTCCCCGAAGCCTGACCCTCACCCGTCCCATAATCCTAACCCGTACGCTAACACTACCCCGCGCCCTCACAGGCACACTCCCCCTAAAGCGTTGCCGTACACTCACCTGGACCCTAAACCGTCCCCGTCCCCTAACCCTAACCCTAGCCCGAACCCTAACCCTAACCCTTCCCCGAAGCCTGACCCTCCCCCGTCCCCTAATCCTAACCCGTACGCTAACACTAACCCGCGCCCTCACACGCACGCTCCCCCTAAAGCGTTGCCGTACCCTCACCTGGACCCTAAACCGTCCCCGGTCCTAACCCTAACCCTAGCCCGAACCCTAACCCTAACCCTTCCCCGAAGCCTGACCCTCAACCGTCCCCTAATCCTAACCCGTGCGCTAACACTAACCCGCGCCCTCACACGCACGCTCCCCCTAAAGCGTTGCCGTACCCTCACCTGGACCCTAAACCGTCCCCATCCTCTAACCCTAACCCTAGCCCGAACCCTAACCCTAACCCTTCCCCGAAGCCTGACCCTCACACGTCCCCTAATCCTAACCCGTACGCTAACACTAACCCGCGCCCTCACACGCACGCTCCCCCTAAAGCGTTGGCGTACCCTCACCTGGACCCTAAACCGTCCCCATCCTCTAACCCTAACCCTAGCCCGAACCCTAACCCTAACCCTTCCCCGAAGCCTGACCCTCACACGTCCCCTAATCCTAACCCGTACGCTAACACTAACCCGCGCCCTCACACGCACGCTCCCCCTAAAGCGTTTCCGTACCCTCACCTGGACCCTAAACCGTCCCCGTCCCCTAACCCTAACCCTAGCCCGAACCCTAACCCTAACCCTTCCCCGAAGCCTGACCCTCACCCGTCCCCTAATCCTAACCCGTACGCTAACACTAACCCGCGCCCTCACACGCACGCTCCCTCTAAAGCATTGCCGTACCCTCACCTGGACCGTACACCGTCCCCGTCCCCTAACCCTAACCCTAGCCCGAACCCTAACCCTAACCCTTCCCCGAAGCCTGACCCTCACCCGTCCCCTAATCCTAACCCGTACGCTAACACTAACCCGCGCCCTCACACGCACGCTCCCCCTAAAGCGTTTCCGTACCCTCACCTGGACCGTACACCGTCCCCGTCCCCTAACCCTAACCCTAGCCCGAACCCTAACCCTAAGCCTTCCCCGAAG